>NW_028181865.1:600000-921724 GCF_056956725.1 Heliconius melpomene rosina
TATATATATATATATATTTATTTTTGTGTATATATATATATATAATATTTTATTAGTTTGTATATATTATATTGTATTTATTATATATATCTGTATGTATTTTCAAAATTGATATTTTATTTTTAATTCTTTTTTTTTTTTTTTGCACGCCTACACTTTTTGTTCTCCCACATGACAGGTTGACTGGTAGAAAATGCTTGTTAGCGTTAAGCCCGCCTATTGTACATTTTTTTTATCTTTTTTGTGCAATAAAGAATATAAATAAATAAATAAATAAACTACCGGTACAGGCTGCACTAATCCTTGTACTTATATTGTTTATTGGAGGCCCCCTCCAACCTCAAACTTCCTCTTAAGGACATACTATGCGTCTTTTCAAAGGCTTATTTACAATTTGATCAAGGGAATTTGCACCATTGGCCCCCCCAGGACTCGAGGCCCGGGGCGGACGGGCGAAAATTTGAAGGCGTTCTGCATAAGCCAGGCCAAATCTAAAATTCCACACCTATATAAATGTATAAAATAATTATATAAAAGACAATTATATATGTAATGTACTATAATAATATATGTTAAAAAAAGAAGAAAAAAAAGATTGTCGGTAGGGGGGTCTCATCCAACCCCTCTAGTATAAGCTCTAGATATAAGTACAGTTTAAATTGTCCCAAAATTAAGTACGCCACATAAAAAAAAACTTTCTTAAATTAAAAAAAGGCACGGGCAACTATGCGCCCGTGGATGTAGCTTTTAAAATTAAAAAAAAAAAAACATTCTTCTGGTTTCAATTTCCCATTTTAATTTGTTTAAAAATATTCAAACTCCTTAACCTCATAATAGTAGTACACAGAAATCTTTTGCTACAATAATCCCTCCCGCTAATTACTTATATAGCTATTAATAGAGGTAAGTCTAAATATTGTATCCTCAGTTATATAAGTAATAGTTGTAAACTTAGTCTTAGCAAAAATTATATATGTAGTAATCTTAATGAACTTGATGTAATCAATAATCCTATATGTGAAACTGAAATAATGTCTATGTATGTTATGGCTTTTAATTCACTTCCTACTATTTGTAAAACAAATTTTATTATAAGATATTTACGTTTTTGTCAATCACTTAGGTAATAACTGATGGGCCTTTATTTATTCAAATCTATCTTAATTTGTTTAATTTAATAAATCCTAAGTTATATACAAGGTTTGCACCTTTATATGCAGCGTTGCAGCATCACTTCAATACTATATACGCATTAAGTCATTAGTATAAAACATAGTCTACCTGAAACTCTCCTAACGGCCACACATTTTTCTATCTCCACTGTGACTCAATTCTATTTGTTTTATGATTGAGACTTTAATCAATATGTTTTAAATTATTACCAAATAAATCTCTTTTTAATTGACTAAATATATTTTTTTTAAAAACAACTTTAAGCCAAATGTACATAACAGCATGCACGTTCTACATATAATAACAACAGCATCCAAAATAACTAGAACAGGCATGCAAGATCGCGGAACAACTATCAAGTCAGCTCCAGGTGAGAACTCATCAATAGCCAAGGGAACAAAACCATTTCCTGCCAACAAAGTAACAGTATTACTCACCCTCTAAGGTACAGTTTATTGGTTCTTCCTCACACAACAAACATTTCAAAACAAACAAAGGTTACAAGTCATACTGCTACCATTTCTAGGTTTCCTTATCCAATGTTACTCACACCCCCTTCACCAACCATAAAATTGTTCCAATCTAAAAGAATTGTGTAACGAACGCCCAATTATTAAGCTATGAATCTCTTGTCTTTCCTTTTTTTTTAGTCACTATGAATTATGCTCAACTGGCATGCTCGAAACGCCATATATCAAGAATCTAATTCAATTCACTAAGCCCTATATACATTGACAAGAATCATCTCAAGGCAAACTGGCACCCGTCTCTCCTCTAGCACACTAAGCACAACCACAGGACACTTCAGAATCAGCCTGCATAAAACATCAACCACCTATGATCACCAGTAATCACTCACTCACTCATTCAACCATGAACATCACCCTTAAGGCGCCCAGAGTCATGTGATAAACATTCTGAATCATTCCAGTTATTAGCACTTCTAACCCTCTCCACCTCCTCACACTATAGCTCAATATCATTGATAACAGAGTCAAAGTTTGATATAAAATAGTTTTGTATTATTCAAATATTTAAAGAAGATATTACATCAGAAAGATTACGGGCTAACTTGGTAACCCCTGGAGTACATTGAGAAGGTATCAGAAGCAGAAGCAGAGGTACGCAGAGACGCGCGGGGACGCGTCACTTGTCGTGGGAGCAGAAGCACCTCGTAGCGGCACGGCGGCGGCATGAATGCCCTGCAACAGCATCATGAAAGCACCAGCGCGAGCGCTCGAGACACCCTTAGCGCCCTAGTCCCGTAACATGGCTTTCAAATGACTTAACCTATCTCGCTAACCGCGACCACGTGTCGTGTCCGGTCGACGTGATTTGTTTTGTGATTTACTTCCAGCATCACCCATATTTAACACTGTATTTCTATATAAGCAATAAACAATTTAAGAAAAGAGAAATGATGAAACTGGTGTTTTATTTGCTTTCACAAAAATAACAAAATTATAAGGTACAAGGATCTGGCCTGATGGACTTAGATAGGTATCCCACTTCTGAAATTAGGTTTCAGAAGTGAAATATGAAAAGAAAACTATACAACACTAATATTACAAATACAATCTTATTTATTAAAAATCAAAATAACTATCAATTGAAGTTTAAATAACTAGAAACTTATATAAAACACCAACAATATTCGAAAACACATATAGGTATTTACTCAGTGTTAATTATAGCAGCTCTTTTAACCAATTCACAATATTTATTAATTAAAACATTTAAATTACTTTATAACTTGCTAATAATGATTTTATTTTAGATTTAGAAATGCCAGGTACTCTCGTACGCTGTTTGAGACAGCCACAAAGATGCTTCACCTTCCAGTGCCTTACTTACAGCAAGCTCGAGTTGACTGCCTCTCGGGGAGTTTGTCAAAAGCACAAGTCAGCCGTTGCGCACCACGATCTCGCGTCCGTGTCTTCTTTGTCAGGATCATAAGTGGGTAACCACATATACCTCCCTGAATTAGCCTCGGTGTATACAGGGCTTCGAACATAGCACGCCAGTGGTTATCTCCATTGTTCTCTGTGCCAACACCGATCGCACTTCTGATGTCGGAGTTGGGTGGATTTCCCTCGCACATAGTTTTGAGTGCCCGGTCTACTGTGTGCTTTAGTAGATAATGTTGGCATGAGTAAACACAATTTGTGATATTACGAATTAATTACAACACTGTAATCAATACACAAGAAAGCAGCTACCGCTATCCCAGTAGGTAGATACACAACACGGAACGCGGGACAGTTTCAGTGTCGTCTGCACCGGCCGACTGCCAAACACAAAGTGAGTCGATGTCCGTCGGCCACGCTTCGACTCGCCCCTTCCATACCAATGCATAACACTAACTCTGTCGTCACTTACCGCCGGCACCTTCCCGCGCATTCCCGCGGGTTGTATACCACCTTGAAGGCCCCTCGGAGCCCGAAAGATCGACACCAGTTTCAACTGAATCCGAGCGGGGAAAAGTGAAAAAATCGGTTTTCGCCACTTACCGCCCGCACCTTCCCGCGCATTCCCGCGGGTTGTATACCACCTTGAAGGCCCCTCGGAGCCCGAAAGATCGACACCAGTTTCAACTGAATCCGAGCGGGGAAAAGTGAAAAAATCGGTTTTCGCCACTTACCGCCCGCACCTTCCCGCGCATTCCCGCGGGTTGTATACCACCTTGAAGGCCCCTCGGAGCCCGAACGATCGACACCAGTTTCAACTGAATCCGAGCGGGGAAAACTGAAAAAATCGGTTTTCGCCACTTACCGCCCGCACCTTCCCGCGCATTCCCGCGGGTTGTATACCACCTTGAAGGCCCCTCGGAGCCCGAACGATCGACATCAGTTTCAACTGAATCCGAGCGGGGAAAACTGAAAAAATCAGTTTTCGCCACTTACCGCCCGCACCTTCCCGCGCATTCCCGCGGGTTGTTTACCACCTTGAAGGCCCCTCTTTCAGTTTTCCCCGCTCGGATTCAGTTGAAACTGGTGTCGATCGTTCGGGCTCCGAGGGGCCTTCAAGGTGGTAAACAACCCGCGGGAATGTGCGGGCGGTAAGTGGCGAAAACCGATTTTTTCAGTTTTCCCCGCTCGGATTCAGTTGAAACTGGTGTCGATCGTTCGGGCTCCGAGGGGCCTTCAAGGTGGTATACAACCCGCGGGATACCGACAGGCATGCTACTTTACGACAGTGTTCGAGGCTTTACAGCTTTGCCTCAACAATCGCTGTGTCGCCAATGATCTTCTTGGCGCGATTTTCAATCGCGTCTAAGGTCGCTAGCTGATATTTAGCAGATCCGTCCCATAGGTGACAGCAGTACTCCATACACGATCGGACTTGAGCTTGATAAAGTTGAAGAAGCTGTCCCGGTGTGAAATACTGCCTAACCCTTGAGAGGACACCTAGTTTTTTAGCTGCTGTAGTAGCCAGAGACTCGATATAACGTCCAAAGTTCAGATCTGACGTAAGGTTCATGCCAAGAAGCTCAAGATGGTCAGCTATCGGCACGGGTACATCTCGGAAAGTCGGAGCAAGATCGAAGGGGCTCCGTTTTGTAGAGAATAAATACGCCTGAGTTTTGGTAGCGTTAAACCTGACAAGATTAGCATCACCCCATTCGGAGACGCCCTGAAGTGCCAGATTCAGACGACCGATCATAGACTCCCGACAAGACCGGATTTGGTTCCGGTTGGCCTTCGCATTAGACAGATATTTGTCAACAACCGTGCTGTCATCAGCGTACCCAACGATACCGGGTGCTAACATATCGTTGATGTGCAGCAGGAATAGGGTTGCGGACAGAACAGAACCTTGAGGAACACCGGCATTTATAGCCTGTTGATCAGATACGCGGCCATCAAGGACAACTTGTATCGATCGCTCACTCAAGAAGTCTGATATCCAAATGCAAAGGTCAGGCGGTATTCCGTATGCGGGAAGCTTACTTATGAGGCTTGCGTGCCAGACCCTGTCAAATGCTTTAGAGATATCGAGAGACACGGCAAGGGCCTCGCCATATCTCTCGACAGCCTCGCCCCAAACGTGAGTGACATACACAAGGAGATCTCCCGTCGATCGTCATTTACGAAATCCGTACTGGTTATCGCTTAGGAGATCATTATCCTCCAGATATGCCACAAGCCTTTTGTTCAGTACACGCTCCATAGTCATGCAGAGTGTGGAGGTGACCGATATCGGCCTGTAGTTGGCAGGGTCAGCCCGACTGCCTTTTTTGGGCACAGGTTGCACGTTTGCAAGCTTCCACAACTTGGGCACTACCGTAGTCTCTAGTGAGAGTCGAAACAGGCGTGTCAGAACAGGAGACAACTCAGGTGCACAGTTTCGCAGCACAATCGCAGGAATGCCGTCTGGGCCGCTCGCCTTATTCACGTCTAGATTTTGCAGGGCTACGCGTACCTCTTTTTGGCGAATGCGGACAGCTGCCATAGAGCAGTCGGCGCGGGGTAATGATGGTGGTGTTTTACCAGCATCATCTAGACGCGAGTTATCCGCAAACATAGAAGCGAACAAGTTCGCTTTCTCTTCCGCAGTGTGAGCAAGCGAACCATCTGGCCTCTGCAAGGGCGGCAAAGAGGGCCGACAGAAGTTAGTTTCGACCGCTTTCGCAAGTGACCAAAATGCCTTACTACCCGCTGGGTACGAGGCAAGCTTAGCGTCTACTTTACGAATGCGGTCGAAACGAGCTCTGCGTAGTTCTTTTTTACCTAACCTGGAGGCCCTGTTGAAGTTTTTCTTCAGTTCACGAGTATTCGGAGCTTTGCGCGTGCGAGCATCAGCCCAGGCAGTGTACGCCTCCTGTTTCCGCGCTTCTGCACGGTCACAGTCAGCGTCAAACCATGGGCGAGCTTTACCACCAGAAGGAATATCAGAGTATGGTATGAAATACTCCATGCCCTGCCGTAAGACTTCGGTTATGGCTTCTGCGCAGCTCGACGATTCTCCTGAAGAAAAACAAGATCTCCAAGGATAAGCTGAAAAGAAGTGGCGCATCTCATCCCAGTCTGCTGACTTGTATCGCCACACCCGTCTTATACCGCAAGGGCCCTGATCGGGTGGTGAGTACACGGATACAGACTTCACCAGACAGTGGTCAGAGGAGCACAACGGGGCCGTAACTGCCACAGAGCATCGGTCTGGATCTGTAGTCAACAGAAGGTCTAAGCAATTAGCTGTGTGGGACCCAACATCGGGGACCCGCGTCGCACAATTGACCAGCTGGGAAAGATTTTGCAATAGTGAAAATTTGCGCGCTTCACGTCCAGCGTGGTTAGTCGTCTGGTATGGGAACAGCCACTCTTTGTGGTGAGCATTGAAGTCCCCCCGGATGAATAACTGTGCGGCTGGATACCTCTGCTGAATCTCCTAAGTAGCTTCGTTGAGATGACCAAAGAGCCTGGTTGTCTCCGAATCCCCACTGTGCGAGCGGTAGACACCAGCATACACATTTTGTGTTGCTCCAATATCGACCAGTACCCAAAGTACAGACAAACCCGGTACCTCAAGGTTTTTGAGACGCTTGATGCAGATGTCATCGCGAACGTTCACGCAGACCCCTACTCGCAGTTCGAACCTGTGTTCCAAGGAGTAGCCAGGATAGTTGACGTACGAAGCGTCAGCTGGACATTTGATCTGCGTCTCAGTTAGGAACAGAAGATGCGGTCTTTCGGTCTCTAGGTGGTGGTGGACGGCGTTGATATTAGACTGCTAGATAGGCCCAGATAAGTAAAAAGCGGACTGTATTTTATATAGGTATATTTCTGGTTAGGTTTCAAATAAATAAAAATAAAAGCGTGCGATCGCGTTGTAATCTTGTGATGCTGTCAAAGTAGTAATGGCGCGCTCGCAGTGGTCGAGCCGCGCCGCCCGCTCCCCTCGCCGCGTTGTAGCCGTGTGTATCGTGTTAACGATGTGTGCGTTAACATATTCCCAGGCCACCATGGAAAGGCCAGCCCAGCTGATAGAAGAATGCGTCGTGTTCAGTCCGATGGTCTATCTTGTAGTGGGCATATCTTATGAAAAGCCCTTCTGATCGTCCCGGTCATTGTCTTGATATCCGCTACTCGAGTCTCTCCGTCAGCTCCCGGATGCAGCTTGATTATACGTCCCAGCGGCCATTGTGCCACCGGCAGCGCCTCGTCCTTTACGATGACCAGCGAGCCTTCTCTGAGCGCGCCGTGTGAACGATGCCAGCGCGTCCTTTGGTGTAACTGGGAAATATATTCCTTATTAAAGCGTCTCCAAAAATGCTGGCGCAGAAGTTCGACCCGCTGATGCCGCGGCAGCCGTGCCGGGTCGCAGTCGGACATCCGTGGATGAGGTAGCACAGTTAGAGTACGACCAATTAAAAAGTGGAAAGGAGTGAGGGCTGAGAGATCAGATGGATCGGATGAAAGAGGCGTGAGAGGCCTCGAATTGAGAATGCCTTCTATTTGGACTAGTAATGTGTACATTTCCTCATATGTGAGGTGTGCCATCCCTAGTACTCTTTTGAGATGATGCTTTACTGATTTAACAGTGCTCTCCCATAGACCCCCAAAGTGGGGTGTATATGGGGGAATGAAATGGAAGTTCACACCTTGTTCTGCAGCACAACTGTAAATTGACTCACTGTGATTTTTGAGAAAGTTGGTGATCACACGAGCAGCACCCACCAGATTTTTCCCATTATCTGAGTAAATGTTATTAGGTTTACCTCTGCGAGAAATGAACCTGTTAATTGCTGCTATGTAAGACTCTGTCGTCAGATCTGTAACCAACTCCAAGTGCACCGCTTTGACTACAAAACAGACGAAAACACAAATGTAAGATTTGATAAGCACACTTCCACGCCCCTTACGGTTGTTGATCATAATTGGCCCAGCGTAGTCAACACCTACGTCACTAAATATAAAGTTTGCGTGCAGTCTCTGTTCAGGTAACTGTCCCATGATAGGTGTTACAGTTTTTCCTTTAAACCTTTTACATGTTACACATGATTGTGTAGTTTTTCTAGCCAGGTTGCGACCAGAAATTGGCCAGAAAACTTGACGTATGTGTGACAACAACAGTTGTGGGCCAGCGTGTAAAAGTGTGATGTGATAGGTTGCGAATATGGTTTTAGTAATGTGATGAGCTGGGTGTAGAAGGATAGGGAATTTTCGATCATAATTGTATGGCGATTGTGCTAACCTTCCGCCCACACGAATGAGTTGATTATCTCCTATGAAAGGATTAAGTGAATTTAATTTATGTGTTGCAGATAACTGTTTGTTATGTAATAATAGTTGATATTCCTCAGAAAAGAAATCTAATTGTACTATCTTTGCTAACTGATACCTAGCTATATTAAGTTCACTAGTTGATAAGGGCATGACGTCACCTATTTGACACACCTGTTGATGTTTATTTGTACTGCAATTATTGTTGTATGATTGTTTTTTATGTTTGCAATGATGTATGAATCGAAGTATGTAAGCTACGATGCGTGTAAGTTTGTTGAAATTTGAGTATTTGTTAACAAATGAATTACTGTTAAGTACATCTATGTGCGTGAGATGTGTTTGCGACCGGACTTCTGGAAGGTCAGATACGCTGAGATGCCCTGGTTGTTCAGGCCAGCTGTGATTATCATCATTCCTTAAAAAGTCAGGTCCTGAAAACCATAAAGGTGTGTGAAGTAATTGTTGTGCATTGGTACACTTTGTGATGATGTCTGCTGGATTTTGTTTGGTTGGTACATAGTACCATGACTGTGGATCCGTATGTTTGAGTATGTCTGTGACTTTGTGTTTGACGAATGTTTGTAGTTTGTGTGTAGGTGAATTTATCCAGGATAAAACAATTATCGAATCACTCCAATAATAACACTTACACTTGTTTATATTGCGTAGTGAGTTTAAAACTTTAATACTTAAATGAACACCGGTGAACGCGGCACATAATTCAAGTCGCGGTATGGTAAGTGCTTTTAAAGGAGCCACCCGTCCCTTGGCTATTAACAATTGAACACTGATATTGCCGTCTGATGTGTAGGTACGTATGTATACGCACGCACCATACGCCTGTTGCGACGCGTCGCAAAAAATGTGGAGTTCAATGTTATCGCGCGACGAGTCACGGAATGCACGCCGAGGAATAGTTAATTGATTTATAAAAGATAACGATTCTACGAACTTCGCCCATTGTTGTTGTATTGAAACCGGTATTTCACCGTCCCAACTGATGTTATTTATCCACATCTGTTGCATTAGTAATTTAGCCTCGAGTATGCAAGGGCTAATGAGACCTAGTGGGTCGAAAATATGACCTATAGTGGATAAAATTGTGCGTTTTGTGATTTGCTTATGTGATGCAAATTCTGAATGTACTGTGTATGAAATTGTATCGCTGTGAATGTTCCATAAAATGCCTAATGTTTTTGATGGGTCGTTAGAACTAAGATTAACTGTTGTGTTGTCTGAATCATTAAAACCTAGTTTTTCAAGAACGGGCGGACAGTTAGACAGCCATTTTCTAAGTGGAAATTGATATTTCTTTAATTCGGAAAAAACTCCATTAGCAATTTCTAATAGTACCGGCTCGTCATCTGTCCCCGTCAAGAGGTCATCACAATAAAAATCATGCAAGATGATCTCGGAGACCAGTTTGTGATCATAATTGTCTGAATGATTTTGTGTGTTTTGACAATTTAGGCCTATTTGTTTGATGCAGCGTGTTGCTAGGTACGGCGCCGATGCCGTGCCATATGTGACAGTGTTGAGCGTGTATGTCTGCAGGGGTTCCGTTGGATTGTATCGCCATACGATTTGTTGTAAGGGCCGCTGATGTTCCACCACTGATGTTTGGCGAAACATTTTTTCTATATCAGCTGATATTATATACCTATGTTGACGAAAGCGTATGAGTATAGAAATAAGATCGTCTTGGACAACAGGTCCTACAAACTGAATGTCGTTGAGCGATAGCTTTGTGGATGTTTTTGCGGAACCATCGAACACTGATCTGAATTTTGTTGTGGTGCTTGACTCACGTATAATACCATGATGTGGTAGGTAGTACACAGGTGAGCGCTGTATGTTTGTGTTGGTGCTGTCTGCACCTGATTGTATGATTGATTTATTATGTTCTGAATGAATGAATTTATTTTTCTGTGAATGTTTGTTTAAAGTCATGTGACCTAGTTGTATGTACTCTGTTATGAATTTTGAGTACTGTTGTTTATGTGTAGAATCTGAATTCATACGGTTTTCTACGGAATAAAACCGTTTTTTGGCTTGATAGTATGAATCACCCAAGCATTCAGGTGATTTTTTGAATGGAATAGTGACAACAAATCTGCCATCACTTTGTCTTGTGGTTGTTTGACTAAAAATGATTTCGCAAGCATCTGAATCGCAGGGTTCGTTGATTTGAGAATTAGATAAGCTATCTAACTCCCAAAAGCGGGATAACTGATCTGAATTGTCGTTATTAAAAAAACAACTGTTTGTGTGTTTGTTGTTGTTTGTTGTTGACCCTGAAACTAACCAGCCTAATTCAGTTTCGTGTAGTGTAGGCTGTTGTTTACCTAAATGAATCTGACCCCTACCAATTATTTGCCAGAATATGTCGGCGCCTAGCAATAAGTCAATTGGGGCGGGTTCATAAAACTGAGGGTCGGCTAGTTTTATATGCTTAGGTACATTTAAACCTTGTGGATCGATGCGCATGTGAGGTAATGAATGTGCTATTGTATCAAGTACCAAACATGACAAATTGGCTGTGAAAGAACTATTATATGATTTTATTATAACATTTGTGCGATGAAAAATTTTTGTATGTTGTTGATTTATGCCTGAGACTGTACCGCGAATGGGTTCGAAAGTGAGATTGAGCTTTGTACCCAGATTATTTGTGATGTAACAGGAGGTACTTCCACTGTCCAGCAATGCTCTCGCCAAGTGTGGTTTTCCATCACTGGCGATGACTTGTACTACGGCGGTGGAAAGTAAAACTGAGGTGTGTTGTGAATTACTGTTACTAGCGAGTGTAGTGTGCGCAGTGTCCTTGGATGGTTCCTTATGTATGTGTAGCATAGTGTTATGTTTCTGTTGACAGTATTTACATGCTCCGCCACGACAAGATTTTGTTTCGTGACCGTTATGCAAGCAGTTCGCACAGAAGTTGGAAAACTTGGACACCTTTTCTATCCTCTTTTCCACTGTCATTTGTTTAAATTGTGGACAAGCGTATAGATAATGGTGACCTTTACACAAGGGACAAGGAATGCGAGAATGTTTATTATCTTTATTGTCTGATTTGGATGATTGTGGTTTTAAATCTAATTTATGTATGTTTTTAGCGTCTTCAATATTTTGTAAAAGAAGGGAATGATCACTAATACATGTTGTTAAATCTTGAAATATAGGCTTATCCCTTGTAATTTTTTTAATTGTTTCATTCCAATATCTGATTGTTGCGATGTCTAATTTGGAGGTAATAAGATAAATTAACATTGTATCTACTGTGGGTTCGCCTAAATTATTAAGTGCTCTGAGGTTTTTGTTTACTGTGTCTAGTAATTGTCTGAGTGATGTTGCAGATTCCTTTTCAATGTTTTTTATGGTGAATATTGCGTGAAGGTGATTGTGTATTAGTTGAGAAGTGTTGTTGTACCTATCTGTGATAAGTTCCCATGCTACCCGGTAATTGTCTGATGACATTTCTAATGATTTAATAACTTCTGAAGCCTCACCTTGCAGAGATGCACGCAAATAGTGAAACTTTTGAATATTATCTATTGATTTGTTTTTGTGTATGAGTGATTCAAAGGTATCTCTGTACTCGAGCCAATTTTGATATTCCCCTGAGAAGTGTGGAAGGTCAATGGTGGGTAATTTAATAAATGCTTTAGTTGCTGATTCACTTGCAGTTGGAGTTTGTACTACAGACCCGTTGACGCAAGCAGTTTCATTGTCTCGCAGCAGCTGGATACCGAGCGCAAGTTGATAGTGGTATTCCATTTCAAATTGCTCCCGTTCCTTCAGCTGTTCATCTGAAACCCCAATAATGTCGTCGATGAGTGCTTGGTTTTTATCAAATTCAATTGCAAGGGACTTGTAGGACTCTAATCTATTATTTAATTGTATAATATCTAAATCAGACAACGGTTTATTGTATTTTAATAAAGATTCAATATAATTTTTGAAAATTGTGACCTTTCCTTTATGACTAGATCTCCTTTTTTTGTATGTATTGAGTTGAGAAGAATCATAATCATCGAACTTGTTAGATGTTTGGGCTGAGTTAGAATCAGTCATGATTGAAATTCTATGAAAATTATGTAATTAGATAAGTAGGTAATTGAACGATACTTAAATTGGATAGCAAATGTGGCAGGCACAGTGTGATGATCACGCAACTTTACCAAATTACCCTCGGTGTGAGGCTAACTCGATGCGCTGAGAACAGGGCGATGTAAGCTGTAAGTATGTAAGCAATGTATGTAAGCTGTCGTAAGCAAGCTGTTTAGCAAAGAAAATTTTTTTTTTTTGGAAAGCAATAAAGTAATGAAAAGAAATGATTGGTGATAAGAAAGAATTAAATTTCGAAAAGATCGGCAAGAAAATTATAAAAGTAAAATGTAGGTAGGTTATAATTGGAAAAAAAAATCTGATGCAATAGTTAGTTACGTATAAATTATTGCTTATTTTTTATTGTAATGGACGGTATAATGCTTGAAAGGGAATGGATGGCTATTAAGCAAGTTCACTAAATGTTTGATAATGAGTATGATGACACTGAATGTGCACTTTAATAGAATGAATTGGTCGAACTCACGTAACTGTTGCTACCAAACCCTTTTTTTCGTCCTCAGCGATTGATGTGGCCAACGCTTGTGTGGCGGCGGCATCCAGATGCTCGTAGGCTGCGTTCGCTGTTGCGATGTCCGCTGTATGACCTTCAGCTGAATTCCGGACGCGCTGTGTGGTGGCGTGGCTTACGATCACGACGCTATTTTAATTACTATAACCTATTAGACGGACGCGAAGGACCATAGATAGGCCCAGATAAGTAAAAAGCGGACTGTATTTTATATAGGTATATTTCTGGTTAGGTTTCAAATAAATAAAAATAAAAGCGTGCGATCGCGTTGTAATCTTGTGATGCTGTCAAAGTAGTAATGGCGCGCTCGCAGTGGTCGAGCCGCGCCGCCCGCTCCCCTCGCCGCGTTGTAGCCGTGTGTATCGTGTTAACGATGTGTGCGTTAACACTGCAAGCCTCGAATATTGGTGAGGTGCACTTTCAATGGGCAACCGCTGCAACCACTGTTTAACCTTGTTTCTGTTTCTGTGCTTCATAATATTATTATTTGAGACGAGAGAAGAAGTGAATAGGCAGGAAGAAGGCAGTTGTGCGAGGCATCCTGACTCGTTTAGCCAAAGGAGCGAGCTGACTGCGACCACACACAGAAGAGGCTGACTTGGAGACCGCGGGGACGCCCGAACCCCCCCGGGGATGCTCATCTGGTCCTCCCATCCGGTCGCCAACCGGCAAGGTGGAACAACCCGGGATTTTTCGTCAGGTGGCGGGGCAGCCTTTCACGGGTGGCTTTCCCGCTACTTGGGCCCCCAACTGCCTACGGTCGGCCAGCGGTGCACCGTGCTTCGGATCCCGCTAGCCTCCAGAGCCAGACACCCGGTGCCGCGACAGTCAGGCGCTCCAAACCGCTTACTGTCAAGATGCAACTGCACAGACCTAACCTCCATATGGCTACTACTAGGTGCGTACCGGAACGCGGTGATACCGTTTGGCGGTACGATTTAGTTAGTAGGGTGGTAACCAGCCACGGCCGGAGCCTACCACCGGAAAGAGTGTTGTCCATTTGGCACTGCCCAGGGGTCACGTGTAGGGTAGGTTTAGTGTTGCATGACCTGATACCCTCTTCTCCTTTCCTATCAGCAGAGCACTAGACGTAGGCTGGGGTTTCACCCAAATGTTATCGATGTGCCTGCTTCTCGTACGCAGCGCTTCGCGTCCACTTTCCTAATGCGAACAGCTAAGGAGTGGAACTCCCTGCCTGCTCACCTGTTCCCCGTTAAATATAACCTGGCCGTCTTCAAGGAAAGAGTGAATAGGCATTTTCTGGGTAAGCATGCTCCACCATCGTTCGCATCGTCACTTACCACCAGGTGAGATAGCGGACAAATGCTTACCCATCTTGAATAAAAAAAAAAAAAGCTGTACGCCGATCTCGGCTCAAGAGCACCGCCCCGGGCTTGGATGGCATTCCCGGCCGGGCGCTAACTCTGGCCCTCAACACCTTAGGGCCCAGAGTGCGAGGACTATTCACTGCCTGTCTGGCTCAAGCCATAATTCCACAGCGGTGGAAGACAGGCAGGTTAGTCCTCATCAAGAAGGAGGGTCGCCCGGCGGATTCAGCCTCCGCCTACAGGCCCATCGTGCTCTTGAGCGAGATCGCCAAGCTCCTTGAGCGTGTTGTAGCCAGGAGGCTACAACACCATTTGGAGGGGACAGGTCCGGACCTCTCGGACCAGCAGTATGGCTTCCGTAGGGGGCGATCGACGGTGGATGCCATACTGGAGGTAAAGTCCTATGCGCAGGATGCGGTGGCCCGAGGCGATGGAGTCTTGGCGGTGTCTTTAGACATCGCCTTCAACTCCCTGCCATGGCCCTGCATAAAGGAGGCACTGTTATACTATCGTGTGCCTCCATACCTGCGCCGCGTCAACGGGGCTTACCTGTCCGGTAGGTCTGTGACCTTTCCAGCTCCTGGAGGAGGTTGGAAGGAGTTCGTTGTGTCGGCCGGTGTTCCACAAGGATCGGTGCTGGGTCCGATCCTCTGGAACATCGGATACGACTGGGTGCTGCGGGGCGGCACCCTGAGGGGGATAAAGGTCCTCTGTTACGCCGATGACACGCTGGTCTTGGCGCAGCAGAGGATCTATCGAGAGGCGGCGGTCCTCGCGACTGCTGGAGTTGCGGAGGTAGTCGGCCGCATAAAGCGGCTGGGCTTGGAAGTCTCCCTCAACAAGTTGACGTTGAAAATTGACGTTGCCCGGAGCATGAAGTACCTCGGACTTGTTCTGGATGGTCGGTGGAGTTTTCGGGGCCGCTTTACATCTTTGGCCCCGAAACTGTTGAAGACAGCGGCGGCACTGGCGCGCCTTTTGCCCAATGTGGATGGGCCGAGCGCCTCTAGCCGTCGGCTGTACACCGGAGTGGTCCGATCCGACCGGCACAACATCACTCTGCTGCGACGTGCGCAGAGGGTGATGGCCATCCGGGCGATACGGGGGTACCGGACCATCTCCGGTGAAGTGGCGTGCGTGCTGGCTGGAGTCATGCCGTGGGACCTGGATGCTCTTTCTCTGGCGTCAGTCTATTGCCGGCGTCGAGGCCTAGCGTCCGGGGAACCGGCAAGCCAAGCACGCACTGAGGAGGCGCGGGTAGCCGCGGTTGAAATGTGGGAAACTCGGCTGGCAAATCCATCTGCCGGCCTGAGGAAGATCGAGGCTGTTCGTCCAGTGTTCCGCCAGTGGTTAGCGCGGCGTCACGGCGTCCTAACCTTCCGCACGACACAGGTGCTCACGGGGCATGGCTGCTTCGGGGGTTACTTGTGTCGGATCGCCGGGAGGGAGCCCGACGCTCGCTGCCACCACTGCGACGACTGCCTCGACGAGACGGCCCAGCACACGTTGGAGGTGTGCTCAGCCTGGGCGTCTCAACGTCGCGCTTTGCGCGACGTCATAGGGGACGACCTTTCCCTGCCGGCCGTGGTCAAGGCTATGGCCGGCAGCGAGACGTCGTGGGATGCGGCAACTCCTTCCTTTCTGCCTAACCACTGGCGGAACACTGGACGAACAGCCTCGATCGTCCTCAGGCCGGCAGTTGGTGTTGCCAGCCGAGTTTCCCACAACTCCATTGCGGCTACCCGCACCTCCTCAGTGCGTGCCTGGCTTGCCGGTTCCCCGGACATTAGGCCTATTATTTCTTCATTTGGTTCATATATTTCATTATTTTCCATAATTTTAATTATTATTATTATTTGAGAATCAATAATTAATCAACGAATAATCCTATTTTCATTAAATATACCATCCTCTATTGAATGATATCAAAATTTACCTCCTTCTGAACATTCTTATAATGAACTTCCTATTTTAAGAAATTTCTAATATGGCAGATTATATGTAATGGATTTAAACCCCATTTATAAAGGAATATCCTTTTTTTAGAAATGGCAACCTGATCTAATTTAAATTACCAAAATAGAGCTTCTCCATTAATAGAACAAATTATTTTTTTTCATGACCATACATTAATAATTTTAATTATAATTACAATTTTAGTAGCATATTTAATAATAAATTTATTTTTCAATAATTATATTAATCGATTTTTATTAGAAGGTCAAATAATTGAATTAATTTGAACTATTTTACCAGCTATTACTTTAATTTTTATTGCACTTCCATCATTACGATTGTTATATATTTTTAACCGACTTCTGTAAGAAAAGGAGGTTATCAATTCGACTGTATTTTTTATTTTTTTTATTTTTTTTTTATTTTTTTTTTTATGTTTGTTACCTCATAACTTTTGACTGGGTGAACCGATTTTGATATTTTTTTGAAAGGTGAAGCTTCCCGAATGGTCCCATTTTTTTTTGGTCCATGTCTGACAATGGTATCCATGAGAAAATCACACAAATCGATTAAAAAATATTATCAACAGTGCCAACTTAAATATCCTTCCTACGACCGCTACCCACTTCTTTCCTGGTTGTGCGCCATCTTTGTTAGACCTTATGATCGTATCATCAACAGAACGTGTTGCAAGCTTTGGTCAGATGTCAGCTGAAGCATTTTCGTACCACGACCTCGTCTACCTGTCATATAAAATACGTCCACCAAAATTGAAGCCGACAGTTGTGATGCGAAGATGTTTTAGCGACATCGACAACGAAAAGTTCATGAACGATCTTGCTGGTATTGACTGGGACTGCATATTTAATGCCGGTAATATCAATGACAAATTGAATATTTTTAATTCTATTTTGACAGAGCTCTTCGATATTCACGCACCGCTCCGGCCTATTAAAATTAAACATCTCCCCGCTCCGTGGTTAACTTCAGATATCAAGGTGCTTATGTCCAAACGTAATACTGCAAAGTCTAAATACAAGAAAAATCCTACGGACGCCAATATGCAAAGGTACAAAACACTACGGAACCGATGTAACAAGACTTGCAGAGACGCACGTCGTAATTTTATTCTCTCGTCAATTAACAATAGCAATCCTGCAAAAACTTGGAAATTCCTGAACGCGATGGGAATAGGGAACCGGCGTTCCAGTGACTCGGCTACCTTAAACAACTGCAAGGATTTAGACTCGCTGAATAAATTCTTTACAGCTGTCAATGTATTGGATAATAGCACTAAAGTAAAAACTCTATACTCCTTGTCACTAGCAATCTAATCCTGCAATCAAACCCTTCCTTTTCTCTCCTACTTCACAAGCAGAGGTTCGCAAGCATGTGTTGTCAATTAAATCTGACGCTACTGGCTATGATGATATTAGTCGACGGATGATCCTCCTTACACTTAATTCAATTCTTCCTGTCCTGTGTCATATTTATAACTTTTCCCTTTCCTATAATGAATTCCCTGATGCCTGGCGTCATGCAATTGTGATCCCAATACCTAAAGTACCAAACCCAGCATCCTTCTCAAGCTATCGCCCTATTTCCTTACTACCTTTCCTATCTAAGGTTCTTGAACGCATTGTGCATGACCAAATCTATCTTTTCCTACACAACAATAACATACTGTCTCCTTTCCAATCTGGTTTCCGTCCTGGGCATAGCACAGTTACAGCTCTTAACAAAGTCTGTGACGATATTAGATACGGTTTTGAACATCAGCAAGTGACTTTACTTGTTCTGCTAGACTTCTCTAATGCATTTAACACAGTTGACTTCGATGTTCTATTAGCAATTTTAAAATCTATTAACTTCTCCTCGAGAGCTACTGAATGGTTTTCCTCTTACCTTCACGGACGCAGACAAAGCATCAAGCTTGACGGAAAAGTTTCATCAACATGTAGTATTAACGCCGGCGTCCCACAAGGTAGTGTATTATCACCGTTACTCTTTTCCATTTTCATTAACACTCTCACTCAACACATATCGTCTTCGTACCACCTCTACACCGATGACTTGCAAATTTACACAACTGCAGCTATAAGCGATATACCTAATGCAGTTAATAAAATAAATTCAGATTTACAAATTATTAGTGCCTGGAGTAAATCGTTTGGACTTGCTATCAATCCCAGCAAGTCTCAGGTGTGTATGTTTGGTAGCTCCAACCAACTGTCTAAATTACGTTCTCCCTTACCCTCAATTTTATATGATAATGTTTGCTTGGAGGTTAGTGAGAGTGTTAAGAATCTGGGAATCAGGATGGACGGTGCTTTTTGCTGGTCGCCTCACGTATCAGAGCTTAGTCGGAAGGTCTTTTGTTCCATAGGTAGATTGAGAGGGTGGAAGAACATTTTACCGATAAAGACTAAAATCTCTCTGGCCCACGCTCTCCTTCTACCTATCCTAGACTATGCAGATTCGTGCTACTTAAATCTGTCCCAGCAACTACTAAATAAACTAGAGCGTCTGCAAAATCTTATAATTCGATTTATTTTTGGGTTAAGGAAACATGACCATGTGTCTCAGTACCGAAGTCAACTTAAATGGTTGTCAATAGAATATAGGCGTAACTTGCATGCTCTCACTCTCCTTTATGGCATCCTTTTCAATCCTGTTACTCCATCATACCTCAAGGAGCGCTTTAAGTTTCTGGGGTCCGATATCCTACATTCCCAAAACCTCCGTTCCCGCCATAACCATATCCTTGAAATTCCTTTATGCCGCACCAAATGCTATAGTGACTCTTTTACTGTTAAAACGGTAAAACTATGGAATGAGCTGCCACTGGAAGTAAGACGGTCCCAGTCGATTGGGCTATTTAAACGACGCCTTAAACAGTACTATCTTCAACTTAATCTTTAAAAGGACAATATTATAAGAGTATGTATATTTATCTTTAATTGTTTATTTATGTATTTATATATATATATGTATTTATTTATGTATGTATGTTATGTTTGTTTATATATATGTATATATAAAGCTATTTGGTATTCGCTATTTATGTATTGGTTTATATATATCGTAGTACTTTTTGCACCTTTCTGCTTTCTTTACTAAATTTAATCCTTTCGTTTTTCTTTTGGTTGCCTGTAAGAAATCGCTTTTAGTGATAAGGCCGCCATTGCACTGTTAATCATATTTATCATGTACTGTATTTTATTCCCTTCTTATTTGTGCAATAAAGTGTTATATTATTATTATTATTATAAGTCTTAAATTTGCATTAGGTATGTGCGCGACAAATAGACGCATAACTTAATGTCGCGCAAACTGATTTTGATGATTCTTTTTTTATTTGAAAGGATACACTTCAAGGATAATTTGGTGAAAGTTTGGCTAGGTTATGATTGATTATGGAATACGGTGAAATTTGAGAAAGTTTGTTTTTTTTGGTAAAAAATTGATTATACTGTAATAGTTACAAGCAAAAACTTTTAAACTCGATGTCAGAAGTGAGATTCCTGATCGTCACATTTCTTTTCAACCAACCTTAAAAAAGAGAATGATCTCATTTTCAACCAACTTCAAAAAAGGGAGATTCCCAATTCGCCCGAATACTTTTTATGTATGTTCTTGTCAATATACCAAAATGTTACTTTGCGCAAAAATAATACCTAATTAAATGAAGTTTTACATGGGACAACCACAACCACTCGTTGACAACCACTACCACCACCATCACCACTCGTTCAAGAAGCATCATTTTAAGATCTACCCATCACTTAAAATCGTAAAATAAATTAATTTTTAACAAAAACAAAAACCGACTTCTAACAACGAACTAAAAAGTGAAAAATAATTTTACAAAGATTTTATAATTTTGAAGTCGGTGCTCAGTAGAACAAACAGGCTTAGTAATTAGATATTGTAGTAAAGGTGTTGTATTAGCATTAGCTTGACACCGGAGGAGCTACAGGTGCGTTGCCGGCCTTTAAGGTGGAGATAGACGCGCTTTTTGAAGGTACCCATATCGTACCGACCTGGAAACACTGCCGCGGGTAGGCTATTCCACAGTTCGGTGGCGCGTGGAAGGAAATTCCTACGAAACCGCACAGTAGTGGAGTGCCACGCATCCAGATGGTGTGGATGATATTTAAGTTTGTGACGTGCTGTGCGGTTAGAAAATTCGGCGGCAGGTAACAGGTCAAACAGTTCTTCAGAACACTCACCATGATAAATGCGATAGAGAACGCACAGCGAGGAGACGTCTCTACGCAGAGCCAAAGTGTCAAGCCTTTCACAGCTTACTGGGTCCTTAATGATTCGGACAGCTCTACGTTGTATGCGATCAAATGGGTCAAGCTGATACTGGGGTGCACCAGCCCAGAGATGAGAACAGTACTCCATGTGTGGCCGAACCTGGGCCCTATATAGAGCCAATCGGTGTTTTGGCGTGAAGTACCGTCTCGCTCTATTGATGACCCCCAGTTTCTTCGAGGCCAACTTGGCCTTGCTTTCCAGATGATCGCGATACTGGCAGTCACTCGAAACATTAAGGCCCAATATGCTGATACTCGGCGCGGCTGAAAGGGGAGTGTTCTGAAAGACTGGCGATACGATAAATGGGGTTTTTTTTGTGGTTAACGCGCAAACCTGTGTCTTCAGGGGGTTAAATTGGACCAGGTTCTTTTCACCCCATGAAGAGACATTCTCGAGGGATGCCTCAACAGAAGACACAAGTTTATTTCGGCACTGTTCAGCGTTTTCCCGAGAAAGACTTGCGCGGCCGGAGTAAACAGCGTCCACCGTGCTGTCATCTGCATAGCAATGAATGCTAGAATCCTCCAGCATGTCATTGATATGCAGAAGAAACAGCGTGGGGGACAGCACGCAGCCTTGGGGAACGCCAGCGTTCACGGGCATATGTTTGGAGCAAAAACCGTCGACAGCGACCTTGATGCTGCGCCCAGTGAGAAAGCTGGCGATCCACCTGCATAAGTTCTCGGGAAGCCCATAGGATGGAAGTTTAGCAAGGAGCGCCCCATGCCACACTCGATCAAAGGCCTTCGCCATGTCCAAACTAACTGCCAGGCCCTCTCCTTTGCTTTCAATTGCCGCAGCCCAACGGTGGGTAAGGTAAACCAGAAGATCACCGGTTGAGCGACCATGGCGGAAGCCATATTGACGGTCATTAATCAATCGGTGATCCTCTAGATAAACCAAGAGCTGGCTATTGATGATGCTCTCCATGACTTTTGAGAGTAGGGAGGTGATGGCAATAGGCCTGTAGTTAGATGGATCGGAACCATCGCCCTTCTTCGGGATCGGGTGGATAAGAGCGCTCTTCCATGAATCTGGGACTACGCCGACTGAGTAAGAGTGCCGAAACAAACGCGTTAGCACCGGTGTCAGCTCAGGAGCACAAGAACGAAGCACTAAGGGGGAGATGCCATCTGGCCCGCTCGACTTATGGATGTCCAAAGAGGACAGAGCTCGCCTTACAGCTTTTTGGCTGAACTTAACCTCAGGCATTGAGCTCTGGCACCGCGGGATGGTCGGTGGCGTTGATCCTTGGTCATCCAAAGTCGAGTTCGAAGCAAAGAGAGCGCCCAGGAGATCGGCTTTCTCTTTCGCCGTATGGACCAAGATGTCATTCCCCTTGCGTAAAGGCGGAAGCGAAGGCTGGCTGAAGTTGCCGAGTGCCGCCTTTGAGAGCGCCTAAAACTGGTGAGTTCCGGATGGGTAGCTCTCAAGCTTCTCGCCGATTTTGGCGATATGCTCGGACCTTGCTTTGGCAATTTGCCGCTTAAAGGACCTAGAGGCCCGGTTATACTCTCTTTTTGAGGCTTTCACCTTCGGATCCTTAGTAACCAGTGCCTCGGCCCAGATTTGATATGCCTCGCGTTTGCTAAGGGCAGCGAGTTTGCAAGACGTATCAAACCAAGGCTGTGACTTGCCACCGATGGGCACTACAGTGCTAGGAATATAAAGTTCCATGCCCTGCAGAACCACGTCGGCAACAGCAGCGGCACAGGTACTAGGATCATCAGAAGAGAAGCAAACCGAGCCCCAGGGATAAGATGAGTAAAATGTACGCATCCCATCCCAATCTGCTGACTTGTAGTGCCAGACGCGACGAGTTGCGGGTGTTCTGCGACTGCCGTGCTTAATGGGCACGAAACTCCGTACCAGGCAGTGGTCAGAAGACCCCAAAGGAGCATCGACGACAACCTGGTACTGTTCCGGGTGCGAAGTCAGCAGAAGGTCCAGTAAGGAGGCATTGTGGTTGTCCACGTCCGGGAGTCGCGTAGGCGACTCAACCAATTGGGACAATCCATTCGCCGTAGCAAGGTCAAAAACGGCCCTCCCAGCGTGGTCGGTGGTGCGTGATCCAAGCCAACTGGCATTGTGCGCGTTAAAATCTCCAAGTATCACGACCTCAGCAGAGGGGATCTGTGAGAGCATATCGTCGATGGCCGATTGCATGTGCTCCATGAGCCGATCCGTTTCCGCATTGCCACTGTGGGACCTGTAAAGGCATGCGTAGACACGGGTTCGATCGTCCGAGTCAACACGGAGCCAGATAGTCGACAGGTCCCGACCTTCAAAATTTGCAAGACGACGGAAACTTAGATCCTCCCTTATGAACACAGCAACCCCGGCATGAGGCAGAAAGTTGTGTTCAATTTTGTAGCCGGGGTATTGGAGGTAGGCTGTGTCGCTCGGTCGGATAATTTGAGTCTCCGTCAGAAATAACAAGGCCGGCCGTGCCGTCTCAAGATGGTGGTGGACGGCATTCAGGTTGGAATGGATGTTACAGAAGTCCACGTTTAGTGTGGAAGGGGTTGCCGTGGAGCGTACGTCTCGTTTGCCTTGTTTGCGAATTTGACTTGTGCGCGGTACTGTGCCCTCCCCAGAATTCGAAGGGCAGCCTGAGTTTGAGGACTCAGGGAGGGATTCTCCAGCACCGGAGGTGCTGGTACCCTCCTGGGGTAGTTTCTCTTTAAGTGCCGCTTTCATATTCTAGGGAGGGGTGGGGGTTGGGCTCCGGAGCCCGGCATTACCTAGTGCGAAACGCAGTGGCATAAAGCCACTACTTAACGCAGGTTTTAAATGCCGGGGGTGGTAATGATCCGGTCGAGTCTGCCCATGCGTGTTGCCATTGCTGGCGACGTGACTCTACCACACGTACTTTAGTCGCCTCTTACGACACCATCAGTACCAGGGTGATCCTATTCTAGGCCGGGATCACACGGCTCAGAAGCTCACTAAGGGAATACCTATACGGTTGACGATATATAGGCTGATCGTGATAAAGTCTTATTTCCATTTGTATTAATTTAGTACAGCCGAGATCTTTAATACTACTTGGAAAACTATCTCGATATTGAAATAAAATATTTAATAAATTATGACGTTGGTTATCATTTGTACATTCCCTATTTTTATATCGTTTAATAATACGCCGCCTATACAAGTATTGCTATTACTACTATCAAAAATATTTAACATATTTATTGATTTATCCCTATCTGACAAACTGGACACTTTACACAAACTAAGCATGTGAGATAAAATAGGCAAACTAGAAAATAATAGCATGGCTTTGCAACTAACCTGGCTGGCTGTAGTAGGCTCCTCACACCGTTCTGCTCGGGTCAGAACTTGTCCAGCTTCCCACACAATGTCCTTGTCACCGTTGTTCATGACTTTCATATAACCCTGGCTTCCTCGGAGTAAAGTGGCGGGTAATGAATAACACACGCCTTGCAAATCATGATGACGTGCGGCCGTGCAGACATTTACATTCTCGTCATTTCCAGGGACAAGAATTTTTATAATTGAAATTCCGGGTGACAATGTCTCTTGGCATGATGTCAACACTTTAAACCTCTGAGGATCTTCCTCGACATTAATTCCAGTTGTGAAGTCAGGATCTTGTCTGTGTAGTGTAGCTGTACCGTTGCTTACAATAAGCGACATATTATCAGAGTTAATCACTGGCTGTCCGATCAATAGGTCAATGTCTCCCATCTCAACATCTGTCAAGTATGCGCTACATGGTATAAGAATGTTATCGATATCAAGGTCGAATTTCACTTCACCGTGGCTTGTAAGGAAACCTCCAGAAAATCCTTTTAAAATTGTTCGTGAAGGTATAACTTCAAGAGAAAGCAACTTAGAACGTAGGAGTGTGGAAGGGGCCGAGAGTGGTTCTGACCAGATTGGACGTTGATGACGGAATGTCGACTGTCGGTAGTGTCAGGTCGAGACGAGGGTCCGGATCATCATATGGACGGTTGTGGGGAGCGTTGGAGTCAAAGGACTGAGATACTGAAAGTTTTGTGTCGATGGTGTCGGAGAAGTCAAGGACACGGGCACAATACCTGAAGGACAGGCGGAAGAGGCCTCGGAAGCCGATCGATCAGTCGGGGTCTTCTGGTGAAGGAGAGCCAGATAGACCGGCGCCAAAAGTGGTTGCCATGAGGAGACGGAAAGGTCTCGGTGAGGCAGAA
This sequence comes from Heliconius melpomene rosina, assembly GCF_056956725.1. Taxonomy (NCBI): domain Eukaryota; kingdom Metazoa; phylum Arthropoda; class Insecta; order Lepidoptera; family Nymphalidae; genus Heliconius; species Heliconius melpomene. The sequence goes on from NW_028181865.1 coordinate 624,845, forward strand.
AGGAAGGAGTTGCCGCTGAGGTCAGAACAGGAGGTGTCTGACAGCGCTGCGGCCGTACTGGCCAGGGCTAGCTCCAGGCTCTCGGACATGTCTCTACCATCCGAGAAAGAGCAGGACGAAGCCATACTTGCGTCTGACCTACAAAATCAGGTGGTGGACAGCCTAGCGGTGATAAGGAAGGTTGCCAGCAGATCGGGCAACCTTAAAGGAACTTTCACCAAGGCCTTTTGACGGATACCGGCTCGTGGACCGGCTGAAGGCCAATCCCAATACCCACTAAAACCTCACGATGCTCCTACTCGACCGCCACTGGCCGCGAGACGCGGGGACTATAATCGTCCACGAAACGCGGCGGCGGGAGCCTGCTAGGCACGTCGCGGAGTCAAGGGTGTGTGGGCACCCTCGACGGCCTGCTCGGAGTAGCGCGCGGGAGCAACCTGCGCGCGCCTACTCGGGCCAGGTGGGTAGGCGGCCAGCTTCCCCAAACTGACCGCCCTCTGGCACATTAGGGCGGAAGGCGGCGATCGTGTGCCGCCCTCCTGCGACCCGGTCTCTTACGGCGGATGGCGACTTCGGCAAAAGCCTTCCTCGTCCGTTCCGCCGACTCCTTCTCGAGCACCACTGCCTCGCAGAAGGATGAGACCGCATCCCACGACGTCTCGCTGCCGGCCATAGCCTTGACCACGGCCGGCAGGGAAAGGTCGTCCCCTATGACGTCGCGCAAAGCGCGACGTTGAGACGCCCAGGCTGAGCACACCTCCAACGTGTGCTGGGCCGTCTCATCGAGGCAGTCGTCGCAGTGGTGGCAGCGAGCGTCGGGCTCCCTCCCGGCGATCCGTCACAGGTAACCCCCGAAGCAGCCATGCCCCGTGAGCACCTGTGTCGTGCGGAAGGTTAGGACGCCGTGACGCCGCGCTAACCACTGGCGGAACACTGGACGAACAGCCTCGATCGTCCTCAGGCCGGCAGATGGATTTGCCAGCCGAGTTTCCCACATTTCAACCGCGGCTACCCGTGCCTCCTCAGTGTGTGCTTGGCTTGCCGGTTCCCCGGACGCTAGGCCTCGACGCCGGCAATAGACCGACGCTAGAGAAAGACCATCCAGGTCCCACGGCATGACTCCAGCCAGCACGCACGCCACTTCACCGGAGATGGTCCGGTACCCCCGTATCGCCCGGATGGCCATCACCCTCTGCGCACGTCGCAGTAGAGTGATGTTGTGCCGGTCGGATCGGACCACTCCGGTGTACAGCCGACGGCTAGAGGCGCTCGGCCCATCCACATTGGGCAAAAGGCGCGCCAGTGCCGCCGCTGTCTTCAACAGTTTCGGGGCCAAAGATGTAAAGTGGCCCCGAAAACTCCACCGACCATCCAGAACAAGTCCGAGGTACTTCATGCTCCGGGCAACGTCAATTTTGACGCCACCGACGACGATGTGGACATCTGCCGGTGGGCCCTTTCGAGGAGCATGGAAGTAGATTGCCTCGGACTTGTTGAGGGAAACTTCCAAGCCCAGCCGCTTTATGCGGCCGACTACCTCCGCAACTCCAGCAATCGCGAGGACCGCCGCCTCTCGATAGGTCCACTGCTGCGCCAAGACCAGCGTGTCATCGGCGTAACAGAGGACCTTTATCCCCCTCAGGGTGCCGCCCCGCAGCACACAGTCGTATCCGATGTTCCAGAGGATCGGACCCAGCACCGATCCTTGTGGAACACCGACCGACACAACGAACTCCTTCCAACCTCCTCCAGGAGTTGGAAAGGTCACAGACCTCCCGGACAGGTAAGCCCCGATGACGCGGCGCAGGTATGGAGGCACACGATAGTATAACAGTGCCTCCTTTATGCAGGGCCATGACAATGAGGCTCTGCCGAACACGATCTCTGCTGATGCCCGGTTTGGCCACACTGGAAACACTGTTTGCTGCGGTCCACCTGGCTACTGCACTTCGCAGCCATGTGGCCCACTTCGTGGCAACGGAAACAACGTTGCGCACGGGGCATCAACAGCCTCACTCCAGCAGAGACGAAGCCAACAAGTAGTCTCGCCCCGCTAATCTTCTGCGCTGCGCCGACAGGACATCGGTTTCATACTGTTCCTAGACCGGCCGGTCCTGTCGGATCTCTCCGACTTTTATATTACCCGCAGCACAGCCGGAAACTCGGCTTGTTGTCGCCGTCACGTCCTCAGCAGTGGCGGAGTCATCGAGGCCAAACACCCTCAATTCCGCACATTTCATTGGCCTCGACACCTGGACCTCTTCGGGGCTGAGAACCCCACGCAACTTCTCAGCTAGCGCATCCGCCTTCTCAGCAGTGTTGGCGCCAGGCAACTCTAGCATTCTAGCGCCAGTAGACGCAACACGGAATCTCAGGTCCTCTATACCCAGGTCTTCCAACTTTATACTTTCCTTGACCCGGGTAAGGACATCGCTATACGACATCTTGTCGGCGACGGCTGGCTGCAACTTAATCGTCACAACTTGCGATCTAGGACGACGCAACTTTGGCTCCTTTTGCGCTTTAGCCTTTTGCGCTTTCGGTTTAGGAGCTGGCTTTCTCTTCTTGGCCCCCTTCCGGGCTACTACAGTCCAGCCCTCAGACATATCAGCCGGAGCGGGTGGCAGAGGTCGAGGCTCAGTAGATGCGGTCTTCACCGGGCCTTTCTTCTTCTTGGCCTTTTTAGACCTTTGGTGCCGGATTAGCCGGCGCCATCAAAGTGGATGCGACAGGGTCCACTTGCGCCTGCTTTGGGCTATCCACCTTGCGCTTGTCCGCCGCTAGCGGAGGTCGCAGATTTCTCTCCGGTGGTAGCCGATCTTTAAAGGCTTCCAGCCTGGTGGAGACCATAGTGCCCACTATGTCCTCCACAGCAATAGACTCCGTGGGAGTGGGTCGCAAGTCCGATGCTCTAGACCGCTCCAACTCCGCTCTCAAAAGGGCAAACTCCTTCCGCAACTCCACCAACTCCGACTGCAGTCGCGAGTTTGTTGCCTTGAGGATATCCACTTCCTCTGATGCCGTCCTCTTTGCCAGAGTATTAACGGCAGAAGAGATAACTCCGGCAGCGTCTTTAAGGGCCCTAGTAAATGTGCCCTTCAGATTCCCCGACTTGCAGGCGACTCTGTTGATTATAGCCAAGCTATCAGATACTTGGCTACGCAAGTCGGAGACCATGTGCTCCTCACCGCAAAGTTCCAGGGGCACATCCGAGAGCCTAGAACTTGCTCTAGTTTGTATCGCCGCGGAGATTTCAGCAACTTCCTCCTCCGCCCTCAGCCGGCGCTCCTCGCGCTTGGCATCGTTTAGCGCCTTCTTTCCAGCAGCTAGGCCTATATTCTCATCAGGAATATTTGGTGGACCACGACTCCCTCTGGCCGAAGCAGCCTTCGCTTTCGGCTTCTCTGTCTCCCCATCCGCATCCTCCTGTGATGGCGCCTCTTTCTGTCCTTTCGGAACTGCGCTTTAGCCCCCTCGATAGCATTGGAGCTGTTCGACCCAACAGACATCACGCTATCGGCGTCTGACTCGGAAGCCGCCCAGAAACGGCCTCGCGACGAAAGTGACGACCTGGACCTACCTCTTATAATAGAGGCAACCTCCTCATGGTCCAGACGCTCTAACACGACTCGCGCATCCTTCAACCCCCCTCTTATTGGCACAAGTGCCGGACTTTTGCCCCTCACGAGCAAAGTACTCCCTACGCCTTTCTCGGGCACAACCACTACTCCGCCCATCTCGGGCAACAACAGATCACCGCCCTCCTCGGGCCTCCCTACGTCATCATTTTGGGTTTTTAAGTTAACATTTTCCATTTTGTTCCCACGAGTGTGGGGGAAAAACGGTCCATCCGAGCAGTGCCCCCTGTACTAGGATAAGCCTATTACGCCAGGGTGTCGGCCGGTACCCTGGCGGGACCAGCAGTAGCGACTGATCTCCCCATCAGCCATGAACCCCTCGCGCTGCTTCGCCGCTTGGGTTGGGGTAATTTTTTATAGAGGTTTTCTTCCTCGCAGCCCGGCCGGTAAAGGCAAGGCCCTCAGTTCCACTCCTGATTACGAGACATGACCGCAACCAAGAGTGGAGTTCCGATATATTCGGCGCTGGCACATCACTGCACCTGCGTGGCGGTAGGGTGAGTACACACCACGCACGCCCTCCGGTTCCTCACACTGTGACCTCTGCATGACAGAGGACACGCGAAGAACCACGCCGGATTATTAGCCAGCGAGCAATCATTACCCAAGGACGAATCCTGTAGGCACCAATTACTCGCCGCCCAGGGTGCACCGGTCCGCAACACTGTTCGTCCCCCCTGAACGACAAGCATTCGAGAAAGGGCCAACAGCGGGCGAACACACGAGGAGGTCATCCGACCAAGCACCCCAACCTAACCTGACATTTTTTTTTTTTTTTTTAACGTGAGGAAATCCTTTTACGGATACCGGCCCGAGTGGGGACTCGAGCGGGTTATGTGGGACTCATGGACCGGCTGAAGGCCAATCCCAATACCCACTAAAACCTCACGGTGCTCCTCCTCGACCGCCACTGGCCGCGAGACGCGGGGACTAGAATCGTCCACGAAACGCGGCGGCGGGAGCCTGCTAGGCACGTCGCGGAGTCAAGGGTGTGTGGGCACCCTCGACGGCCTGCTCGGAGTAGCGCGCGGGAGCAACCTGCGCGCGCCTACTCGGGCCAGGTTGGTAGGCGGCCAGCTTCCCCAAGCTGACCGCCCTCTGGCACATTAGGGCGGAAGGCGGCGGTCGTGTGCCGCCCTCCGGCGACCCGGTCTCTTACGGCGGATGGCGACTTCGGCAAAAGCCTCCCTCGCCCGTTCCGCCGACTCCTTCTCGAGCACCACTGCCTCGCAGAAGGATGAGACCGCATCCCACGACGTCTCGCTGCCGGCCATAGCCTTGACCACGGCCGGCAGGGAAAGGTCGTCCCCTATGACGTCGCGCAAAGCGCGACGTTGAGACGCCCAGGCTGAGCACACCTCCAACGTGTGCTGGGCCGTCTCATCGAGGCAGTCGTCGCAGTGGTGGCAGCGAGCGTCGGGCTCCCTCCCGGCGATCCGACACAAGTAACCCCCGAAGCAGCCATGCCCCGAGAGCACCTGTGTCATGCGGAAGGTTAGGACGCCGTGACGCTGCGCTAACCACTGGCGGAACACTGGACGAACAGCCTCGATCGTCCTCAGGCCGGCAGTTGGTGTTGCCAGCCGAGTTTCCCACAACTCCATTGCGGCTACCCGCACCTCCTCAGTGCGTGCCTGGCTTGCCGGTTCCCCGGACACTAGGCCTATTATTTCTTCATTTGGTTCATATATTTCATTATTTTCTATAATTTTAATTATTATTATTATTTGAGAATCAATAATTAATCAACGATTAATCCTATTTTCATTAAATATACCATCCTCTATTGAATGATATCAAAATTTACCTCCTTCTGAACATTCTTATAAACTTCCTATTTTAAGAAATTTCTAATATGGCAGATTATATGTAATGGATTTAAACCCCATTTATAAAGGAATATCCTTTTTTTAGAAATGGCAACCTGATCTAATTTAAATTACCAAAATAGAGCTTCTCCATTAATAGAACAAATTTTTTTTTTTCATGACCATACATTAATTATTTTAATTATAATTACAATTTTAGTAGCATATTTAATAATAAATTTATTTTTCAATAATTATATTAATCGATTTTTATTAGAAGGTCAAATAATTGAATTAATTTGAACTATTTTACCAGCTATTACTTTAATTTTTATTGCACTTCCATCTTCTGTAAGAAAAGGAGGTTATCAATTCGACTGTATTTTTTTTTTTATTTTTTTTTTTTATGTTTGTTACCTCATAACTTTTGACTGGGTGAACCGATTTTGATATTTTTTTTTATTTGAAAGGTGAAGCTTTCCGAATGGTCCCATTTTTTTTTGGTCCATGTCTGACAATGGTATCCATGAGAAAATCACATAAGTCTTAAATTTGCATTAGGTATGTGCGCGACAAATAGACGCATAACTTATAATATTCTTTATTGCACAAAATATACATAAGAAAACAATAAGATACAAATTAGTTGACAAAGGTGGACTTATCTCTATAAGAGATCTCTTCCAGCCAACCAGTGGATGTGGATGAGTTACAAGTAGCGGGTGAGACCATAGTACAATTAAGTTATTATTTTAAACATTTAGTTAATTAAGCACAAACAAAACAAAATACACATATTATATTATAACATATAAATACATAATTAAAACAAATATATAAGTCGATATACATATACATACTAAATAAAATATATAGATGTTTCATACATACACATATATTGTATATACATATAGATATATAATAAAAATATAAAATAATAAAAAAAAAAAAAACATAGATATATGAGATGAAAATGTGGAAGTAATCACAATATGAAGTTTACGAGTTTAAGGTTGCGAGCAGATATTTTTTAAGTTGGGATTTAAAGGACATTATAGATAGAGCACAAAATGGTGACTTATTATTCATATTCCTAGAGTTAAACATAGTATTATAAATGGTTTAGTTTCGATAGTAATTCGATACTAATAATTATAATTATAATAAGGACATTTATTAATTCATAAAAAATATATGTAGTTTTTAATTTTGTAAACATTAAACCTATTCAAATAAATAAATCAAAGTGTCTATTATGATGAAAGCATATAGTACAGAACATTTCCTAATTTCCATCCTAGAAATTCCTTCCATTTCTAATGATAAATATAACCTAGTTATTCCTTATTCCAACCCTTATACTTGGTAACAAAGGGTACTCTTACCTAAAAGAAGGATTTAGAATATATACCTCTCGATTATATACATCAACTTGCATATAATATCCAAACCCTAGAAGAAGAGGAGAAAATAAATAGAGTTTTATCCTGGCTGTTTCAAGCTTATCTATGATTATTATATACTACTATAATAAATGTTATTTTTGGAAAATCTACGAGCATTTTCCCAGAGTCCCGGAGGAAACCAGCAGCGAGGACGCTTCAGGAACCTGCAGGACCAGCTTCCATCTTAAGGAGGGAGGAGTTACATAAGCATAAGGATACATTCCCATGACGCCGCACTTGCACCTCGCGGAATCGAACAATAGTGTTGTAGTATTTTGCTGATTTAACTGTTTTGAATTATATAACATTTTAATAAAGATTCTCTGTCTTCAACTTGCTTTAAAACAGAAAGGTTGTTTATAAAATTAAATAAATAATTTTTAAAAAGCCTTTTTCTCGCCTGAGTAATTTAACTAGCATCAGACATTATTACGAAGTGTGCGGAATATGGTAGGTCCCGTTTTGATATGACAAAAACGAAAGTAAGTAAGTTTTCTGTTGGCGTATTGTTAATATTGTAAAGTTAATAAGTGTAAAAATTCGATTCAAAATTTAAAGGTTCATTTAAGGTTGTCAGTTTTGGTTCTGTAAATTGTAAACGTCTTGTAACGTACAAATTTGCTCACGATAGGTTGAGGAAAATGCCAGCAAGTCATGTACCCGACGAAATCAATGTGTAATTTATGATGTTGTTGATGATATGATGGTGTTCAAGCTTAAGTAGTTGAAGAGACTCGAGTAAATGGTTCTATCGGCCGTAATGTGTTCGACCGTACCAGTAGTTATTTCGTAGTCGTAGCCCGGTAGAAATCGGTATCTCTTGGGGCAACTCAAGTAGTCCGTGGGTGCGCGGTGTGCGTTTAACTCTGGCGGAGGTCGTGGTCTGCAGAGACCGTAGCGTGTTGTCGCAGAGGTGACGTACACGGGCGATCCACTCGATTGATATGCGTATTGAGATGTGAGAGAGCAATTTGATTGCTGTTCGGCTGGAGAGCTGTGGCGTTAGAGGTCTTTACTCGGAGGTTTCTGTTAATTTGGTTGTAACTTGTTGCTGAAGTAAAGTGAAGTAAAGTAAAGTAAAGTGAAGTTTTGGTTATGATGTCGATGGTACATGGCTGTGGTATTTGTGTGTAGTGGTTAGTTACAATTATGATCCAGATTGGTGTCAAATTGTAGTGTCCAGTTGATCTGGTGTCGAGTTGATCTGGTGTCGAGTTGATCTGGTGTCGAGTTGATCTAGTGTCGAGGGTCAAGTTGTTCAGGTATAAGGTTCAGGTATAAGGTTCAGGTATACAGTTCAGGTACACAGTTCAGATATACAGTTCAGGTATAAGGTTCTGGTATACAATTACTAGTGTAATTACTAGTGTACGTCTATTACAATTCTAGTGTACGGTTCTGGAAGTTGGGTTGGTAAGGTTCTTGTAGTGTCGTCTATGATGCACTGGCTCGCCAACTAAGGATGTGCGCAAGCGCCGCGTCCGCTCTCGCCCGTGGCTCGCGCGGTAATGACGCGCACCCCGCACCCCTTAGCTCGAGACAGTATCATTGTGACAGTGACATGGTATACAAACACTACATCCCTTCCTTATCAAAACTTTAATATAACTTAGCAAGTGTACATAATTTAGTCATATTACAATTTAATTAGTAACACTAAATCAACCATATATAATTAATTAAATCGTTTCCAATTTCATTAATTTATTGTCTTCCACTTTCTCCAGAGTCAACAATTCCGTCTTCTTGGTTCTCACCTATAGTTTTCCATTGTCCTTCTATTCTTTTTAAATGTAATATGTTCCTTCTTAGAGTTTGTCCAGTTTCTTCGTTCCTAATTGTTGTGTCTCCATTTTTTGTACTCTCCACAATGTGTAGTGTTGGATTATAATTTAAAGTTAGCTTATTTGTTTTATTAATTTCTTTTATATACACTTTGTCTCCTTCATTTAAATCTGAATCCCGGGCATTCCTTCTTTTATCACTATAATCTTTTCCTTTTTCTTTTTGTTGTTTGTCCTTGTCTCTTATCTCTGTGTCATCAATTTCATTACTTATGTCTTGAAATATTGGAATCTTATCTCTGTTTAGTCTTTTGAAGAATAACTCTGTCGGTGTTTTTCCGGTCACTGAATGAGGTGTCGAATTATACATCATGAGGTATTCGTTTAGGCATTCTTGTATGTCTTTATTTTCGAATTTGCCAATCTTTAAACGCTTTAATATGTCTCTGTTTTGTCTTTCAACTTCGCCATTTTGCTGAGGCCACTAGGGGATAGTATTAAATAGCAGTATGTTACAATCTTTACAGAAAGTTTTGAACTCGTCACTAACAAACTGTCGTCCGTTGTTCGCTGTGATTGATGAAGGATAGCCTAATCGGCTAAATATTTCTTTTAATAATCTGATTATAACAGCGCTGGTTATGGTTTTAGTGATTTTCAGTTCCTTATAGCGGCTATAATAATCCACTACCACTAAAAGATAGTCACCGCTTGGTAACGGACCGAGCAAATCCATGGCAATATCTAATCACGGTGCTTCCGGCAGTTCACGACGCTTCATAGGAGCAGGTGGATTCGGCAACCCAACCAGTGTACAACCCTTACAACTCTTCACTAAGGTCTCTGTATCCTTATCTATCCTTGGCCACCATACTTTGCATCTCAAACGACCCTTCATTGCCACGATCCCTGGGTGCCCCTCGTGTGCTGCATCTAAAACGTTTTTCCGAAGCCGAGATGGTATAACCAGCCTATTACCTCTTAAAAGTATATTATTAAAGAAACACAGTTCATTTTCAAATATTTTATATCCTTTATACTATCGTCCCATTCATTATTGTAAATGCCTCTTTTCACTTTGAGTATTTCCATGTCTCCTTCTGAGTGTATCTTAATCTCGTTCATAGAAATTGCACGAGGTCTTGCATTCTCTACGATTTGATGAACATGTTCATCACCTTTGGTCTTTGGGTAACTTGCATATTTACACAACCGCGACAGCGGGTCTGCTATATTCGACTTACCAGGCTTATATTTAATATTATATCGGTAAGCCTGAAGCCTTAAAACCCATCGCTCTATTCTAGCACATGGTTTTGACTTGGCTCCAAATAAAATCTCCAACGGCTTATGGTCCGTGATAAGGTCAAACTCTTTACCAAACAAAAACACATTAAAGTGTTCTATAGCCCATACCAAAGCAAGAGCTTCTTTTTCAGTTTGACTATATCTTCGTTCGCAGTCTGTCAACGTGCGGTTTCCGTATGCAATAATTCTAGGACCTTTATCATCAATTTGTACCAAGACTGCACCTAATCCTACTGGGCTAGCATCAGCTATGACTTGAGTTTTATCATTGACATCATAATAACCAAGTGTCTTAATTTCCGATAATGTGTCTTTTAATGAGATGAAAGCATGGTCTTGTTCCGTAGTCCAAAAATCTTTTATATTTGCATTCTTGCCAAATTTTTGTCTCAATAGCTGCTTTAATGGTTCAGTCGTTGTAGCCATATTAGGAATCCATTTGTTAATGTAATTTACAAGACCCAAAAAGCTTTGTAATTCCTCTACGGTTTTCGGAACCCTAAAATGGGCTACACTCTCTATATATTTGTTTAAGGGCCTGACACCCTCTGAAGTCAATTCATGTCCCAGAAAACTGACTTGTTTAACCTTATATAAACATTTGTCATTGTTAAGCAGAACATTATTTTCCTTTAATACTTGCAATACTCTTTGAAGACGCAAATCATGTTCTTGTTCTGTCCGTCCATAAATCAAAATATCGTCGATGAAATTTATAGCACCATCACATTTTAGAAGGATTTTTTCCAGAGTCTTTTGAAATATTTCAGGAGCACAGGAAATACCAAACATAAGGCGCTTATACCGGTAAAGACCCTTAGAACTAATAAAAGTTGTGATGTGCCTTGAGTCTGGATGGAGTTCCAATTGGTGGAAAGCGTTCTTAATATCCAGCTTAGTAAAGAACTTGGCTTTCCTAATCTTTGGCAAAAGGTGTTCCATTGAAGGTAAGGGATGGTTCTCCCGCATTATGGCCGTGTTGGCACGTCTCATGTCTACACATAGACGTAATTCTCCATTATCTTTCAGTATTGGCACTATAGGAGAAATCCATTTTGATGGTTCATGAACTTCTTCTATAATGTCATTTTCTAATAATTCTTTGATTTTCCGTTCAATCTTCCCTTCAATTGGTATAGGTATTCGTCGATACGGTTGAGAAACAGGTTTTTGCAAGTCGTCGATTGGTATATGTACCAAAACATCTTTAAATTTCGGAAACGGCTCATTCTTCACTTGATTTACATCAACCCCTAGCTTTAGGACACCAAGTTTTACGGCACTATCTTTACCCAGTAAGTTTCTGGATCCATTTGTGATAACGTATAAATGAGCGTTCTCTTCACGGTTATTAACCTTAATAGTTGTCTCAAATGACCCTAAAACGTCTAGGGGAGTTTTACTGCCATATGCCAAAAGGGTTTTCCCAGGATTATTGTTTTGACTCAAGTATGTCACTCCTTCTTCTTTTAACTTTGTCCATGTCTGATCTGTAATCAAATTGTATTTTGAGCCAGAATCGATTAACATCTTTATTTTTTTAAAAAATAAAGATGTTAATCGATTATTAACGAAAATTAATACGATTATATTAAAAACGTAATCAACTTCTTCTTCTTCTATAACATTATCAATTTCTTTCCGTTTCTTCCATTGTTTCGATAGTCTCCCTTCTTTTTGTGTATCGCGCTCAACTATTTTCCGCTTTCTTTGTAGTTGTGTCTTGCAGTATTGTCGAAAATGTCCTAACTTGCCGCATAAATGACAAGTTTTTCCTATGGCTGGGCAGTTCTTTCCTTCTGATGTGTGCTTAAAACTACCACACCTTCCGCACGTTTTGTCTGGAAAATTTCTGAATTTTGTGATGTCGGATCTCGAAGTATCTCTATTCCCTTTGGCAGGGATAATAGCGTTAACGTCGTGGTTCTTGTTTTGCTGTCCATATTCTTCTAACTGTCTATTAACAGTTTCTAGCGTATTAGCTTCAGTTATTATCTTGTCTAACGTTATACTGTCACCTATTGTCAATATTTTCTTCCTTAAGTCTGTTGATAGACATTTCTCTGTTACTTGGTCTATCAAATGCTCTTCTGGTTTATCAAATTGACATTTCTCCGCCTGATTCCTTAACCTCACAATAAATTTTTCAAATTTCTCTCCCTCCACTTGCCTAATTAGGCGGAAGACATGCCTTTCGTAAACCTTGCTCTGTTTAGGAGTAAAATAATCATTTAGCTTCTGTATCGCTATTTCAAAAACATTGTTGTTATTAGTAGGTTCCGTATTAGCCCCTGGTAAGTTATAGAATATTTCTTGTAGGCTTGGCCCACCAAGTAATAGCAATGTCGCCCTTTTCTTTACTGGTGTCGTGATATCTGTTGCCTCTAAGTATATGCTTAAGGACCGTTTCCACTTTTCCCATCGCTGTCCTAATGATGCATTATCACCCTCTAAATCAAGTTTTTCTAATAACGGTAAGTTGCCAGACATGATGATGATGACAGTGTGGGGTGACCTAAAATTGAAAGCACCTAATCGAATGAACGAACATTTATACTAAATATTTTACATTTAATGAAGGTACATTTGTACCAAATATGTCCAATTTAATGGAGGTACATTTGTACCAAGTATTTCCAATTTAATGGAGGTACATTTGTACCAAGTATTTCCAATCTAATGGAGGTACATTTGTACCAAATATTTCCAATTTAATGAGGGTACATTTGTACCAAGTATTTACCACTCAATTGGGGTAATTCTCCAATAACCAATTGAATACAATTAATCAAAATATCTTCTTAAAACGCTATTTTTTATACTTAATTTAAATTAAAATTTTAGATAAATAGAATTACAATAATGACATATAATAAATACATTTTAATTGTTATAATACCCTAATGTTTAATTGCTTTTGTTTCCTGATTATTACAATTATTATTTTTTTAATAAAATTACTGTAAATTATTTAATACTATTACTTATTACTACTAATCTATTGCTACAAGATAATATCACCATGACATATTATGCATGAGAAATATATAAATATATAGCAATCACACTATTTCATTATATAATACATTTATTTTTATATTTCATTCATTTCATTTATTGATCAATAATTGAATAATATATGTGACTCGAGTTGAATTCATCCTAGTATAATATCATTTCACATTTAATAATAATAAATAATAATAATAATTTAGCCTTTTATTCAGATCAAACAGTAACATTTTTGAGAATTACAACACAATACACATACTTATTTAATTTAATTGTAATATTTGATTTTTCCTTATTATTTGTAGATCTGTCTGCCAATCGGCAAAGGCCTCCTCCAATCTTTTCCATTCAGTTCTCTCCAGGGCCACTCTATTCCACATCACGCCAGCAACTTTTCTAATGTCGTCGTCCCATCTTTTCTGGGGTCTGCCTCTTTTCCTTCTACCCTCCCTGGGGTACCATCCTGTTACTTTCCTACACCATTTGTCCTGACCTCTCATCATGTGCCCAGCCCATTTCCATTTAAGTCTTCGAATTTTATATGTTACATCTTGTGTTTTACTTTTACTCTTAATTACAACGTTCTTCACTTTATCCTGTTTTTTTATATGTAACATACTCCTTTCCATTGCGTTTTGGCAGATTGCAATTTTGCTTATCATTTCCTGACTTAGAGTCCATGATTGGCATCCATATGTAAGGACGGGCAATATACAGGAGTTAAATAGTTTGCTTTTTATGTTTATATGAAGTGTTTTGTCTTTCATAGCATCTTTTAAGCTCCAGTATCTTTTCCAGGTGTTTGTTATTCTTCTTTCCATTTCTTTAAGCATATGTTCTTTTGGGGATATGAGCTGTCCCAGGTAGATGTACTCATCACAGTAATATAATTCGATATTTCCTAATAGTATTGTCTCTTTATTTTTATTTGTCATTACTCTAGATTTCTCAGGATTTAGTCTTAAGCCTAACTTTTCGCTTTCAGTTGCGAGCTCATTTATCATTTTGCTGATGTCTTCTGATGTTTTGGCAAAGAGAACTATGTCATCAGCAAATCTTAAATGCGTTAGAAATTCGCCATTTACATTAACTCCGAGATTTTCCCAATGAAGTTCCTTGAAGATTGACTCCAATACTGCCGAGAACAGTTTTGGTGACAGGGGGTCACCCTGTCTGACACCTTTTTCTATTCTGATAGGCTTACCTTTCTTTTCTAACTGTATTCTCGATGTCATGTGACTATAGACGTTTTTTATTAATCTAATGTATTTATGTTCTATTCCTTGTTTTATTAGGGCCTCCCATATCTTTCCTTGTATTATTGAGTCAAAAGCTTTGCTATAATCAATGAATGCAACGTAGTATGTGAGCTGGTATTCATTGTACTTCTCCAAGACTTGACGAACCACGTGTATGTGGTCAATCACCGAAAAGTTCTTACGAAATCCTGCCTGCTCAATTGGCTGATTTTCGTCAAGGGGTTTTTCCAGCCTTTTTAAAATGATCTTGGCAAAAATTTTATATATATTGGACATTAGACTGATAGGGCGATAGTTTGCAATGTCGTGTTTGTCTCCCTTCTTGTATAGTAGAGTAATGATAGATTCTGTCCATTGTTGCGGAATGATTTCCGTGTTTATGATGTCGTTAAACATGTCTGTGAGGACAGGTATCAGGACTTCTTTGCTTTGTTTCAAGATCTCGTTGCATATGCCATCCGGTCCTGGTGCTTTATTCTCTTTTTGGGTGTCTATGGCGTTTTCAACTTCAGCATGAAGGATATTAGGAATATCTGAGTCTTCTTCCAAGTAAATTTTGTCTTGTTTAGTGTCGCTTCCGTAAAGTTTCTGATAATAAGATGTGGCTAATTTTAAGATGTCTTTCTATAATGTCACATTTACACCCACTTTAAAATATGATTTCAACAAGAATCTACCCCACTTCTAATAATTATTTATCAAAACCTTATAAATGCTGCAACCAAAGATAATTATAATATCACCATGGTATGCAGAGGTAAAAGATTTATTTAATTGTATTACATTGAAACTTAACCGTAAACAACAACAATCTTGCTAATTTCGCTTTTCACTGACCAAACATATATTACTTTGTCTTTATTAAAAATTTTTTTTTTTTTTTTAGTATTATAATATCTTTTGACTAACCCTTGTCCTCGTCGCCACTTGTAGTGTCGTCTATGATGCACTGGCTCGCCAACTAAGGATGTGCGCAAGCGCCGCGTCCGCTCTCGCCCGTGGCTCGCGCGGTAATGACGCGCACCCCGCACCCCTTAGCTCGAGACAGTGTCATTGTGACAGTGTCATGTGACAGTGTCATGTGACAGTGTCATGTGACAGTGACATGGTGTACAAACACTACAGTTCTGATGTAGGTTGGCCGAGCGGTACGAGGTACTGTTGTAGCTTTTTCTTCTAGTCTAACCAACACACGAGGACGTGTGCTAGCAGGATGGCCGTGTCGGAATTTGTAGTATTGATGTGGTTCCGGAACGCCAGCGCCATCTATTGGCGCTCGACAGAGTTAGTGTTATGCATTGGTATGGAAGGGGCGAGTCGAAGCGTGGCCGACGGACATCGACTCACTTTGTGTTTGGCAGTCGGCCGGTGCAGACGACACTGAAACTGTCCCGCGTTCCGTGTTGTGTATCTACCTACTGGGATAGCGGTAGCTGCTTTCTTGTGTATTGATTACGGTGTTGTAATTAATTCGTAATATCACAAATTGTGTTTACTCATGCCAACATTATCCACTAAAGCACACAGTAGACCGGGCACTCAAAACTATGTGCGAGGGAAATCCACCCAACTCCGACATATATATATATTATAATAAATTTAATTAATGTATATATATATATATATACATTAATTAATATTAATATATATATATATATATATATATATATATATATATTAATATTAATATTAATTATAATTTTTTTTATATTTTTCTTTCTCCTATTTTTATAATATTCATATTAAAAATTAAAATATATAATAAACGATTATTAATTAATTAAAAAAAAATATTATAAATATAATATT
Organism: Heliconius melpomene rosina; assembly: GCF_056956725.1. Classification (NCBI taxonomy): domain Eukaryota; kingdom Metazoa; phylum Arthropoda; class Insecta; order Lepidoptera; family Nymphalidae; genus Heliconius; species Heliconius melpomene. The sequence goes on from NW_028181865.1 coordinate 640,908, forward strand.
AATTAAATAATAATTAATTAATTTTAAAAATAATAATATACTAAATTATTTAATATAATATTTAATTTAATAATTAATAAATTAATTTATATATATATAATTAGGTTTCAGAAGTGAAATATGAAAATAAAACTACACAACACTAATGTTACAAATACAATCTTATTTATTAAAAATCTAAATAACTATAAGTATAAATAACTAGAAACTTATATAAAACACCAACAACATTCGAAAACACATATAGGTATTTACTCAGTGTTAATTATAGCAGCTCCTTTAACCAATTCACAATATTTATTAATTAAAACATTTAAATTACTTTATAACTTGCTAATAATGATCTATTAACAACCTAGTAACAAATCACATCGACTACCACACGTGTAACCTCAAGTATATGAGGGCCAAATATGTCTTCCCGCTTAAATTAGTAACTTAATAACAAAATGAAAAGAGCGGGAGCAGAAGACATTAACAGTGACATTGACACATTGCAGTACTATATTTGACAGTTGACATTTGTAGCACAAAAGTCTCCCAACTCGGCCATTCTGACCCTGCGTCGTCCCCGACGTAGCTGATCCAGTTGCCTGATCACATGCTGGTGCATCCCGATTAGCCCCAAAGTCATCAGCGTCGTTTCATGGCTGTATTGATGAAAATTCTACAGTAGTACCATATTCGCTGTCTTCATCATCTAAAATTTAAAGTTAATAAATGTCTAAACATTACAACATAAATGAATAGGCAATCAAAATGTACAGACAAAAGATATAAAAATAAAAAGTTTTGAGAGCTCTCATTTTTAACCCTGTAAAATCTTCATATCCAAGTATGTTCAGTCCGGTGCAGCAAACTCTGGAACCTGTGAACAGAACAGTCAGAAGGCGTCCCCCCTGTCTGCCAGGACCAAACGTCCACATAGACGTCACATGGTCCACAATGACCAAACGTTGACATAGACGTCACATGGTCCACAATGACCAAACGTTCACATAGTCGTCACATGGTCCACAATGACCAAACGTTCACATAGACGTCACATGGTCCACAATGACCAAACGTTCACATAGACGTCACATGGTCCACAATGACCAAACATTCACATAGACGTCACATGGTCCACAATGACCAAACGTTCACATAGACGTCACATGGTCCACAATGACCAAACGTTCACATAGACGTCACATGGTCCACAATGACCAAACGTCAGCAAGGACCAAATGTCCACCTTGACCAAATATCCACAATGACCAAACGTCCACATGGGCGTCACATGGTCTACAAGGACCAAACGTCCACATGAATGTCACATGGTCCACAAGGCCATAATGTCAGCAAGGACCAAATGTCCACCTTGACCAAATATCCACAAGAACCAAACGTTCTTCACAAAATCTTTCAGGGCCACACACCCGTCAAAATTTCTCAGGCCATATGCCTCATCAGACCTAACGTCTGTTACAAGTCAAAGTCAAAACACCCAACCCAACCCCATGTCTGTGCCCAAAGGGACCACACATCCAATTGAACTCAATAAACAAACTGCCACATTATACCAGTATTGTACACTAAGCCCCACCTTGATTGTCACACAAAAATTAAACAATTAGAAAAAGAATTAATGGAGGAAGAGAAAAAATAAAATGTCAGTCTGTATGTATGTAAACATGTAATGATTTAGAAAGAAATTGTGCTAGACAACAAAGCAAGAATTAGTGCAATACAGTTAAAATAACTTGTCAATGAAAAAGGCAGTACAAATTTCCAGTCACTAATCCCCATGCCATTGTACCATGTTAGAGCTCCTCAAGTGGTTTAACTACCACCACTCAATAATTAATTGCCTCAGTCTTATAGAAGCTTGGCCTAACCTGACCTCTATTTATAATTCAACCAACATGTTCAATTTCTGTTGAAGTAATAAACATATACGAAATTTTATGGGAAAATCGGTTTTTTTTTTGTTTGAGTATTAATAGTAACTGAATCCCATCATAACACATTATCAACACGTCATCAACATATTCTAAAACATGACCACATTCAATATGTGTTTACATAAAATATGACAACATTCAACACATGTTTACATAAAATATTCATAACCACCACCACCACCAAATTATCCGTGTGTGATCATCAATCAAAGGGAGAAGATAGCATCCTCCGACATTCAACCCTTTCAGTGCCCCACAATCAACACATATACACACTTTGGATTGCACCCTACAACATACATACTACACTCCTCTCTTCAAGATAGCTGACAATTTCATATACTTTAAGCTTTTCCCCACCCCATAGGGAAGATAAGCATTTTCCCATATTTACCGTTGTTTGCACATTTAATGGCACCAGCGACCGAATAATGTGAAAATTTATTTATTATGTACATAAGAGAATCCAGCTATTAACTTAAGTGGTACATTAATGTGTTGCCAAACGCTGAATGTGCTGACAGACACTTCAATACAGACACACTTCACACTTCAGACCAGGACAATAGATATTCCTAGGCATTGTTTACTCCTCACTAATTAAGTTGTCTGAATTTGTCTTCTATTTCATAAACAATAAATTATTATTTACTATAAACATTCTTCTGGTTTCAATTTCCCATTTTAATCTGTTTAAAATAGTTCAAACTCCTTAACCTCATAATAGTAGTACACAGAAATCTTTTACTACAATAATCTCTCCCGCTAATTACTTATATAGCTATTAATAGAGGTAAGTCTAAATATTGTATCCTCAGTTATATAAGTAATAGTTGTAAAGTTAGTCTTAGCAAAAATTATTTATGTAGTAATCTTAATGAACTTGATGTAATCCTATTTGTGAAACCGAAATTATGTCTATGTATGTTATGGCTTTTAATTCACTTCCTATTTGACTATTTGTAAAACAAATTTTATTTTAGGAAATTTACATTTTTGTCAATCACTAGGTAATAATTGATGGGTCTTTATTTATTCAAATCTACTAAATTGCATGTTAATTGTAATAACAATGATTTCAATGTAACTTTATTTGACACTGGAATTTTAACTTTGAAGCTGAATTTATTTACTCAGATGTTACTCAGATGTTAATTTATTTACTCATATGTTGTAGAACATATGTTACAGATGTAATTAATTAATTATTAATATTTAGTCTCCATATACATTCTACCATTAGGCATGAAAATATTACATTTGGTTTTATTAACATAAAATTAACAATTTTTATATTTACTTGTTGCAATTGCACATAAATTAAAAATATTAATAATCCTAATTTGTTTGATTTAATAAATCCTAAGTTATATACAAGGTTTGCACCCTTATCTGCAGCATTGCATCACTTCAATACTATGTATGCATTAATAAGTCATTAGTATAAAACATACATTAGTAACATAAACAAACATTAGTCTACCTGAAACTCTCCTAACAGCCACACATTTTTCTATTTCCACTGTGACTCAATTCTATTTGTTTTATGATTGAGACTTTAATTAATGTTTTAAATTATTACCAAATCTCTTTTTAATTGATTAAATCTTTTTTTTTTTTTTTAAAAACAACTTTAAGCCAAATGTACATAACAGCACACACATTCTACATACAATAACATTAGCATCTATAATAACTAGAACAGGCATGCAAGATCTCGGAACAACTATCAAGTCAGTTCCAAGTGAGAACTCATCAATAGCCAAGGGCACAAAACCATTTCCTGCCAACAAAGTAACAGTATTACTCACCCTCCAAGTGAGAGCTGATCAATAGCCAAGGAAACAAAACCATTTCCCTCCAACAAAGTAACAGTATTACTCACTCTCTAAGGTACAGTTTATTGGTTCTTCCTCACACAACAAACATTTCAGAACAAACAAAGGTTACAAGTCATACTGCTACCATTTCTAGGTTTCCTTATCCAATGTTACTCACACCCCCTTCACCAACCATAAAATTGTTCCAATCTAAAAGAATTGTGTAACGGACGCCCAATTATTAAGCTATGAATCTCTTGTCTTTCTTTTTTTTTTTTTTTAGTCACTATGAATTATGCTCAACTGGCAAGCTCGAAACGCCATATATCAAGAATTTAATTCAATTCACTAAGCCCTATATACATTGACAAGAATCATCTCAAGGCAAACTGGCACCCGTCTCTCCTCTAGCACACTAAGCACAACCACAGGACTCTTCAGAATCAGCCTGCATAGAACATCAACCACCTATGATCACCAGTAATCACTCACTCATTCAACCATGAACATCACCCTTAAGGCGCCCAGAGTCATGTGATAAACATTCTGAATCATTCCCGTTATTAGCACTTCTAACCCTCTCCACCTCCTCACACTATAGTTCAATATTATTGATAACAGAGTCAGTTTGATATAAAATAGTTTTGTATTATTCAACTATTTAAAGATTTTATTGCATCAGAAAGATTACGTGAAGATAACTTGGTAACCCCTGAAGTACATTGAGAAGGTGATGAGGTATCAGAGGCCATACTTTCAGATAATGCACCTTTGGGAAAAGTATCAAATCTAACAGTTAATCATTTAAATTTGTTTTAAACAAACTAGCATGACAGGTTGAATTATGAGAAGAAATATTATTTTGTGTACCTTTTTCAAGTTTGTCTAATCTCCAAAGAAATGCATTGTAATGCTCACCAGTAGAGGCACTCAGATACCTGGAGACACACAGAGACGCGTCGCGCATTGCAAGCAGAAGCGCGCATACACGTGCGGGGACGCGTCGCTCATCAGTATCAGAGGCGCGCAGACACGCGCGGGAACCGCATCGAGAGCAGTGGCGCGCAGATATGCGCGGGGACCGCATCGCAGCAGTCTCGCAGACGCATCGTACATTGCGAGCAGAGGGTGTGCAGACGCACACCAAGATGCGCAGGAATGCGTCGCACATCGCGAGCTGAGGGCGTGCAGAGGCACACCAAGACGCCCAGGTAAGCGTTGCACATCGCCAGCAGAGGTGCACAGAGACGCGCGGGGACGCGTCACTTGTCGTGGGAGCAGAAGCACCTCATAGCGGCACGGCGGCGGCATGAATGTCCTGCAACAGCACCAAGAAAGCACCAGCGCGAGCGCTCGAGACACCCTTAGCGCTCGAGTCCCATAACATGGCTTTCAAATGTTAGCATAATTTATACAATAGGTGTCGCTGTCATTGCGGGGACGTCATTTGATATTGTTTCCATTACCGATTGTATTGGGTGGCGCTAGTGTGCTGCGTCTGTTCCGATGGGTTTTCCAATAAAAGGACAAGCGACGCGGCTCCCGGGCCCATTACGTTCTAAGATTTTGTCAAGGCAACTTGTTGTTAGAATTAGTATTTAAATATTGTAACTACGAGTGTATATATTTTGAAAAGAGCAACTGTTGAGTTTCTTGCCGGTTCTTCTCAGCAGAACTGCCTTCCGAACCGCGAAGTGAATTGTGAAGAACAAGTATAAATAAAGTCATTGCAAAAGCTGGATTTTGTGTCTGATTCGTTGGTTCGTCCAACAGATCAGAAGCGGGATTACGACAGGATATACAAAATTTCCTGCTACGCTCACAAAGTTTTCAGAAACATGGACACATATCGCCCGAGGTCAAGGGCCATATTGTGATGTGAATGGTGCAGTTAGTGAAGAAATGAAGTGAATGATGCCCGAGGATAGGGCTTGAGAATGAATGATACCCGTGGATAGGGTTTGGGAAGATGATGCCCGAGGATAGGGTTTGGGGGCGAATGGTGCCCGAGGATAGGGTTTGGGGATGGATGATGCCCGAGGATAGGGTTTGGGGGCGAGTGGTGCCCGAGGAAAGGGTTTGAGGGTGGATGCCACCCGAGGTTAAGGAGTTAAGCATTCATCCTTCATCAGTCGTCCCACGTCATACATCCCTCATCGTTCGTCCCTCATCATCCGTTTCACATCATTCGTCTTTAATCATTCATCTTCATCATCGGTGATACCCGAGGTTAAGGGTAATGGATGGATTATACCCGAGGTTAAGGGTAAAGGGTGGAATACACCCGAGGTTAAGGGTGATGGATGGATTCTTTTTCAGGTGGATTCTTTTTCAGGTTGAGGATAATGAATGGATGGATTATACCCGAGGTTAAGGGTAATGGATGGATTACACCCGAGGTTAAGGGTGATGGATGGATTCTTTTTCAGGTGGATTCTTTTTCGGGTTGAGGATAATGAATGGATGGATTATACCCGAGGTTAAGGGTAATGGATGGATTATACTGAGGTTAAGGGTTGAGTGAAATGGATGAAGGGATGATACCCGTGGTTAAAGGTAATGGACGGATAATATCAAAGGTTAAATGTAATGGATGGAAATTACTCGCAGTTAAGGATAAAGGAAACTTAAGCAAGAAGCAGGTTAGTGAAATCATTTTTGAGTTGTAATATCTATCTATAATAAAAGACATAAAAAGTACAGAAAGTCTCATTAAATTTTGACCTCATGAGAAGCAATATTATTTTATAGTTAAATTAACGTAAAGTAATAAAATTGACATATTAAAAAGTGATGAATAAGAATTAATTCATTTTACGAAATTTGAATTGGTATTAAAGTGTATTCTTTCAACTTTGTTGTAATTGACCGGGATGGAACAAATTCATAGTGAGTTGTTTCCAAATTGCGAGAATTCAGCATATTCATTTTAACAGATTTATTAATATAAATATGTTCGCGATGAGACATCAATCATAATTCTTATTATAAAATAAAACTTTTAAATCGATGTGACATAATGGCTATTGGTTGTGGCTTTTTGGGCAAGTGGTTTAGATGATCACGGTGTAGCAATAGATACATACGTAGGTAGGTGTACTGTAGCATTAGTTATGAAAGTTAAATGTTACAAATATTTTTGATCTGAATTAAATTAAAAAAAAAAAAGAAAAAGCCAATTGAGTGCGACACGTGTTTTGTCCACCAACTCCTTTATGTTGATTTCCTCAGATACAGTTTATTGTTGATGGGGATGTTTCATATTAATTTTAGCTTGATATCTCCACGTCTTTCGATAATTAGTCCTGTGAGGTAGACAGACGTATGTACAGACGAGACCTTATGCATAAGCGTGTACAGGTATTAAGCACTTATTATTTTTTTACATGTGAATGGCAACGCGGCGTGTCATTGGAGACCTTTGTCCAGTAGTGGGCGAGGACGGGCTGATGATCGCGGTGATAATAAGGATCGCGGTAATGATAAGGATCAAGGTGATAAGGATCGAGGTGATGATAAGGGTCTTGGTGATGATAAGGGTCTTGGTGATGATACGGATCTTGGTGATGATAAGGATCTTGGTGATGATAAGGATCGTGGCGAAGATGAGGATCGTGGCGAAGATGAGGATCGTGGTGCGAAGATGAGGATCGTGGTGCGAAGATGAGGATCGTGGTGCGAAGATGAGGATCGTGGTGCGAAGATGAGGATCGTGGTGCGAAGATGAGGATCGTGGTGCGAAGATGAGGATCGTGGTGCGAAGATGAGGATCGTGGCGCGGCTGAGGATCGTGGCGCGGCTGAGGATCGTGGCGCGGCTGAGGATCGTGGCGCGGCTGAGGATCGTGGCGCGGCTGAGGATCGTGGCGCGGTTGAGGATCGTGGCAAGGATGAGGCCCGTGGCGATAGCGAGGGGATCATGGCGAGGATGAGGACCGTGGCGATAGTGAGGGGATCATGGCGAGGATGAGGATTATGGTGACGATAAGGGCAATCATTATGGTTGTGATAATATGGTTTGAATATGAGCGCACGCACACAAAGTAGGAATATTCCATGTAGTGTTGCTGGTGTTGTTGAATAAATTTCTTGTGAAAAAAATATATGTAATATTCATATTATAACATGAATATGAACACTGACGGCTCATTGTGTTAACGAGAAATATTGAATTGTATAAATTTAAAATCAAACTAAATATGTGTACAGGAATCTTTTACGAGCAACACATGAGTCTAGTTTTATATAATGTCTAGAGTAATGTAAATAATGAAAACAAATGTATTCGTTATTAAAAGATATAGGACTAGCAATTTAGGAATCTGTGAGTTTGATGTATTCATTTATGTGTAAAATTACTTTGATGAAAAGTAAATGTATTTTAAATGGTGGATATACGTATTATGACATGTAAATATATCCGAATTAATACGAGTATAATTGTTATGTAACTGTTAAAACAAAAATTGTTATTCAAATTAGGACATTAGAAATTGTGAGCTATTCTTAAACCGCGAAGGGACTTGCGGTTAGCAGGATGGCCGAGCTGTTAGCATAATTTATACAATAGGTGTCGCTGTCATTGCGGGGACGTCATTTGATATTGTTTCCATTACCGATTGTATTGGGTGGCGCTAGTGTGCTGCGTCTGTTCCGATGGGTTTTCCAATAAAAGGACAAGCGACGCGGCTCCCGGGCCCAGCCCCTTGGATCAGCCTGACTGTTACCTGCTAAGGATCAAGTACTCATCACTACCAGAAGAAGACCGGACCGAAGCAAGCTCACCCGAACCCGAGGACCACACCAAGAAGCTCTCACCTTATTTGTGACCAAATAAGGAGGAACTTCGCCCGCACTGGCCTGTGCGGAGGGGAACCCCTTCCCCTTGGACTCCCTGCCCGGACCGAGATGGGCAGAAGGGTTGTGAGGACAGTCAACTGCTGCCGCCTCCCGTGCTCATAGGAATGAGCACCCACCAGCCGCCGCGTGCGGGGACACAAGCGTCCCCTACTGCGGCCGCAGACACCGCCGCAACCAGCGGCACCCGGCCCCCGCGCTCCACTGCGCTGTACGGCGTACCCGTGCAGGCAATGGACCATGGGACCACGTCGAGGGAGCCCTCTCTCTCCGCGGCGCAACCTGGCGCGCCGTGCCTCGCGGGATCGACGCCCGCACCAGCCGCCTCGCCTTCCCCAGGCCAGGCACCCAGGGCCTCACGCAGCGCCCACCGACACCAGGAGCTGAAGAAGCGCTCCCCCTCCGCGCCCTCCAGGGTGCTGGACAATACCATGTCCCCGCAGTCTTCACTGAACAGGGACATGGTAGTTTTGGCAGAACTCAAGCACAATGGCGCGCTGAGTCGGGAGCTGATGGAACACATGGCCGTGTTCCTAAACGACCGTGCTCGAGCGTTGGACCAGACGCAGTCGCAGCCCATGTACCTGACACCGGTGCGCCGTCAACGCACTGCAGAGTACGAAACCCCAGGCACTGGAAAGCGCCACTGCCCGGTGACCATCCAGGCCAGCCGGCCTGAATCAAGAAAACGCCCAGAGGGAGGCAGGGTCGGCAAGGACATGCCACTCCTCGTTCCTCCAACTACAGTTGCTTCCACGTCGGACCAGGCATCGGGTACCGTAACCACAGCGACCACCACTTCGAGCTCAACGTTCGCCGACGCGCTCCGGGCACCTGGCCCAAGCCGGGTGACACAGGATGCGCCAACCACTGCGACCTCTGTAACACCCAAGCCGCGCTATCCCCCGCTGATAGTGGAGAATATGCCAAATTGGGCGACTCATTTCCGGTCGCTCCACAACAAATTGGGACAAGCACCTAACGCGCGCCCCTTCGGTAGAGGGGTGCGTTTTACACCCAGCTCGGAGAATGAGTACCGCGTAATACAGCGGTACCTCTCCGAGCTCGAGAAGAGCGAGGCCATATCCTGGTTCTCCTATGCCCTCCCGGCGGAGAAAAGCAAGAAGGTAGCCATCAGGGGGCTACCCGTCACTACTACCCCGGAAGAAATAACCGATGCCCTGGCGGAACTCGGCTTCACTGCCGAATACGTGCGTCCAATTAAAGCGAGGAAGGGGAGGCCCGGGTGCATCTTCCTCGCCATCCTGAAGAACACCCCGGACCTGATACCTGGCATCTACAGCGTGACGGAGTTGTTATTCATGCCAGGTATCAAAATAGAAGCCTGGAGGAGCAAGAGGGGCCCGGCGCAGTGTCACCGCTGCCAGGCATTCCGGCACTCCAGCCACGGATGCCACCGGCGGCTGGCTTGCGTGAGGTGCGGCGAAGAGCACCTCGCGCGCGATTGCCCGAGGGCCCTCGATGTTCCCGCCACGTGCGCCAACTGTGGCGGCGCCCATCCCGCCAACTACTCAGCCTGCCCCCAATACAAGAGGGAGCTCCAGAACAAGAGGGCGGGCACAGTCGCCCTCACAAAAGAAGATTCCACCCGCAAACCCAGGACCTCAGCTCCCTTAGTCTCCTCCAACACGGTCGGAGCGGAGAACGCAGCCGCCACTCTCATGGCCCCCGCCAATCCCGCTACGGAGAAGGGTGGCAGAAGACTCAAGAAAAGGGGAGGGAAGAGGACAAAGAGACAAAAGGCCAGCGAACCCCCCCCTCCCCTCGCTGCCCCCTTGAAGACTGCAGCCGCGGCCCCTGATGCCGCGCCTAGAACCACATCGGCCACAACCCGCCAGCCGACGCACGCTATCATCGTCAGGGCCATCGACACCCTCAAGGAAGTTCTCATTGCCTTGCAGGAGGGTCGTGACCCTGTCCAATGCGTGCTAAGCGGGATGAGCAACCTTCTCCTTCACGCCTGAGGCCCCCCGCGTACTCTATTGGAACGCCGCAGGACTCCGCCGTCGCCTGCCCTTTCTCCGACACCTTCTACGCGACAACAGCGTTGACGTCGCGTTGATCAACGAGACGCACCTCCACCCAGCGCTCCCCTCCAACTTGCCAGGGTATCACGTCCTGCGGTTGGATGCGCCGGCAGAAAATCCATGGCGCGGGCTGCTGGTAGCCGTCCGCCGCAACCTCGTGTTCCACCAGCTGCCCAACCTCGACGCCCAGTCGTTCCAGTCTCTGGGCGTCGAGGTGCACATCGGCTCCAAAGCCATACGGATGTACGCCATTTACCGCCCCGGCGGAAACAACCGCCTACGAGTCAGCGAGGTGCACCAGTTGCTCGGTAGTTCCATCCCCACACTCGCGGCCGGGGATTGGAACGCCAAGCACCCCGCATGGAGGTGCTGGACGACCTGCACCACCGGACGCCGCCTGCATCAAGACTCCATCCGCCATCGCTACGAAGTGGTGGGTCCCGACGAGCCGACTCACTACTCCCACGCCAGCACCCACCAGCCCACCACCATTGACCTGGTAGTGCACAGAGGGCTCGACGCGATGGACATTGAGACCCTCCCAGATGCCTTCGGGTCCGACCACCAGCCTGTCCTAGTTACACTTAGGGGCAGGCTGACATTGGCCAGCGGCCCACCACCCGGACGGCGGATCTCCTGGGTGCGGTTCGAAGTCAACATGGAAGAGCAGCTTCAGCACCTAACGCCTCCCATCTCTGAGCCAATCGTTGACTCTGCGGACATCGACCGGCTCGAGGCCAGGCTCACCGGGACCATACAACAAGCGATGGAGGAAGCCTCAACGCCCGCCACCCCTCGTACTCTGCCGCCCATCCCTGCACGCGTCCGCGCCCTCATCGAGCGGAAGAGGAAGGTACACTCTGAGTGGCAACAAACCAGGGACCCAGCAGTGAAAACCCGGCTCAACCGCCTCGTAGAGCGCGTGCGCAAAGCGCTCGTCGACGTCGGTGCCGACGCGTGGGAGCGCCGGATTGAGGAGGCTGATGAGGACCAGCCCTCCCTCAACCGTCTGTGTCGCCAACTCACCAAGAAGAAGCCTGCTACTCATCCCTTGGTGCACCCAGACGGCTCTCTCCGGTACTCCGCGGAGGAGAGAGCAGAGATATTGGTGGAACACTTGGCAGCCACGTTCCAACCAAACGCCAGCAAACGACCCGCCCACCATGCGCGGATGGAGGCCGACGTCGCCCGCACTTTGGCCAACCCAGAGCGACCACTCCCTGCACCTCCGTTCTTCACGCCTGAGCTCGTCATGAAAACGGTGAAGAAGCTGAAGCTGAAGAAGGCCCCAGGCTTGGATGGCGTTACAAACAGCGCTCTACGCCACTTACCCCGCAAGTTTATCGCCGCCCTGACCAGGCTCTTCAACGCCGTTCTGCGCCTTGGATACTTCCCCCGGGCGTGGAAAGAGGGCCTGGTCATTATGCTGCCCAAGGCAAGGAAGAACCCCCGCATCCCAGACAGCTACCGGCCCATAACCCTCCTCAGTGCGGTGGCCAAACTGTTCGAGAAGCTGCTACTACCGCTTCTCCAGGCGCACTTCCACCCGCGCAACGAACAGTTTGGCTTCCGTAGCGGGCACTCCACCACTCTTCAGGTAGCCAGAGTGGTGCATTACGCGACCACAACGTTCAACAGGAAGGAGAGTGCCACAGCAGCCTTCCTCGATGTGTCGCGCGCGTTTGATCGCGTGTGGCATCCGGGGCTGCTGTACAAAGTGCTGAACGCAGGCATCCCCCACTACGTCGCGCAGATCCTGGCCGATTATCTCCACGGCAGGACCTTCAGGGTAAGGGTGGAGAGTGTGAGGTCATCCAGCCACCCAATAGCCGCCGGAGTTCCACAGGGCAGCATTCTTTCACCAGCCCTCTACGCCTTGTACACCGACGACATCCCCATCCAACAGGACACAACGCTGGCACTTTATGCCGACGACATCGCCCTGTTTACGAAGTCGCTCAACCCCAAACATGCAGCCGTGAAGCTACAGCGCGCCCTCGACCTGCTGCCGGACTGGCTGGCGGAGTGGAGGCTAGAGCTGAACATCGCGAAAACCCAAGCGATCAGCTTTGGTACCCGGAGACAGCCTCCTCCGCTGATCCTGCAGGGCCAGCAGGTCCCCTGGAGCAGCCGAGCAACCTACCTGGGGGTTGTGATAGACAGGAGACTCAACATGACAGGGCATGTCAAGAAAGCGGCCACCGCAGCGAAAACCGCGCTGATCCTGTTGCGCCCGCTATTCCAATCAAGATTGCCATTAAGAACAAAGTTGTCGTTGTACAAGGCGTATGTCAGGCCTCACTTGACGTACGCTAGCCCGGCATGGTACGCCCTCGTCAGCGAGAACCAGAGAAGAATCCTGCAGGTGGTCCAGAACCTCGCCTTACGGCGAGTGACCCAGGCACCATATTATGTTCGCAACTCAACACTCCATAAAGACCTCAAAATGGAAAGCCTGGAGGCTCACATCGGCCGGCTCGCGTCCAACGCATTCCGCCGTGCCGATGCATCGGACCATCTGCATCTTCGTAGCATCGCGCCACTCCACACCCGACCGCCAGACGAGAGAAGACGCCTGCCGAGGGATATTATCCCCACCCCTCCCTCCCATTCCAATTCCTGAGCAGTCACCTCGGTCGCTGGTCGCCTAAGCTGGGCCTCTCGCGGGTAACCGCGAGTCTCACCTGGCTGGGCTGACCGCCCAGGTGGCATATGCTCATCCCCCCTTCCCCTGCCTCCTCTGCACTGTGCCTGCCCTGGCAGACACAACTCCACCGGGCCTAGTGCCCACCACAATGACGCGGTCATAGTAATGGCCGCCGCCAGAAACCACGGCGAGAGGGCATCCGCCCAGCTGCCGTTTCCCAGCGCCATGGCGCTGGAGGAAAGAAATTCAAGAAGTCCCGGGCCCATTACGTTCTAAGATTTTGTCAAGGCAACTTGTTGTTAGAATTAGTATTTAAATATTGTAACTACGAGTGTATATATTTTGAAAAGAGCAACTGTTGAGTTTCTTGCCGGTTCTTCTCAGCAGAACTGCCTTCCGAACCGCGAAGTGAATTGTGAAGAACAAGTATAAATAAAGTCATTGCAAAAGCTGGATTTTGTGTCTGATTCGTTGGTTCGTCCAACACAAATGACTTAACCTAACTCGCTAACCGCGACCACGTGTCGTGACCGGTCGATGTGATTTGTTTTGTGATTTACTTCCAGCATCACCCATATTTAACACTGTATTTCTATTATAGGCAATAAATAATTTAAGAAAAGAGAAATGATGAAACTGGTGCTTTATTTGCTTTCACAAAAATAACAAAATTATAAGGTACAAGGATCTGGCCTGATGGGCTTAGATAGGTATCCCACTTCTGAAATTAGGTTTCAGAAGTGAAATATGAAAATAAAACTACACAACACTAATGTTACAAATACAATCTTATTTATTAAAAATCTAAATAACTATAAAATGAAGTATAAATAACTAGAAACTTATATAAAACACCAACAACATTCGAAAACACATATAGGTATTTACTCAGTGTTAATTATAGCAGCTCTTTTAACCAATTCACATTATTTATAAATTAAAACATTTAAATTACTTTATAACTTGCTAATAATGATCTATTAACAACCTAGTAACAAATCACATCGACTACCACACGTGTAACCTCAAGTATATGAGGGCCACAGAACACATTTACTCAAAGAATGTTCACTTCATACTAGACATGGGCGTTACGTAGCGTCACTAGTTTCAGAAACTGCTTACAAGCCAAATCACGGCATAACTAGTTTCGGGCTGTCGTCGAAACTAGCTATGCCGTGATTCGGAGCTACGCGGCTATTCGAAACTACACACATGTTACGTTATGGTTATGTGTCTGTACACATAGCCATTATTTCACATACGTAGTTTCATCAGAGTAAGCAGTAAGCACTAATCAAGTTACATCGACACTAGCACAGTTGTATCTCGCTCTATTATAGTACGTACCGCAACAAAAATAGAGACGAGAATAGGCGAATTTCATTGAAAAGCTACAAACATCGTACTTTTTTGTATTATACACCCAATGAAACTAAAAAGCGATTCTAAACTAAACGCAGAAGTTAAGCTATATTATTTATAGTTTTATGAAAATTCCAAGAAAAAACCATATTATTTTTATTAGCTACATTGACACTTATGTAGTTGCATCTTGCTCTATTTTAGTACGTACCGCAAGAAAAAAAGTGACGACAGTAATTTAATATGTATGCATTAATGCAATTTGATCGATTATTATTTTATATCGATAATTAAAAAATAAATTCTGCCTCGACACCAGAGCGAAGAAATGAAAAAATAAATGTAAATAAATATTTAGTTTCCTCGATTGGGGCTCGAACCCGCAACCGTCGCGTTACAGCCACGCCCTTGTGCCGCTGCGCCACGACGGTGGATTTTAACCAATTCCGAGTTTTTTTTGTTTAGCGTGACGTAGCTTTCCTAATGTTTATTATTTATTAAAAGAGGTTCGGTTACAATGGCTTGCGACGTTCACTTCACACTCGTATATCTTAAGCACATTGGGATTTTTTATGCGATCTACTAAGACTTTTAAGAATTCCGAGAAACGAGGTTCGCTACAAAAAATTGAGGCCTACACCCATCACTTAATAGAACTTTGAATGTTGATAATAAATTAGCGCAAAAATCTGAATTTGATGTTTTTAATAATTCCTTACGTTTGTATAAAGCTCAACAGAAAAAATATTTTATATACGTAATAAAGAATCCATAACTGAGCTTACAATTTTTAACTTTTTTTAAGATCTTAATTTTGGTTTTGTATTTTGTTATTTTTTTTTGTTTTATGTTTAGCTATATAGCAATAATGCAGGCTGCTAAAATTAATTACTTTTTAAATGTTTTTAATTTTAAGTCTTTTAAATTTTTATTGTATACTTTATGTTAATTATGCAAACAAAAATTCTGAAATGGTCAGCGAATAAAGGCTTTATTTATTTATTATTTATTTATATTCAGTAGTAAAATTTTAAAATTTAATTTTAATTTAAATACTAGATAAATAAATCAACTTCACGCTGTTTCCCACACACAGCAGGGTAGGCAGAGGGAACCTAGTGTAACACTCTGTTACACTAGGTTCCCCACTTTCTGCCGAATTCTGGAGGCATTGCATGTTGAGTGGCAGAACTCAACTCCGCGCTTTACCTCGACACCAGAGCGAAGAAATGAAAATATTAATTTAAATAAATATTTCATCTCCTCGAGTGGGGATTGAACCCATAACCATCTGGTTTTTACCTCAAGTTTGGTCTCAAGTTTCATCCAATTTTAAACCATAATATTTTGCTATTACGTGTCAGTTTCGCGTTTATGTTTTATTTTTTGTATTTTTAAATTTCTTTTTCCATTCTGTAAGTGTAAAATTACTCTTTTTGAATGTATTTTGTGTGTAAATTTTTTGTTTTCACTTTATTTGGAATTTTAATTTCACTCCGTAATGAAATATATCAAATATTATTAAAAAACGATCAGCGAAAAAACTATATAAAATTCTATATATTAAAAATATATAATATAATAAAGTGTATATAAAAAAATATATAAAAATAATTGTATATAAAATAAATTAATAAATAATTACATTTTAGTAGCAAGATATTGTAATTTAACCTAAAACGTTTTCAATCATAACTATAAAAGTAATTGTATTAAACTTCCAACTGCTTATGAAACATTTGTAACTAGTTACAGAAATAACTAGTTTCTGAAACTAGCTACGCGTAACCCCGAAACTAGTGATCACCGGTTATGCTTAAAAGACGTTACGGCCCATGTCTACTTCATACTAAAAAATGGGTGACAAAACGATGCTGCTGCCATCTCTGTGCGTGCCCCCAAAACACAATTTGCGGGAAATTCAAAATTTGGCTTTAAATCGATTTTTATTCAAAAGCCAGAGTTACTACTCTTTCAAAATCATTTGGAAGTATTATTATTTAAATTATGTAATACCTCCAAATGATTTTGAAAGAGTCTGAATAATTTATGGTACAATAATAAAAAAATAATGCAGAAATGAAACGAATAAATACTATAAATGTTTTTTATTGCTTATAAACAAATTCAATATATTTTACATTTAAATAGACAATTATAAGCACTTTTGAATCGTCGACATATAAACAAAAAGCTACCACCGGTTCGGAAGGCAGTTCTGCTGAGAAGAGTCAATAGTATATTTAACTATTACATTAGCTGGCAGCTATCTTGCATGATATTCAATAGACAACAATTAAAACAATTAAAATAAACTGCTAATGATAACAATATTGCAACAAGACAAACTTGCCCTTACATGTTAGAAACAATAACAAAACAATTACAGATAATGATAAAAATAATAAAATAGATATAATGAATTTAATACAGTCGAGGCAAAGCGCGGCGTTGCGTTCTGTCACTCTACAGTGGGGAACAAAGTGTCTTAACACCAGGTTCCCTCTGCTTACCCTGCTATGTGCGGGATACAGCGTGAAGCTGATTTGATTTAAATCTAACATTAATATACCATTACTTATTTTTTAATATATCTATTTTCCTTTTTAACGATTACTGATAATCTGCAAATTGTCTATTTTTAACTGTACAAAATCTTTTTACTGTTATGTGGAAGACACTATTACATATAAAATGAACATTTTCTTTAAAATGTTCTTCACATTGGGCAAGAAAACTAAAATTTACATCTTCTTCCAATTTACAAATTACCAGTTTTTTGAGGTTTAAAGAATATGATAATGTTTCGAATAAATTATTGCACATTGTGGCACAGTTCTCAACACATCTAATAAAATCTTCAGAGTTTAACTTCTTTTTAGCATTATCATATTCTTTGAAATCCATGAAAGTGTACAATAATACATTATCGGTATGTTTAAGTTTTAAAACTGAATCACAAACCTTGCATTTATTGCCAAGGTTCTTTAATAAAAATCCACAGACATATGCACAAGCTTGTAATTCTTGTGCATCAGATACACTTTCTTGAAAGGATGACTCCACAAATGAGAGCATCTCTGAAACAATTTGACTTTCTGATTCTGTGCATGTGCCTGTGGGAGAGGTTGTGGTTAAAAATTCCTTGTAATCTGACATAGAACTACAATCATCTATTTTACAGTTTCCTGACCCCAAATGAGCAAGATTGGATAAAATCGCCGTCTTCAGGCCAGCAACAAATTGCTCTGAAGTTGGATTATAATTTGATCCGCAATTCCCTCTAATAGTGCCAAACAAATCTTCTAAAGAATCTTGCTGAAGACGGCGAGTACATAAAGCTTTTATTTTATGTTTTATTTTTAAATTATTATACAACCTTAGGATACCTTTAATTGTCCATATCCAACCTTCCTTAGATGGGGGCGAGCTATGACATCCTACAAATGTACAATTTTCAAAAAAGTCATACATTTTCTTCAAATGATCCAAATGGGGAGAATTGTCAGTCATGTTGGTACAGTGTGGCTTTCCTTTCTTTCGATCTGCAGAATCACTATTTAAGCAGTCAAATAATTTATCCATATTTGATACTAAATTTGCAGTGACTGTTGCCTCTCCAGGTAGCAATCCTGAAAATTACAAGAGCTAATAAAGATCATGTTACAGAAACTAAAATCAACATGTCATTGTTAGATGAATCTTCTTGTTTAAGCAATTAAAAGAAAATTAAAGAAATGGTTTAGTTTTAAGATTAATTCAATTTTAGTCGTAACTATAAGATTTTTTTAAATTTCTCTCTGTGTTTATGTTTTAAAAATGTTAATTAATATTTAATATTTTATTTTTACATATATATCTATCTATTTTAGGTTTTCATGTGTAATTACCATGTTTGTGATTTCTTCTTTATGTGAATTTATTTAGATTGTTATTTGTTTTGTGAACCAATAAACAGAAAAAAAAGTTAAAACAATACCTTGAGATGTTTTGGCAAACATCCCCGCGGCAACTGAGTGACTTAGTACTTGAGCAGCAAGGTTCACCCTCATTTTCTGCTTAGCATTTGGACACATATGATCCTGTTTTAATTTGGGTGCGAATACAAAATTTCCATCACCATTGTCTATTTGGAAGAAATTTACTATGTGTTCCCATTTGGCTATACCTATAATGTAATAAATGAGACTTTATGTTAAAAAATATTTTTTTCAACTTTCATTTAACTATTAGTAACTAGAAACTCGTACTTTTGACAGGACTATGCATATTTGTGCTTTATGCATATTTTTGATAGTAATAAATTTAAAAAAAAATGTAATTTTTATGTAAATTATGATAACATAAAATTACCTTGTCCTTCAACATTGTTTGATGTAATATTAGTATTACATTTTATATTGTATTTTAAAAATAAATTTCTGAAGGTTTCTGAGGTGGATCAAATATTGTTATAATTTCTTTTCCCTGAAACATAAAATAAGGAGCTTCTTTTGAAACTCCCAAAATCTTTAGTGATCTTCTATTAACACCGCCCATATCACAAACTGTGGCTGCTATATGTAAACCATTTTCAAAACATTTTTGTATAATCTAGAAACAAAAATACAAATAATAAATAAAGCAACTAATTTTATAAATCAAGTTCTCACTTATAGGCATATTTGATATATGAGAATTAGAACTTACTTCTTTTATTAGAACAGATAATCTATCTGCTGTCACATTGGAGCCTGACAAATAATATGCAACAGGCTGTTTAATTTTCCTTCTTATGCCTCCCAGCATAAACACAAGTGCATGTGTAACTTCATTTGGAGATCTACCATGTTTGCCATGGTCTTGGTAACCTTCTATTTTGTCTTCTTTAACATTATATGACAAATGTTTTTTTTATTGACATTTCATCAAACATTAACACATATTCATTATTAACTGGGTCTTGTTTTTTAGAATGTTTATTTAAATTAAGAAAAATTTTTTCATTTATGCCCACATTCAAGTGAAATTTTCTCAAAATGTGTTTTAATGTGGATGGTGCTGGAAGGCACCAAAGTCGTCGCAATAATTGATAAGTGGATGGTGATCTCTTGTAAAGCCTTAGTGCAATAATTTTTTGATCAGTGTCCCATCTTCTAGCTACATATTTTCTCTTTGCATTCTTTAGTTCCCCTTGTAGAAGTAATGCTAGTGATGGGGTTAGGTGTTTTATTAAACCTTGTACTGCTTCATTATCGTTTAGGATGTTTAACATATGCTTTAATTTGATGTTTTTAATTTGGTTTTTCAGCTTATGCACTTTTTTCACATAATTTCTGCATTTTTTATATATAATATAATTCTTTTTACTCATTGTAGATTGATCATTAACAGGCAATGTCTGAAAAAAATCCGTGTACTTAAAAGGAAATTGTAATAAAATATTTATTTAGAATAGTAGATTAGAACAAAACACTAAGAAGATGATCTACATACTTTTTGATCTAGTTCTGTTATTTTCTTATTTAACACACCAGAAGGGCCCGGTTGAGGTTCATCCTTTAATGTATCCAGTATAATATTATCACCCACATCACTAACATTTACCTAAAAAACTAACAATATATTTTCGATATAGTTGTGTACTTTTTCTAAAAGAAATGGGAATATAAAAGCAATGAGAAACAAAAATGCTAAAAACAGGTTCCTTGTTTAAGCGCCGAAAACAAGTAGTAAGTTCGCCATTTGCAAATGCTAATGATACCATTGCCATATCAAAACATAATCCTACTACTGTACTTTAAATACCGGTTACATAAAATGTTTCTCATATCGAAAAACATTTTATCACGGTGCCTTACATACATGAAATATTATGAAGAAAGTTATTTATTAAACATTAAGTAACTAAATCTTGAATTAAAATTAAATTCTTAGAAAAATATTCTTAGAAAAACTACTAATTAGTAGTTTTACTTTAATATAGCAACTGGACACGGGTCCCCCGTAGGTATGTCGCCCAAGCTCCTGAGGAAGTCGACCGGGCCTGATGAGGGCCAAATATGTCTTCCCGCTTAAATTAGTAACTTAATAACAAAATGGTATGGTTCTTTAAATCTGGCGTTCCGAGCGTGCCAGTTGAGCACATATCACTTCGCCAATGTCATGTTGTATGGAGAAGACACGAAGGAGGTTGTACGGTAAAAAATAGACAATGTTACACGATAGGAAAATGCATGTAGAAAAAAAAAGATCCAGTTAAAAATTGCCTTCACCTACAAATAAAGTTAAAATTAGTATAATACATTATATACATAACACAGAAATTAGTAATAAGAAATATAATACAAAGGTTAGCTTATAATTTAATTTTGTTATATCTAATATATTTACATAAAAATTTACAAAGAGGACTAAACACAAACATTAACAAACATTGAACATTAAGAGGACGGGGAACTTTATGAGGAAGGACGTCGTATAAGGGACGGATTAGCTTCGGGCAAGTGAAAAGGATGTGAGGAGGGGAACCGTCGTCTAGGCCACATTCACACAGTGAGTGGTCCCTGACCCTGATCTTAGCTAGGTGCACAGGCGTACATGCATGTCCTAGGCGCAAGCGACAAATAGTTGATATAATCCTCCGTTCAGTAAATCTTTGGGAGAAAAACCAAGGTCGCCTGGGGATATTAGGTTGAATAGCACCATAGAATTTACCTTTCTGAGATTTTGACAATTCCCAGAATTCAGACCATGACACATCCAAATGAGTTAATGCAAGAGACAACAGATCCTGGGCCGAAATAGAAGAGTGATCTGAATTACCACACTGGACGGCCAATTTTGCGCACGAGTCTGCAGATTCATTCCCACTTATTCCAGAATGACCTGGAATCCATGCCAAAGTAACATCCAAACCCTTTAAATAACATGAGTACAGTTCTTCACGAATCCTTAAAATAATTGAAGACCTTAGTTTACTATGAAATGGATTTCCCTTTATAGCCAATATGCAACTTAAAGAGTCAGTACAAATAACAGTCTGTTTAAAGTCATGGGAGTCTGTGAAACGGATTGCTTCTAACAAAGCAACAGCCTCTCCAGTAAACACAGATGATTCGGGAGGACATTTAAATTGTAATATAATTTTGAATTTTGGTATCCAGCAAGCTGCACCAACACAGCTTTCTTTTGAAAGCTTTGATGTATCTGTAAAGATGAGGATGTGATTTGAAAAATTTTCATTTACTATGGATTGAAATTTTGTGTTGGTGTCAGCAGCTCCCTTGGTTAGACCAAGATTAGTGATAACAGAAGGATGGTGCACTAAAGCTTTATAAGGTGTACAGAATAAAGGATTAGATGGAGAAGAGGACAAGGGATGGGGAAGAGAAGTAAATTTCAGGAAACTATTGAGCAAGTAGGGTAGGGGCCTGCCCGGAGGAATGAGGTCCGCTAAATCAGATAGCTTGGACCATAGAGGGTGGGATGACAGCTGTAACATTTTACCAACAAACCGATCACACAGGAATTGGCGACGGATAGGATAGGGAGGATCAACACACTCAACCTGCAGTGCGTTGGTGGGAGAAGACTTCATTGCACCTATAATAATTCGTAGGCATTTGTATTGGATTCTATTGAGTTTTTCAGTAGCAACTTTGTTAAAGGGGTCTAAAACAAATAATCCGTAGTCAATGTGACTACGGATAATGGCATTGTACAGTAGTTTGAGAGTATAAGGGTGTGCACCCCACCACACACCAGACACAGCTCTTAAAGCGTTGATGCCGTTTTCACATTTTTTACTCACATGTTCAGCATGGGCAATTCCGTTCAGTCTTTTATCGAGAATCATGCCTAAGAATTTAACATTTTCTGCTAATTGGATAATATTATTACCGCAATAAATTTGAAAATCAGGAGTTACTCTCTTTTTGGAAAATACTACCGCCCGGCACTTTGCTACTGATAGTGCCAAGCCATGATCAGAGAGCCATTGGTTTAAATAGTGTAAAGCAGTATTCAGACGATAAGTTATGTCCTCCACAGATTTTGAGCTGTAGTAAAGGACGATGTCATCAGCGTATTGAAGAATGTTACAAAAACTATTGACAGACAATTCAAGGTCATGAGTGTATAAATTATACAACAGAGGACTTAGAGCAGAACCTTGAGGCAAACCTTTCCAGACAAGTCTGGGAGGTATAGTAAGAAGTGGATGTTTCACAGATATTGATCTACCGGTCAGCAGATTACATACGAAATGAGCCATCCTCGGCGGAATACTCAGCTGGTGCAATTTTTGCCTGAGTACCGGAAGAAGAACATTATCATATGCAGATGCAACATCTAGAAAAACACCAACCAAATACTCTCCTTTGGCATACGCTCGTCGAATGTCTGTAGTAAAAACACTGAGACTATCTGTGGTACTTAACCCCTTTCTGAAGCCAAACTGAGAGGGTGCTAAGATATTTCTGCTCTCCACTATCCACTCCAAATGATTTTTTATAAGCCGTTCCATAATTTTTGATAAAGCAGAAGCTAGAGCAATGGGTCTGTATGAATTAGGATCAGAAGGAGATTTTCCAGGTTTTAGGATGGGAATAACATTTTGGAACTTCCAAGATTCGGGGATGTTACCTGATTGAAATATGTTATTGATTAAATTTAAAAAGTGCCTCTTAGACTTCTCATTTAGTCTAGCAATAAAAGAGTAAGAGATACAGTCCTCACCTGGACTTGTATCTCTTAAATCCGTTAAGACATTTTTGAGTTCTTCGAACGAAAAATTTGCATCCATTTCATCCGAAGATTCAATCAGTGGGGATACAAATAAATCATAAGATGGTACAAAGGGAGGAGCAAGTTTGTTAGCAAAATCATTAAGCCATAGGGAGGGATTATTGGAAGTAGGACTGGAACTATTGTTAAGAGAACGACGAAATCTCCTAACATTCGTCCATACAAGTGAGGAAGGAGAACGAGGACTAAGGGATTCACAAAAATTAGTCCATCCAAGTTTTTTCTTTTTCCCAGTTAAGTTTCTAAATTTCGCATCACTGCGCTTGTACTCAATGTAATTCTCCATAATCATACAGGCAGCATATGATTCTTCGGCAAATGTTCGCCGATCGACAGAATCAGAGCATTCCTGATCCCACCAGGGATTGAAATGCATCCAATTCTGAATGGAGTGTTTTTTAGGGATATGCAAGTCAGCTGCAGACAAGATGGCAGAGACAAAACGATCATAGCAAAGAATGATATTCTCAAAATTACCGAATTCAGGAAGATTGCCCAGCATGCAATCCACAGAGTCGGCATACTCTTTCCAGTTAGCTTGTTTTAAATTATATTTAGCGGAAGAATTTAGAGGGGGAGCAGGGGAATGTCTATTATGTATAGAGAGGAGTATAGGGAAGTGGTCACTACCATGGGTAGAAGGAAGAACAGACCATGATAGCTGGGAAGCAAGAGAAGGAGAAGATAAGGAAAGGTCAACAGCGGTCTTAGGATTCTGATTTGGATTAACCCTACGAGTCGGAGAGCCATCATTGAGAATGCAAAGAGATACATCATCAATCATGTCTACCAACGAAGGAGAAAATCCATCACAGTAATAACACCCCCACAATGAGTGATGAGTGTTAAAATCACCCAGGACCAACACAGGACTAGGGAGAGAAGAGATAATAGACTTTAGCTCAAGGAAAAGAGAGAGAAAGGGGTGAGGGATATAAATCGAGAGGAAGGAGATATTGAAAGCCCTCACAGCAACAGCATTAATCTGTTGGCTGTGAAGAGGGATAGGGATAAGGGTATAAGGAGAGGAGTGCTGGATAAGGATAGCACCACCTCCATACCCGTCACTTCTGTCCTCCCTTAAACAGGCGAAACCTGGTACCCTAAACCGGGAGCCAGGCACCAACCATGTTTCCGAGAGGGCAATAATGACAGGATTATACAGAGAAATAATGTTAAGTAATTCGTGCTTTTTGGCACGAATACTTTGACTATTCCACTGTAGGAAGCTCAGTGGCTCCATTGTTTAGTATTTTATAAATTGTTAGTAAATTCTGGGCAACGTTGGACGGTATAGGAAGTTCATCAGCGGTTTGGAAGATACTCACAAGGGTTTCAGTTAGTGCAACCAATAGATCTTTTCTAGATTCCATTGGACTGTCAACACCTTGGTTTAAAGCAGAACCATTAGGAAGGGAAGAAGGACAATTGGCAATTAGGGCTTGATGAGCTTGTCTATTATATCCCTTTGCTAAAGGAGCGCGGGGACAGGGAGACTGGAAAACTGTCTTTCGGTAGGATTTATATGGAGTGACAGGGGCAGATGAGTTTGGTGATAAGGTGTTAGAAAGTGTGGGTGGGGAGGATATTTCCTTAGCCATATCGGCATAGGATCTGCGGACAGGAGGGAAACGAGCGGAAGCCTCTATATATGATATACACTCCTGAGACATTGTAATTTTGATGGACTGTTGCCTTGCAAACTCAGGACAGTCCTTGTCTGAGGCAAAATGTTTGCTCTCACAGTATAAACAATAAGAATTTTCCCTGCTTCTGTCACATGCTTCACCATTGTGGGACTCTGAACACTTGTAACACCTTGGCTTTGATCTGCACTGTGATTTTACATGACCAAATCGACAACAATTTAAACATTGGATAGTAGGGTATCTATAGGGTTCAACTGGGAGGGATGAGTGATATGAAAAGACCCTTTCAGGCAACATTTGACCACGGAATGTGACTACAACCGACTGAGTCGGGACCCATGTAGTCACACCCTCACTGACACACTTTCTATTTAAACGCCTTACTTTCATCACCTGTACACCACTAGAGGGAAACTCCAAGGAACTTACAAATTCATCTAGTGAAAAATCAACTGGGACATCCCTTACAATACCCATTCTAGTAATATTGAACGTTGGGATAACAGCAACATATTTACATAAGCTGAGTATGGGATTGGATAAAAACAAATTCGCTGCAGTAGCTGTTGAGAATTCAACGCTAATTTTGTTGCGACCAACACTTTTCACACCATCGCTGGTGATATTTGTTATTTTATTTATGTGAAGGAATTGGCCAAATTTAATGGGTTTAATGGAAGTCCCAGCTGCAGGGTCTGGAGTTTCCCTTGACACATATACTATAAAAGGGCCTTTGTCCGTATCAAGGTAGGACTTAGGACTTTCAGATAGGGAAGGGTGGACATATAAATTTTGAATGGATGGAGTCGCAGTGGCCGGGTTAATAATTGTTTTTTTAATAATTTCATTATTATTAATAGGTGTATCATCACCTTGCCTTTTTCGGGAAGTCGTTTGCAAATCACCTATGCCACCTCCAGGGTCAGGGGGATCGGGTGGATGCTCTGCATCCATTTTAAAACTAGCTAACCTAACTTACCTTTTAATATATCTTATCTAACTACAAAAACAACACAAACACTTACACAAACCTACCACCTTAATAACACAGATCTTTTATTTAAGAAACTACAATTTGTACAAAAAAAATTATGAATAATATACACAAAAACAAGAAACTCTCACTAACACGTGTGTCAACCAAAACAAACGTTTGACGAAAATGAATTGATTGATTGATTGATTTCTCGAAATATGGCGTTTCGAGCGTGCCAGTTGAGCACAATTCATTTCGCCAATGTCACGTTGTATGGAAAACACACGAAGGAAATTGACCGGTAATAAAAAAGATAAATATACACAATTATAGAATACATGTAACCAAAAGAGATCCTGTGTTAGTACAGCCTTCACCTAAAACAAAACAAACACAAATTTACAATATATACACAACACATTAGATTAGTAATAAATAATATTTTACATGGGGGTTAATTTAAAGTTTTATTTTGTTAAGTTTAATATATTTACATAAAAATTTACATAAAGGACTAAACACAAACATTAACAAACACTGAACATTTAAAGGACGAGGGACTTTATGAGGGAGGACATCATATAAGGGACGAGTTAACTTAGGACAAGAGAAAAGGATGTGGGAAGGGGAGCCGTCGTCCAGGCCACATTCACACAGAGAGTGGTCCCTGACCCTGATCTTAGCTAGATGTACAGGAGTAGAAGCATGCCCAAGACGTAAGCGACAGATTGTTGTAATAATCCTCCGTTCAATAAACCTTTGAGAATAAAACCAAGGTCGCCTAGGAATATCAGGTTGAATAAGGGCGTAATACTTACCTTTATGGGATTTTGACTCACTCCAGGAATTATTCCAGGACTTATGCAGATGAATATCCGCAAGGGACATCAGATCTTGGGCGGAATTGGAAAAATGGTCTAATGTGCCACACTGAATAGCTGATTTAGCGCAGGAGTCTGCAGATTCATTCCCACTGATTCCAGAATGTCCTGGAATCCACACCAAAGTAACATCCAAACCCTTTAGATGACAAGAGTACAATTCTTTACGAATCCTTAAAACAATTGAAGATCTCAATCTACTATAAAATGGGCTTCCCTTTAAGGCCATTAAGCAGCTTAGTGAGTCCGTAAAAATAACCGTCTGTTTAAAATTGTGGGAATGTGTAAACAGGACTGCTTCTAACAAAGCAACAGCCTCGCCTGTGAACACAGATGATTCGGGAGGGCATTTAAATTGTAATATAATTTTGAATTTTGGTATCCAGCAAGCTGCACCAACACAGCTTTCTTTTGAAAGCTTTGATGCATCTGTAAAGATGAGGATGTGATTTGAAAAATTTTCATTTACTATGGATTGAAATTTTGTGTTGGTGCCAGGATCTCCCTTGGTTAGGCCAAGATTTGTGACGATACAAGGAGAATGAACTAGGGCGTTATACGGTGTAAGGAATAGTGGATTAGAAGGAAAACAAGTCAAAGGATTAGGGAGAGAGGTAAGTCTAAGGAAGCTATCAAGCAGGTATGGTAAAAGTTTGCCTTGTGGGATGAGATCAGCTAGCTTAGATAGCTTAGACCGTAGAGGATGGGAAGACAGCTGCAACATTTTACTCACAAATCGATCGGAAAGGAATTGTCGGCGGATAGGAAGTGGAGGATCTACACACTCCACCTGCAATGCATTGGTAGGAGTAGACTTCATCGCACCTAGGATAATCCGAAGACATTTATATTGTATTCGGTTTAATTTTTCATTAGGTAATTTATTAAAGGGGTCTAACACAAATAATCCATAGTCAATATGACTGCGAATTATAGCATTGTACAGCAGTTTTTGAGTATAAGGGTGTGCGCCCCACCACACACCAGACACAGCTCTCAAAGCATTAATGCCTTTTTCAAATTTCCTGCTGAGATATTCAGAATGAGCAACTCCGTTCAATCGTTTATCAAGTATTATGCCTAAAAATTTGACGTTTTCTGTTAGATGAATGGGAATATTATCACACTCAATTTTAAAATTTGGAATTACTCTCTTTTTTGTAAACACGACCGCTTGACATTTATCTACCGACAATGCCAGGCCATGCTCAGAGAGCCACTGGTTAAGATAGTGCAAGGCAGTATTTAAACGAAAAGTTATGTCCTCCACAGAATTTGAGCTGTAATAGAGGACGATGTCATCAGCATACTGAAGGATGTTACAGAAATTATTAACAGATAATTCAAGGTCATGTGTGTATATGTTATACAACAGCGGACTAAGAGCTGAACCTTGAGGAAGACCTTTCCAGACAAGTCTGGAAGGTATAGTAAGAAGCGGATGTCTTACAGATACCGATCTCCCGGTCAGCAGATTACATATGTAATGGGACATCCTCGGCGGAATACTCAGCTGACGCAATTTCTGCCTGAGCACCGGAAGAAGAACATTATCATATGCAGATGCGACATCTAAAAAGACACCAACCAAATACTCTCCTTTGGCAAAGGCTCGTCGAATATCTGTAGTAAGAATACTGAGACTATCAATAGTACTTAGCCCCTTTCTAAAGCAAAACTGAGAGGGCGCTAAGATATTCCTACTTTCCACTATCCATTCCAGTCGATTTTTCAAAAGCCGTTCAACAATCTTAGATATAGTAGATGCCAGGGCAATGGGTCTATAGGAATTAAAATCTGAAGGACATTTTCCAGGTTTGAGGATAGGGATAACAATTTGGGACTTCCATGAGTTGGGTATATTGCCTGATTGAAATATTTTATTTATCATGTTTAGAAAATGGTGTTTAGAGTTATCATTTAATTTTGTAATAAAGGAGTAATAAATACCATCCTCACCTGGACTGGTATCCTTTAAATCCGTTAAGACGTTTTAAAGTTCTTCAAAGGAAAAAGGAAGATCCATTTCCTCCGAAGATTCAACCGGCGTGAATATAAATAAATCTTGGGATGGGACAAAAGGGGGAGCCAATTTGTTTGCAAAATCGTTGAGCCAAACAGAAGGATTATTGGAATTGGGACTGCTGACATTGTTAAGAGATCGGCGAAATCTCTTAACATTTGTCCAAACAAGGGAAGACGAGGAACGAGGACTAAGGGATTCACAAAAACTTATCCAACCACGTTTTTTCTTTTTCCAAATGCAATTTCTAAACTTCGCATCCTTGCGTCTGTAGTCGATAAAATTTTCCATAGTCATACAGGCTGCGTATGACTCCTCGGCAGATGTTCGCCAAAGGACAGAATCAGAGCATTCCTGATCCCACCAGGGATTGAAATGCATCCAATTCTGAATGGAGCGGTATTTGGGGATATGTAGGTCAGCAGCAGACATAATAGCAGAGACAAACCCTTCATAGTAAACAGAGATACTCTCATAATTACCAGACTCAGAAAGATTGCACAACATGCAATCCACAGAGTCGGCGTACTCGTTCCAGTTGGCCTTTTTTAAATTAAATTTATGGGGAAGGGAAGGAGTAGGAGTGGGAGGAAGTCTATTATTTAAGGACAGCAAAATCGGGAAATGATCACTACCATGGGTAGATGGAAGTACAGACCATGATAGTTGGGAAGCAAGAGAAGGAGAAGATAAGGAAAGGTCAATAGCAGACCTAGGGTTCTGATTTGGATTAACCCTACGAGTCGGTGACCCATCATTGAGAATGCAGAGGTCCACATCATCAATCATTTCCACCAACGAAGGAGAGAATCCATCACAGTAGTAACACCCCCACAAAGTGTGATGGGTGTTAAAATCACCCAGGACCACCACAGGGCCGGGAAGCGAAGAGATAATAGACTTAAGCTCTAGAAAGATGGAAGGGGAAGGATGAGGGATGTAAACAGAAAGGAAGGAAATACCAAGGGTCCTCACAGCAACAGCATTCAACTGTTGACTATGAGAAGGGAGAGGAATACGGGAATATGGAGAAGAGTGCTGGATGAGGATAGCACTACCTCCATACCCGTCATTTCTGTCCTCCCTTAAACAGGCGAAACCTGGCACCCTGAATCGGGAGTCAGGCACCAGCCATGTTTCTGAGAGGGCAATAATGACAGGATTATGCAGAGAAATAATAGAAAGTAGTTCATGCTTTTTAGCATGAATACTATTACTATTCCACTGCAGGAAGAATAGTGGAGCCATTGTTAAGGATTTTAAAGATTTTGAGTAGGTTTTGGGCAACGTAGGACGGTAAAGGAAGTTCATCAGCAGTTGAGATTATGCTCACAAGAGTGTCAGTCAAAGCAATTAACAGATCCTTTGTAGATTCTGCTGGACTGTCAGAACCTTGATTTAGAGCACAACCATTAGGAAGGGACGGGGAACAATTGCTAATAATGGACTGGTGAGCTTGTCTATTGTATCCCTTTGCCATAGGAGCGTGGGGACGGGGAGCTTGGAAAACTGTTTTACAATAGGATTTAGAGGAAGTAGCAGGTCTGCTTTGTTGGGATTGGGAGTTTGTGAAAACAGGAGGTGAGAACATTTCTATAGCAACATCTGCATAGGAACGTTGGACAGATGGGAACCGAGAGGATGCTTCCATATAGGAAATACACTCTTGCGACATAACCGTCTTAATGTTCTGTTGTCTTACAAACTCAGGGCACCCTTTATCAGTTGCAAAATGTTTAGCTGTGCAATGGATGCAGGTTGAATTTTCCTGCCGGATGTCACATGCATCACCAGTATGAAACTGGGAACACCTATAGCACCTTGGCTTTGATCTACACTGTGACTTAACATGACCAAAACGACAGCAATTAAGGCACTGGATTGTAGGATATTTATAAAGTTCAATATTAAGGACAGATTTATAGGAGAACACTCTTTCAGGCAATTGTTGGCCACGTATAGTAATTACAACAGTTTGAGTTGGAACCCATGTAACTACACCCTCACTTACATTCTTGCGGTTCATTCGTCTTGCTTTTATAACTTCTCCGCATGCACTAGGGAATATCAGTGAGCCAACAAACTCTTCCAAAGACCATTCAACGGGAATTCCTTTTACAATTCCCATCCTTGTAATATTAAATGTCGGGATTACACAAACATATTTACATAGACTAAGAACAGGGTTATTCAAAAATCTATTTGCTGCATCAGCAGATGTAAATTGGACACTGATTTTATTGCGACCCACATTTTTAACTCCATCATTAACTATATCAGTGATTTTATTAGTATGGAGAAATTGACCAAATTTAATGGCTCTTATAGAGGTCCCTGCAGATGGATCAGGAGATTCCCTTGACACATACACAATAAAGGGACCTTTATCAGTACTAATATAGGATTTTGGAGCATCGGATAAGGCAGGGTGGGTCCATACATTCTGGATGGAAGGAGTGGCAGTGGCTGGGTCTATGATCGTTTTTTTAATAACATCTTGGTTTGAGGATGTTTCCTCAACTTGTCTTTTTCTATTAACTGTAGAATTTACATTACTCCCCCCAGGATCAGGGGGGTCAGGTGGAGGATCAGGATCCATCTTAGAATAAAAATAACCTAACTAAAACTAATCTAATCTATAAGACAACACAACTACTTACTATTACCAATCACCTTATTAGTATGGACCTATTTACACTATTATATATTGTTTCCACTATGTAAAATAAACATTTTCAGTACTAAAAAAAGATATTTTCACGAACACGTGTGTTAACCAAAACAAACGTCAGCGAAAACTACGAAAATGAAAAGAGCGGGAGCGGAAGACATTAACAGTGACATTGACACATTGCAGTACTATATTTGACAGTTGACATTTGTAGCACAGAAGTCTCCCAACTATATATATTTATAAATACACACACGTGTATATTTGAATATTTTTTATTTTTTTATTTAAATATAAATTTTATTTAAATATATATTAAACCATGTTTAATATTTTTTATATTAAATATTATATATATATATATATATATATAATTTAAAGCTTTTGGGTTCATACCCCAAATATAAAGGAAATCCCTTTTTTTTAAAAATAAAGTGCCTGATAAAAGGATTATTCTGATAGGATAAATAATGTAATATTTTACCTTTATTATATTTTATAGAATTAAACTATATCTAATAATTTCAAAAATTATTGTGCATTTTACACTAAAATATATTTTTTTTATAATGAATTTAAATTCATCTTTAGAATATTTTATTCTTATTTTTTATTTTATTAATTAATAATTCCAATAAAATATTTTTCTTATTTATTTTATTTTTCAGAACTATAATTTCTATTTCATCAAATTCATGATTAGGATGCTTACTTAGATTTATCCCCTTAATCTCTTCCCCCAATAATCTATTAAATTCAGAAGCTTCCTTAAAATATTTTTTAACTCAATCTATTGCATCAATTATTTTTTTATTTTCTATCCTATTGAATTTATTTCTTATAAAAATATTTATTAATGATTTATTATCAATTATTATAAATTCTGCAATATTAATAAAAATAGGTTCTGTTCCTTTTCATTTTTGACTTCCTAATATTATAGAAAGATTATCATGATTTAATAGATTTATTTTAATAACATGACAAAAAATTTCACCAATAATTTTATTATCTTATAATATAAATTTTATTTTTTTAATTTTTATTATAATTTTTAATGTAATAATTGGAGCTGTAGGAAGATTTAATCAAACTTCTTTACGTAAATTAATAGCTTTTTTCTTCAATTAATAACATTGGTTGATTAATTTCAGCTTTATTAATTAGAGAAAATTTATGATTAATATATTTTCTATTTTATTCAATATTTTTATTTATTTCATGTTTTTTATTTTATATTACTAATATTTTTTATATAAATCAATTATTTAATTTTAATTATAATTTCTTAATTAAATTTTCAATTATAATTAATTTTTTATCATTAGGGGGATTACCTCCATTTTTAGGATTTTTTCCTAAATGAATTATTATTAATTTTTTAATTAATAATAATCTTATTATTATTAATTTTTTTTTTATTATAAGTAGATTAGTAATATTATTTATTTATATTCGAATTATTTATTTTTCATTTATATTTTTTTCTTTTAAATTAAAATGAATTAAAATTTTTATTAAAAATAATTTATTTTTTTTAATTTATTTTTTTAATTTTCTTTCTTTATTAGGTATAATTACTAGAACTTTATTTTTTATTTAATTTAAGGTTTTAAGTTAAATAAACTAATAATCTTCAAACTTATTTATAAAGAAATTCTTTAAGCCTTAAATTAATTTATTAAATTTTAATAATTTTTACTATACCTTAAAATTTGCAATTTTAAATCATATTTGAATATAAAACTTAATAAAAGAGAAATTTCTCGTTAATAAATTTACAATTTATCGCTTATATACTCAGCCATTTTATTAGCGAAAATGACCTTTTTCAACAAATCATAAAGATATTGGAACTTTATATTTTATTTTTGGAATTTGAGCAGGAATAGTTGGGACATCTCTTAGTATTTTAATTCGAATAGAATTAGGAAATCCAGGATCATTAATTGGAGACGATCAAATTTATAATACTATTGTTACAGCTCATGCTTTTATTATAATTTTTTTTATAGTTATACCTATTATAATTGGAGGATTTGGAAATTGACTAGTTCCATTAATATTAGGAGCTCCTGATATGGCTTTTCCTCGAATAAATAATATAAGATTTTGACTTTTACCCCCATCATTAATTTTATTAATTTCAAGAAGAATTGTAGAAAATGGAGCAGGAACAGGATGAACTGTTTACCCCCCCTTTATCATCTAATATTGCTCATGGAGGTTCCTCTGTTGATTTAGCTATCTTTTCTTTACATTTAGCTGGAATTTCCTCAATTTTAGGAGCAATTAATTTTATTACAACTATTATTAATATACGAATTAATAATATATCATTTGATCAATTACCTTTATTTGTTTGAGCCGTAGGTATTACAGCTTTATTATTACTTTTATCTTTACCAGTTTTAGCTGGAGCTATCACTATATTATTAACTGATCGAAATTTAAATAATTCATTTTTTGATCCTGCAGGAGGAGGTGATCCTATTTTATATCAATATTTATTTTGATTTTTTGGACATCCTGAAGTATATATTTTAATTTTACCTAGATTTGGGATAATTTCCCATATTATTTCTCAAGAAAGTGGAAAAAAGGAAACTTTTGGATGTTTAGGGATAATTTATGCTATAATAGCAATTGGATTGCTAGGATTTATTGTTTGAGCTCATCATATATTTACAGTAGGAATAGATATTGATACTCGAGCATATTTTACTTCAGCTACTATAATTATTGCAGTTCCAACTGGAATTAAAATTTTTAATTGATTAGCAACTTTACATGGAACACAAATTAATTATAGTCCTTCAATATTATGAAGTTTAGGATTTATTTTCTTATTTACAGTAGGAGGATTAACAGGTGTAGTTTTAGCTAATTCCTCAATTGATATTACTCTTCATGATACTTATTATGTAGTAGCCCATTTTCATTATGTTTTATCTATAGGAGCTGTATTTGCTATTTTAGGGGGTTTTGTTCATTGATATTCTCTATTTACTGGATTATTATTAAATCCTTATTTATTAAAAATTCAATTTATTTCCATATTTATTGGTGTTAATTTAACATTTTTTCCTCAACATTTTTTAGGATAAGCTGGTATACCCCGTCGTTATTCTGATTACCCAGATAATTTTATATCATGAAACTATGAAAAAATGCTCAGAAAAAAGAAATGAAGAAAAAGATTTCAGAAATAATAAATAAAATTATTCCTCACCGTAAACCTTTTGATACTATAATAGTATGTTTTCCTTGGAATGTTCTTTCTCGACAAATATCTCGTCATCATTGAAATATAGTTAATAATACGATAATATATCCAATAAATAATAAGTTTATATTAAAATTATGAAATCATTTTACTAAACCAGTTACTAAGGTTATTACTCCAATAGCTCCTGTTAAGGGTCAAGGTCTATAGTCAACTAAGTGATAGGAATGATTATGATTAGACATTAATTTACTTCTCTAGAATAAAGAGTTCTTAAAATAGAAATTACATAAGATTGAATAATTGCTACGGCAGATTCAAGAATTAATAATAAAATTTGAACAATAATTAAAATAATTAATAAATAATTAAGTATATTAATACCTGTATTACTTAATAAAGTTAAAAGTAAATGACCTGCAATTATATTAGCTGTTAATCGAACTGCTAAAGTTCCAGGTCGAATAATATTACTAATAGTTTCAATTAGTACTATAAAAGGTATTAAAATAGTTGGTGTTCCCTGAGGAATTATATGAATAAATATATGTTGTGTATTATTTAATCATCCATAAATTATAAATCTTAATCATAATGTTAAAGATAATGAAAGGGATATATTAAGATGACTTGTTCTAGTAAAAATATATGGGAATAAACGTAAAAAAATATTAAATAAAATAAAAAAGAATAATGAAATAAAAATAAAAGTTGATCCATTAATTCTATTTGGTCCTAATAAAGTTTTAAATTCATTATGAAGTTTATTAGAAATAAAATTTCATAATAAATAATGACGATTAGGAAAAAATCAGAAAGATAAAGGAATAAATAATAATCCAATAAATGTTCTAATTCAATTAAATGGGAAATTAAATAAATTTGTTGAAGGATCAAAAATTGAAAAAAGATTATTTATCATTTTCAAAAATTTTTTTTGAAATTATTTTTATTATTTTTTTTAAAATTAAAATTAATTTTATAATTAAAAATAAAATAATTTATAATTATAAAACTAATAAAAATAGAAATAAAAAAATAATAATGAAATTATTCAATTGATAGGTATTATTTGAGGAATAAAAGAATATTACAAAAAGTAATAATTTAAATTTGACATATTTATGTTATTTATTAACTAATTCTTTATCATTAGAAGTAAATGCTAATTTACTATAAAATGGTTTAAGAGACCAGTACTTGCTTTCAGTCATCTAATGAATAATTATTCATTCAATTAATAAAGTTTTTTATAGGGATTCTTTCAATAACAATAGGGCAAACTATGATTTGCCCCACAAATTTCAGAACATTGACCATAATAAATTCCAGGACGATTAATAAAAAATCTAGTTTGATTTAATCGTCCTGGATTAGCGTCAATTTTTACTCCTAATGATGGAATTGTTCAAGAGAAGAGAATTACATCTGTAGCTGTAACTAAAATACGAATTTGATTATTTATAGGTAAAATAATTCGATTATCAACATCTAAAAGTCGAAAATTATTTAAATTTTCATTAGATTGAATTATATATGAATCAAATTCAATGTTATTAAAATCAGAATATTCATATCTTCAATATCATTGATGTCCAATTGATTTTAATGTAATTAAAGGATTATTAAGTTCATCTATAAATTAATTTTTAACAAAAACAAAAACCGACTTCTAACAACGAACTAAAAAGTGAAAAATAATTTTACAAAGATTTTATAATTTTGAAGTCGGTGTCAAGCTAATGCTAACACAACACCTTTACTACAATATCTAATTACTAAGCCTGTTTGTTCTACTGAGCACCGACTTCAAAATTATAAAATCTTTGTAAAATTATTTTTCACTTTTTAGTTCGTTGTTAGAAGTCGGTTTTTGTTTTTGTTAAAAATTAATTTATTTTACGATTTTAAGTGATGGGTAGATCTTAAAATGATGCTTCTTGAACGAGTGGTGATGGTGGTGGTAGTGGTTGTCAACGAGTGGTTGTGGTTGTCCCATGTAAAACTTCATTTAATTAGGTATTATTTTTGCGCAAAGTAACATTTTGGTATATTGACAAGAACATACATAAAAAGTATTCGGGCGAATTGGGAATCTCCCTTTTTTGAAGTTGGTTGAAAATGAGATCATTCTCTTTTTTAAGGTTGGTTGAAAAGAAATGTGACGATCAGGAATCTCACTTCTGACATCGAGTTAAAAAGTTTTTGCTTGTAACTATTACAGTATAATCAATTTTTTACCAAAAAAAACAAACTTTCTCAAATTTCACCGTATTCCATAATCGGAACCTAGCCAAACTTTCACCAAATTATCCTTGAAGTGTATCCTTTCAAATAAAAAAAGAATCATCAAAATCAGTTTGCGCGACATTAAGTTATGCGTCTATTTGTCGCGCACATACCTAATGCAAATTTAAGACTTATGTGATTTTCTCATGGATACCATTGTCAGACATGGACCAAAAAAAATGGGACCATTCGGGAAGCTTCACCTTTCAAAAAAATATCAAAATCGGTTCACCCAGTCAAAAGTTATGAGGTAACAAACATAAAAAAAAAAAAATAAAAAATAAAAAATACAGTCGAATTGATAACCTCCTTTTCTTACAGAAGTCGGTTAAAAATATATAACAATCGTAATGATGGAAGTGCAATAAAAATTAAAGTAATAGCTGGTAAAATAGTTCAAATTAATTCAATTATTTGACCTTCTAATAAAAATCGATTAATATAATTATTGAAAAATAAATTTATTATTAAATATGCTACTAAAATTGTAATTATAATTAAAATTATTAATGTATGGTCATGAAAAAAAATAATTTGTTCTATTAATGGAGAAGCTCTATTTTGGTAATTTAAATTAGATCAGGTTGCCATTTCTAAAAAAAGGATATTCCTTTATAAATGGGGTTTAAATCCATTACATATAATCTGCCATATTAGAAATTTCTTAAAATAGGAAGTTCATTATAAGAATGTTCAGAAGGAGGTAAATTTTGATATCATTCAATAGAGGATGGTATATTTAATGAAAATAGGATTATTCGTTGATTAATTATTGATTCTCAAATAATAATAATAATTAAAATTATGGAAAATAATGAAATATATGAACCAAATGAAGAAATAATAGGCCTAATGTCCGGGGAACCGGCAAGCCAGGCACGCACTGAGGAGGTGCGGGTAGCCGCAATGGAGTTGTGGGAAACTCGGCTGGCAACACCAACTGCCGGCCTGAGGACGATCGAGGCTGTTCGTCCAGTGTTCCGCCAGTGGTTAGGCAGAAAGGAAGGAGTTGCCGCATCCCACGACGTCTCGCTGCCGGCCATAGCCTTGACCACGGCCGGCAGGGAAAGGTCGTCCCCTATGACGTCGCGCAAAGCGCGACGTTGAGACGCCCAGGCTGAGCACACCTCCAACGTGTGCTGGGCCGTCTCGTCGAGGCAGTCGTCGCAGTGGTGGCAGCGAGCGTCGGGCTCCCTCCCGGCGATCCGACACAAGTAACCCCCGAAGCAGCCATGCCCCGTGAGCACCTGTGTCGTGCGGAAGGTTAGGACGCCGTGACGCCGCGCTAACCACTGGCGGAACACTGGACGAACAGCCTCGATCTTCCTCAGGCCGGCAGATGGATTTGCCAGCCGAGTTTCCCACATTTCAACCGCGGCTACCCGCGCCTCCTCAGTGCGTGCTTGGCTTGCCGGTTCCCCGGACGCTAGGCCTCGACGCCGGCAATAGACTGACGCCAGAGAAAGAGCATCCAGGTCCCACGGCATGACTCCAGCCAGCACGCACGCCACTTCACCGGAGATGGTCCGGTACCCCCGTATCGCCCGGATGGCCATCACCCTCTGCGCACGTCGCAGCAGAGTGATGTTGTGCCGGTCGGATCGGACCACTCCGGTGTACAGCCGACGGCTAGAGGCGCTCGGCCCATCCACATTGGGCAAAAGGCGCGCCAGTGCCGCCGCTGTCTTCAACAGTTTCGGGGCCAAAGATGTAAAGCGGCCCCGAAAACTCCACCGACCATCCAGAACAAGTCCGAGGTACTTCATGCTCCGGGCAACGTCAATTTTCAACGTCAACTTGTTGAGGGAGACTTCCAAGCCCAGCCGCTTTATGCGGCCGACTACCTCCGCAACTCCAGCAGTCGCGAGGACCGCCGCCTCTCGATAGATCCTCTGCTGCGCCAAGACCAGCGTGTCATCGGCGTAACAGAGGACCTTTATCCCCCTCAGGGTGCCGCCCCGCAGCACCCAGTCGTATCCGATGTTCCAGAGGATCGGACCCAGCACCGATCCTTGTGGAACACCGGCCGACACAACGAACTCCTTCCAACCTCCTCCAGGAGCTGGAAAGGTCACAGACCTACCGGACAGGTAAGCCCCGTTGACGCGGCGCAGGTATGGAGGCACACGATAGTATAACAGTGCCTCCTTTATGCAGGGCCATGGCAGGGAGTTGAAGGCGATGTCTAAAGACACCGCCAAGACTCCATCGCCTCGGGCCACCGCATCCTGCGCATAGGACTTTACCTCCAGTATGGCATCCACCGTCGATCGCCCCCTACGGAAGCCATACTGGTGGTCCGAGAGGTCCGGACCTGTCCCCTCCAAATGGTGTTGTAGCCTCCTGGCTACAACACGCTCAAGGAGCTTGGCGATCTCGCTCAAGAGCACGATGGGCCTGTAGGCGGAGGCTGAATCCGCCGGGCGACCCTCCTTCTTGATGAGGACTAACCTGCCTGTCTTCCACCGCTGTGGAATTATGGCTTGAGCCAGACAGGCAGTGAATAGTCCTCGCACTCTGGGCCCTAAGGTGTTGAGGGCCAGAGTTAGCGCCCGGCCGGGAATGCCATCCAAGCCCGGGGCGGTGCTCTTGAGCCGAGATCGGCGTACAGCTTTTTTTTTTTTATTCAAGATGGGTAAGCATTTGTCCGCTATCTCACCTGGTGGTAAGTGACGATGCGAACGATGGTGGAGCATGCTTACCCAGAAAATGCCTATTCACTCTTTCCTTGAAGACGGCCAGGTTATATTTAACGGGGAACAGGTGAGCAGGCAGGGAGTTCCACTCCTTAGCTGTTCGCATTAGGAAAGTGGACGCGAAGCGCTGCGTACGAGAAGCAGGCACATCGATAACATTTGGGTGAAACCCCAGCCTACGTCTAGTGCTCTGCTGATAGGAAAGGAGAAGAGGGTATCAGGTCATGCAACACTAAACCTACCCTACACGTGACCCCTGGGCAGTGCCAAATGGACAACACTCTTTCCGGTGGTAGGCTCCGGCCGTGGCTGGTTACCACCCTACTAACTAAATCGTACCGCCAAACGGTATCACCGCGTTCCGGTACGCACCTAGTAGTAGCCATATGGAGGTTGGGTCTGTGCAGTTGCATCTTGACAGTAAGCGGTTTGGAGCGCCTGACTGTCGCGGCACCGGGTGTCTGGCTCTGGAGGCTAGCGGGATCCGAAGCACGGTGCACCGCTGGCCGACCGTAGGCAGTTGGGGGCCCAAGTAGCGGGAAAGCCACCCGTGAAAGGCTGCCCCGCCACCTGACGAAAAATCCCGGGTTGTTCCACCTTGCCGGTTGGCGACCGGATGGGAGGACCAGATGAGCATCCCCGGGGGGGTTCGGGCGTCCCCGCGGTCTCCAAGTCAGCCTCTTCTGTGTGTGGTCGCAGTCAGCTCGCTCCTTTGGCTAAACGAGTCAGGATGCCTCGCACAACTGCCTTCTTCCTCCCTATTCACAGAAAC
This sequence comes from Heliconius melpomene rosina, assembly GCF_056956725.1. Classification (NCBI taxonomy): domain Eukaryota; kingdom Metazoa; phylum Arthropoda; class Insecta; order Lepidoptera; family Nymphalidae; genus Heliconius; species Heliconius melpomene. The sequence continues at coordinate 681,560 of NW_028181865.1, forward strand.
AGAAACAAGGTTAAACAGTGGTTGCAGCGGTTGCCCATTGAAAGTGCACCTCACCAATATTCGAGGCTTGCAGTCTAATATCAACGCCGTCCACCACCACCTAGAGACCGAAAGACCGCATTTTCTGTTCCTAACTGAGACGCAGATCAAATGTCCAGCTGACGCTTCGTACGTCAACTATCCTGGCTACTCCTTGGAACACAGGTTCGAACTGCGAGTAGGGGTCTGCGTGAACGTTCGCGATGACATGAAGCATGCATCAAGCGTCTCAAAAACCTTGAGGTACCGGGTTTGTCTGTACTTTGGGTACTGGTCGATACTGGAGCAACACAAAATGTGTATGCTGGTGTCTACCGCTCGCACAGTGGGGATTCGGAGACAACCAGGCTCTTTGGTCATCTCAACGAAGCTGCTGAGGAGATTCAGCAGAGGTATCCAGCCGCACAGTTATTCATCCTGGGGGACTTCAATGCTCACCACAAAGAGTGGCTGTTCCCATACCAGACGACTAACCACGCTGGACGTGAAGCGCGCAAATTTTCACTATTGCAAAATCTTTCCCAGCTGGTCAATTGTGCGACGCGGGTCCCCGATGTTGGGTCCCACACAGCTAATTGCTTAGACCTTCTGTTGACTACAGATCCAGACCGATGCTCTGTGGCAGTTACGGCCCCGTTGTGCTCCTCTGACCACTGTCTGGTGAAGTCTGTATCCGTGTACTCACCACCCGATCAGGGCCCTTGCGGTATAAGACGGGTGTGGCGATACAAGTCAGCAGACTGGGATGAGATGCGCCACTTCTTTTCAGCTTATCCTTGGAGATCTTGTTTTTCTTCAGGAGAATCGTCGAGCTGCGCAGAAGCCATAACCGAAGTCTTACGGCAGGGCATGGAGTATTTCATACCATACTCTGATATTCCTTCTGGTGGTAAAGCTCGCCCATGGTTTGACGCTGACTGTGACCGTGCAGAAGCGCGGAAACAGGAGGCGTACACTGCCTGGGCTGATGCTCGCACGCGCAAAGCTCCGAATACTCGTGAACTGAAGAAAAACTTCAACAGGGCCTCCAGGTTAGGTAAAAAAGAACTACGCAGAGCTCGTTTCGACCGCATTCGTAAAGTAGACGCTAAGCTTGCCTCGTACCCAGCGGGTAGTAAGGCATTTTGGTCACTTGCGAAAGCGGTCGAAACTAACTTCTGTCGGCCCTCTTTGCCGCCCTTGCAGAGGCCAGATGGTTCGCTTGCTCACACTGCGGAAGAGAAAGCGAACTTGTTCGCTTCTATGTTTGCGGATAACTCGCGTCTAGATGATGCTGGTAAAACACCACCATCATTACCCCGCGCCGACTGCTCTATGGCAGCTGTCCACATTCGCCAAAAAGAGGTACGCGTAGCCCTGCAAAATCTAGACGTGAATAAGGCGAGCGGCCCAGACGGCATTCCTGCGATTGTGCTGCGAAACTGTGCACCTGAGTTGTCTCCTGTTCTGACACGCCTGTTTCGACTCTCACTAGAGACTAGGGTAGTGCCCAAGTTGTGGAAGCTTGCAAACGTGCAACCTGTGCCCAAAAAAGGCAGTCGGGCTGACCCTGCCAACTACAGGCCGATATCGGTCACCTCCATACTCTGCAAGACTATGGAGCGTGTACTGAACAAAAGGCTTGTGGCATATCTGGAGGATAATGATCTCCTAAGCGATAACCAGTACGGATTTCGTAAATGACGATCGACGGGAGATCTCCTTGTGTATGTCACTCACGTTTGGGGCGAGGCTGTCGAGAGATATGGCGAGGCCCTTGCCGTGTCTCTCGATATCTCTAAAGCATTTGACAGGGTCTGGCACGCAAGCCTCATAAGTAAGCTTCCCGCATACGGAATACCGCCTGACCTTTGCATTTGGATATCAGACTTCTTGAGTGAGCGATCGATACAAGTTGTCCTTGATGGCCGCGTATCTGATCAACAGGCTATAAATGCCGGTGTTCCTCAAGGTTCTGTTCTGTCCGCAACCCTATTCCTGCTGCACATCAACGATATGTTAGCACCCGGTATCGTTGGGTACGCTGATGACAGCACGGTTGTTGACAAATATCTGTCTAATGCGAAGGCCAACCGGAACCAAATCCGGTCTTGTCGGGAGTCTATGATCGGTCGTCTGAATCTGGCACTTCAGGGCGTCTCCGAATGGGGTGATGCTAATCTTGTCAGGTTTAACGCTACCAAAACTCAGGCGTGTTTATTCTCTACAAAACGGAGCCCCTTCGATCTTGCTCCGACTTTCCGAGATGTACCCGTGCCGATAGCTGACCATCTTGAGCTTCTTGGCATGAACCTTACGTCAGATCTGAACTTTGGACGTTATATCGAGTCTCTGGCTACTACAGCAGCTAAAAAACTAGGTGTCCTCTCAAGGGTTAGGCAGTATTTCACACCGGGACAGCTTCTTCAACTTTATCAAGCTCAAGTCCGATCGTGTATGGAGTACTGCTGTCACCTATGGGACGGATCTGCTAAATATCAGCTAGCGACCTTAGACGCGATTGAAAATCGCGCCAAGAAGATCATTGGCGACACAGCGATTGTTGAGGCAAAGCTGTAAAGCCTCGAACACTGTCGTAAAGTAGCATGCCTGTCGGTATCCCGCGGGTTGTATACCACCTTGAAGGCCCCTCGGAGCCCGAACGATCGACACCAGTTTCAACTGAATCCGAGCGGGGAAAACTGAAAAAATCGGTTTTCGCCACTTACCGCCCGCACATTCCCGCGGGTTGTTTACCACCTTGAAGGCCCCTCGGAGCCCGAACGATCGACACCAGTTTCAACTGAATCCGAGCGGGGAAAACTGAAAGAGGGGCCTTCAAGGTGGTAAACAACCCGCGGGAATGCGCGGGAAGGTGCGGGCGGTAAGTGGCGAAAACTGATTTTTTCAGTTTTCCCCGCTCGGATTCAGTTGAAACTGATGTCGATCATTCGGGCTCCGAGGGGCCTTCAAGGTGGTATACAACCCGCGGGAATGCGCGGGAAGGTGCGGGCGGTAAGTGGCGAAAACCGATTTTTTCAGTTTTCCCCGCTCGGATTCAGTTGAAACTGGTGTCGATCGTTCGGGCTCCGAGGGGCCTTCAAGGTGGTATACAACCCGCGGGAATGCGCGGGAAGGTGCGGGCGGTAAGTGGCGAAAACCGATTTTTTCACTTTTCCCCGCTCGGATTCAGTTGAAACTGGTGTCGATCGTTCGGGCTCCGAGGGGCCTTCAAGGTGGTATACAACCCGCGGGAATGCGCGGGAAGGTGCCGGCGGTAAGTGACGAAAACCGATTTTTTCCAACCCGCGGGAATGCGCGGGAAGGTGCGGGCGGTAAGTGGCGAAAACCGATTTTTTCAGTTTTCCCCGCTCGGATTCAGTTGAAACTGGTGTCGATCGTTCGGGCTCCGAGGGGCCTTCAAGGTGGTATACAACCCGCGGGAATGCGCGGGAAGGTGCCGGCGGTAAGTGACGACAGAATTAGTGTTATGCATTGGTATGGAAGGGGCGAGTCGAAGCGTGGCCGACGGACATCGACTCACTTTGTGTTTGGCAGTCGGCCGGTGCAGACGACACTGAAACTGTCCCGCGTTCCGTGTTGTGTATCTACCTACTGGGATAGCGGTAGCTGCTTTCTTGTGTATTGATTACGGTGTTGTAATTAATTCGTAATATCACAAATTGTGTTTACTCATGCCAACATTATCCACTAAAGCACACAGTAGACCGGGCACTCAAAACTATGTGCGAGGGAAATCCACCCAACTCCGACATCAGAAGTGCGATCGGTGTTGGCACAGAGAACAATGGAGATAACCACTGGCGTGCTATGTTCGAAGCCCTGTATACACCGAGGCTAATTCAGGGAGGTATATGTGGTTACCCACTTATGATCCTGACAAAGAAGACACGGACGCGAGATCGTGGTGCGCAACGGCTGACTTGTGCTTTTGACAAACTCCCCGAGAGGCAGTCAACTCGAGCTTGCTGTAAGTAAGGCACTGGAAGGTGAAGCATCTTTGTGGCTGTCTCAAACAGCGTACGAGAGTACCTGGCATTTCTAAATCTAAAATTAAATCATTATTAGCAAGTTATAAAGTAATTTAAATGTTTTAATTAATAAATATTGTGAATTGGTTAAAAGAGCTGCTATAATTAACACTGAGTAAATACCTATATGTGTTTTCGAATGTTGTTGGTGTTTTATATAAGTTTCTAGTTATTTAAACTTCAATTGATAGTTATTTTGATTTTTAATAAATAAGATTGTATTTGTAATATTAGTGTTGTAATAATAATAATAATAATAATAATAAAAACTCTTTATTGTACACCCAAAAAAGAAATAGAAAAATACAAATAAAACAAAATGGTACAATAGGCGACCTTATCGCTGAAATAGCGATTTCTTCCAGGCAACCTTGAGGCATTGGAAATCGCAAAAAACAAATAAATAGTGAGTAGGGTGTGAATAGTACTAACTATATAAAAATAAATAAATAAAATAAAATAAATAAATAAACCAACACAAAGATAGATACATATATACATAAATACATACATACATATATATAAATACATACATAGTTACATACATTCATACATACACACACTTTATAAATTATGTTAACATATGGATACATACTAATAGTATAGAAACAAGGAAAAAAAGAAAAAAAAAAAAAAAAAAAAAAATACACTTATCTTAAGTAAGTACGGTGAAAAAGATTTAAAGGGCTAGAAAGTGTTTTTTTAGGCGTTTTTTAAAGGTAAGGAACGTTTTTGAATTCCTAACAATCAAGGGCAGGGCGTTCCATAAGTGACACGCAGCAATTGTAAATGAATCACTATAAAATGACGAGGAATGTTGTGGAATTTTTAGCGCTAGACTATAGTCGGATCGCAGACGTCGAGGATGTGAGCGGCCCAAAAATTCAAATCGTTCCTTTAGGTACGGAGGAGAAGTTGGATTGAACAGAATACAGTAAAGAAGATGAAGTATGTGAGTATTCCTACGAAGCCGGATAGGGAGCCACTTGAGCTTTTTTCGGAAGTCGGAAATGTGATCATATTTACGTAGACCAAATATGAATCGTATACACACATTTTGAAGACGCTCAAGCTTATTTAATTGCTCCTCTCTTAGATCAAGATAACAAAGATCAGCATAATCGAGAATCGGTAAAAGGAGAGTATTTGCTAACGCAATCTTGGTAGGTATAGGGAGAAAATTGCGTAACCGTTTAAGAGATCCCAGTGACGCAAACATCTTTCTGCTCACCTCACATAGCTGTGAGTCCCAAGACATGTTTTGATCCAAGATGATGCCCAGATCTTTCACAGATTTACTGTAAGGTATACTGACACCGTCAAGAAATACAGGTGGTAAATTCAATAAGTTAATTTTGGATATAAGTTTTCCACTACCAACTATAATGAGCTGCGTTTTTATCGGATTCAGTCGCAAACCAAATGATTTACTCCAAGCGCATATGTTCTCCAAGCTTTCATTTATTGCTTTTATGGCAAAGGGTAAATCCGGCAGTTTGGCTTGATGATAGATTTGGAGATCATCTGCATACAAATGGTAGAGAGAAGAAACGTGCTGAGAAATAGTATTAATAAATACAGAAAATAACAAAGGAGATAACACGCCACCCTGCGGGACGCCGGCTACTACAGGACACCAGTCAGAGTGTGAATCCTGAATTCGTATGCGTTGCCGACGCCCAGACAGGTAACTATGAAACCAGTCAATTGCGTTAGGAGATATGTTAAGTGACCTGAGAGTAGCGAGCATGATATCGAAATCTACAGAACCAAAGGCATTACTGAAGTCAAGCAAGACGAGGAGTGTAACCTGCTGTGTGTCCATGCCTTTTCGAATATCATCGGTTACTTTTACTAACGCAGTTGTCGTACTATGACCGGGACGGAAACCAGATTGCAAAGGATTCAGAAGGTTATGACAATAGAGGAACTGTGTGAGTTGAGATTGAACAAGACGCTCAAGGGCTTTGGACAGAAAAGGAAGGATTGAGATTGGACGAAAATCAGAGTAATCAATAGGATTATTTTTTTTGGGTATTGGGACGATTTGAGCTTCTTTCCAGGCAGAAGGAAATTGATTGGACATAATGGAATAATTAAATATGGAAGTAATTATAGGGCAAATGATGTCGAGGATGGGAATGATCATTTTACGACTAATGCAGTCAGCACCCACTGCATCAGAATTAATGGCTAGAATGGTCTTCTTAACATCACTTTCTGCAAATTGACTAAAGAAAAAACTTGGATGCCTAGGAGAGGATAGAGCATTGAGATTGTTGATTGTATTTAATTTCGATGTGTCATCAATAACACTAGAAGATGAGAAGTGCTTATTAAGTTCGTTGAAATTGATGTTATGAGGATTAATGTATTGTTGCGCTTTACCTACTCCTATGGATTTAAGAAAGTTCCATACTCTGTAAGAATCTTTTTCTTCAATCACAGATTTGTGTATGTGGCGTCGTTGATTATCTCTACACATCGTATTGCAGCGATTACGTGCTTTCTTGTAATTATTTTCGTTTTTAGCACTGGGATTAGTTTTAAATTTCAATTTGGCAGTGTTTTTTTTATGTTGCAGTTTTTTAATGTCGTCTGTTAACCAGGGAGCAGGAAGATGTTTCATTCGTACAGGACGGATAGGAGCATGGTGATCGTACAGTTTGATGACGAGGGAGTTGAACGCAGACAACTGATCATCAACTGAAGCATGACTTAGAGCGTTGGACCAGTCAATAGCAACTGTATCTTCACGTAAGCAATTAAAATCTATACCACCAAAATTACGCTGCAGAAGGATTCTTGATTTAGCTTTTGGGGGTTTAATTTTATACGCTAAGTAAATGAGATCGTGATAAGAGAATGCCAAAGCTGGATATTGACCATGTTTTTCAACGTGGTCAACAGAAGAAACCATAACTAAATCAAGCAATGAGGGAACGCAATTAGGGAAATTGTGAGTAGCAGATAGGGGAAGAATATGCAAATTGGCACTATTAACTAAGGATTTTAAGCGGAAAGAACGGAGATTGTTTTTTAATATACATGTATTAAAGTCTCCCATAATAATAGTATGGTCATATAACGGCTTGTTCTCTTCTAATAGGGTTTCAAATGATGAGAAATAATCAATCGTAAGGCAAGGGTTATAGTAGACCCCCAGGAGTAATTTTGTATGTGTAAAAAACACCTCAATGAAGAGATGTTCTGGGCCCGAGTTAGGTTGATGTTCGGATGTGTCTACTAAGTTAAAAGGAATATGCGAGCGTAAATAGATGGCAACGCCACCCCCAACTCGGCCTTTACGATCGTTACGGATCAGATGAAAACCCGGAAGAGAATAAGAAGCCGAAGATAAACACGATTTTAACCATGTCTCTGATATTAAAATTGCGTGTATATTTTTGTTATTAAAAGTAGCTAAGAAATCAGGGAAGTGTGCAGGAATACTCTGTGCGTTCAAATGAATGATATTAAAAGTTTTCGACTCGTACGAGAAGTTTGAATCTAAAGTTTCACTAAGTGACGGGATACTAAGAAAGCTGTCATTACTGCTCAATCCTTCAGAAGTAGTAGAGAAAGAGTTAAAAGAATCATCAAGCATTTAGTTGTATGAACCTAAGTGTATGTACTAATTAAAAAAAAGTTATACTATAAACAAAGCAAAAAAAGTGTATATAATAATAGTATAATAACTATATAAAATAATAATATAATAAATATATAAAATTATATGTATATATATATATAAAATAAAAAAATATATATAATAATAAAAATAAATAAATAGAAAAAGAACAATTAATTATATATAAAAAGCACAAAAATACATATATAGATATATACCTTTTCTTAGGTACTGATCACCAACCACCCGCCAGTTGCAAGGAGAAATAATTAAATAATATAAATAAATACACGGTTGTATAAACTGACAATCTTAAGAATGAAAAAAGAGAGAAAAAAAAGAATAATAATAATTAAATAACAAAGAATTAACAAGTAAATAGCTAAAATAAAACTTATAACTTACTTACAAAACATGAGAAAAGAATAGTCCTTCCATTTGCATAAAAGAAACATTAAGTAAATACATTAGGAAAAAAAAAAAAAAATAATAATAATAACAATGAAACCAAAATAGATTGCGCACAGTAACTCAATAAGAAAATAAATAAATTATAAGAATAATATTTGAATAACATGTTAATAGTATCAGACAAAAGCCATCTGTCTAATGCAAGTAATAACCTATAATATACTATATTGACTAACATAATATCATATAATGTCAGTTGCGCGTTACTTCATGACAGATCACATTGTAATATGTAAATAGCAAGTAGAAAGGCAAAGAAGTAAAATTAATAATCGTTACGTACAAAAGAAGAACTAAGGATAAAGTTAATTTATAAATAGAAAACTAATAGCGATCAAAAATAAAAAAGAAAGTAAATAACCTAATACTGATAATAATATTAATAAGTATTTAAGTGGTTAATTAATATTTTTTAACTACTCGCTTACACCGTTGCACTACAACTTTATTGACAGTGTTCTTTGAAGCCACACTCTCCTGCACCGCCGGCGGAGACTTTTCTGGAGCAACGGGTATAATCTGGAGATCGGCCATGCACTCCACTCGAAAACGCGAACCATTCGGTGCTATGACATTAATGATCCCATCACCACTCCAGCACTTCCCCACACCATAACGTCGTCGAGCAAGCATAAACACTTCGTGGCGAGTTTTCGTGAGAAATTCCGATATAGTGATGCCTGACCCCTTAAGCTTAGTTTTAGCAAACCAAATGCTGCGCCGTACCTGGGCATCCGAGAATTTTACCACGACGGGTCGAGGCTTATCATCGTGCGAGCGGCCCAACCGATACGCTGTTCTAATATTTGAAGTGGAGAAATTAGCCATATCGAGATTATTTGCCACGAAATTTACAACCAAAGTGCCAACATCTTCTGATTTATTCTCGGCTAAACCATGGATTAAAAGTGTTTTTCGCCGTCTGGACATCTCCATGCGATCGATGTCCCGATTGAGAAGTTCCACCTGTTTTTGCAAAGAACTCAGTGCAGTGTGAATAAAAGCCTTGAAGGAAGTGAAATCTGCAGCTAAAGTTGATACTGTTGCCGGTGATGCTGTTTTTCTTAGGTCCTGCTGAAACTCGTTCATTCTCACATTGAACATCTCTGCCATAGCCGTAATGGACTCTTTTAGAGCATCCATGGTGTACACGTAGTTATAGTGAAAAACTAAGAGTGTCGTTCCGTGTATATTAATAAGGATATCACTAGCGGTAGGTTAATTGGTATTACAAGCACATATAAGACTTAAAAAATACTTGTAAATATGTAAAAACTATAAATAAATAAAGAGCACTAAAAAATCAGCTGTTCACTTTATTCACGCCTACCCACATGTATCATGTATATTTTTCTTTTCTTCTGTTGTATAGTTTTCTTTTCATATTTCACTTCTGAAACCTAATTTCAGAAGTGGGATACCTATCTAAGTCCATCAGGCCAGATCCTTGTACCTTATAATTTTGTTATTTTTGTGAAAGCAAATAAAACACCAGTTTCATCATTTCTCTTTTCTTAAATTATTTATTGCTTATATAGAAATACAGTGTTAAATATGGGTGATACTGGAAGTAAATCACAAAACAAATCACGTCGACCGGACACGACACGTGGTCGCGGTTAGCGAGATAGGTTAAGTCATTTGAAAGCCATGTTACGGGACTAGGGCGCTAAGGGTGTCTCGAGCGCTCGCGCTGGTGCTTTCATGATGCTGTTGCAGGGCATTCATGCCGCCGCCGTGCCGCTACGAGGTGCTTCTGCTCCCACGACAAGTGACGCGTCCCCGCGCGTCTCTGCGTACCTCTGCTGGCGACGTGCGACGCGTTCCTGAGCGTCTTGGTGTACCTCGGTACGCCCACCGCTCGCGATGTGCGACGCTTACCTTCGGGCGTCTTGGTGTGCGTCTGCACACCCTCTGCTCGCAATGTGCGATGCGTCTGCGAGACTGCTCGCGATGCGCAACAAATTCCTGAGCGCCACTGCTCTCGATGCGGTCCCCGCGCATGTCTGCGCGCCTCTGATACTGATGCGCGACGCGTCCCCGCACGTGTATGCGCGCCTTTGCTCGCAATGCGCGACGCGTCTCTGTGTCTCCAGGTATCTGAGTGCCTCTACTGGTATGAGAGCATTACAATGCATTTCTTTGGAGATTAGACAAACTTGAAAAAGGTACACAAAATAATATTTCTTCTCATAATTCAACTTGTCATGCTAGTTTCTTAAAAACAAATTTAAATGATTATCTGGTAGATTTGATACTTTTCCCAAAGGTGCATTATCCGAAAGTATGGCTTCTGATACCTCATCACCTTCTCAATGTACTTCAGGGGTTACCAAGTTAGCCCGTAATCTTTCTGATGTAATATCTTCTTTAAATATTTGAATAATACAAAACTATTTTATATCAAACTTTGACTCTGTTATCAATGATATTGAGCTATAGTGTGAGGAGGTGGAGAGGGTTAGAAGTGCTAATAACTGGAATGATTCAGAATGTTTATCACATGACTCTGGGCGCCTTAAGGGTGATGTTCATGGTTGAATGAGTGAGTGAGTGATTACTGGTGATCATAGGTGGTTGATGTTTTATGCAGGCTGATTCTGAAGTGTCCTGTGGTTGTGCTTAGTGTGCTAGAGGAGAGACGGGTGCCAGTTTGCCTTGAGATGATTCTTGTCAATGTATATAGGGCTTAGTGAATTGAATTAGATTCTTGATATATGGCGTTTCGAGCATGCCAGTTGAGCATAATTCATAGTGACTAAAAAAAAAGGAAAGACAAGAGATTCATAGCTTAATAATTGGGCGTTCGTTACACAATTCTTTTAGATTGGAACAATTTTATGGTTGGTGAAGGGGGTGTGAGTAACATTGGATAAGGAAACCTAGAAATGGTAGCAGTATGACTTGTAACCTTTGTTTGTTTTGAAATGTTTGTTGTGTGAGGAAGAACCAATAAACTGTACCTTAGAGGGTGAGTAATACTGTTACTTTGTTGGCAGGAAATGGTTTTGTTCCCTTGGCTATTGATGAGTTCTCACCTGGAGCTGACTTGATAGTTGTTCCGCGATCTTGCATGCCTGTTCTAGTTATTTTGGATGCTGTTGTTATTATATGTAGAACGTGCATGCTGTTATGTACATTTGGCTTAAAGTTGTTTTTAAAAAAAATATATTTAGTCAATTAAAAAGAGATTTATTTGGTAATAATTTAAAACATATTGATTAAAGTCTCAATCATAAAACAAATAGAATTGAGTCACAGTGGAGATAGAAAAATGTGTGGCCGTTAGGAGAGTTTCAGGTAGACTATGTTTTATACTAATGACTTAATGCGTATATAGTATTGAAGTGATGCTGCAACGCTGCATATAAAGGTGCAAACCTTGTATATAACTTAGGATTTATTAAATTAAACAAATTAAGATAGATTTGAATAAATAAAGGCCCATCAGTTATTACCTAAGTGATTGACAAAAACGTAAATATCTTATAATAAAATTTGTTTTACAAATAGTAGGAAGTGAATTAAAAGCCATAACATACATAGACATTATTTCAGTTTCACATATAGGATTATTGATTACATCAAGTTCATTAAGATTACTACATATATAATTTTTGCTAAGACTAAGTTTACAACTATTACTTATATAACTGAGGATACAATATTTAGACTTACCTCTATTAATAGCTATATAAATAAGGTAAGTGACGGTAACTTCGTGATAGTACGTGGTTTCGTGAGTTTTGCTTCTGGCAAAAATAATAAGCAATTTAAGTATTATTTACGGAAACTATATATTGGTATATAATCTTTATACTTTCAACTGTCTAAAAACTAAGTAACAATATTTTAATGATAAAATTGAGCGTATAGCGACATTTTAAACGCAGAGTTGGCTACAAACTGCATTGTAACGTGTCTGCGATGCTTGCGACCGTAAGACTAGCGTAAGAATTTCTTAAGGTTGTAGAAAGACAAAGGTAAGTTATTCGAATAAAACATTGAATATATGCTTTTTTGTATTCTATAATAAAACATTTTATTGAAAAAAAAAATAGATGGAAGCATAAAATTCTTTTAAAATTGCAATAAATCGATTCACGAAATAGCAGACATTTTATTTATCAAGTGTCCGCTATTTCGTGTTACTACCGAATTAGGGAAATCTTAGATACTTTTTAATAAATTTATATTTATGTTATAAATAAGATAATTTAAATTTAAAGCTTAAAATCAGTTACTGTATTTATTAAAGTTTCTCGTGATCGAAATTCGGTATATGTTTTGTCCACTTAAATTTCTATATTACTATTTTAAAAGTAACCTGAATTGGTAATTTTAAGCTAAATTCGTATAGGTACTGCCAATGTAATTTTATTTTTTAATCAACCTTTATAATTTATTTTTGTTTATTTTATCGAATATACGTGGTAGTTAATGATTACTTTACATAATGTAAAAAATACTGAATAAACAGAACTGCGGAAGTTACTAAAATCAGTAACACGAAATAAGATCCCCTACATTTCATTATTTTCTCTAACTTCGTTACAAATAAATCTACGTAAAATCAGCACATTGACTTCTTTGTCTTTGTTAATAGTGTTTATCTTAGTCTTGTTATAAGTCTAAATAAAGATCTTTTTATTTTTTCAAGAATTTTTCAAGAATATAATAGGGGAATTGTGCTCAAGATGGCATACTATGATAAGATGACACACTACCAATATTGATGAAACTATTAGCGCTAAGTGCGATCTTGTGACGTTTTAGAGAGTGTCTGTAGATGCAGCTAGTGCTTAAATTCAGTATGGGTGAAAGTGAATGCAGATGGGCAAGTAATTCATGTTTTAGTTATTTTCAATTGCAACAAATTTATCTTTCGCTTTTGCTTGATGGTGAAAAGACATGTAAGATAAAGATTTTCTATTTGAACTAATTATAAATGTAAAATATGATTATTATATGACACAACTAACGCTAAAAGCGCATCCTGACCTATAAACTTTTGTCACAACGGTTAAAATTAAATTCATATATCTATTGGGTAAGATGACATACAAAACGTGAGTATAAGATGGCATACTATTTTACCCTTATAATTAGAATCGATGCATTTTTTACTTTACCTACAAAATGCCTGGCAATTACAAACGAATATATATTGGTAACAAGAAGACATGGATAAGGCTGCTAGAGCAAAGGCATTCAATAGCCGCAAGTGACGAAGCTTATTTCCCTTTTGGAAAAGGAAGTGACTGATAACGGAGTCCAACCTCATAAAATTTGCAACATGTATGAATCTGGCGTCAATACTGTTTAAAAGCCCCCCAGCAAAGAAGAAACTATTTATTTGTGAACTATGCTCGACAAATAATGATGGCATTTTTATGCCACATACTAAGTATGTCATTTTACCCTGTAGATATGTCGTCTTACACTGGTCGACCTAAGTGCGATTTTTGTTTGTTTTTATGATGTTTGAAAGATGATTGTTTTGAAACTAAAATAATTTCGTTGATTATTAAATATATAATAGCATACACAATATGCTGTTCTCAGATCACTTTATTTATTTGAAATATTTGTCTTCAAACAAAAAGTATGTCATCTTAAGCACAATTCCCCTATATACCTACTAAACACAAAACGCCGTACAAACTGGTTGCGAAAATATATAGTTCTATAAACTGGCATACCTAGCTTCAAAAAATTTAACTTGAATTTTGAGTTTTTTTATATATTTTTTATAAAAAAAATATATAAAAGTTCAAAAATGTAGTTTTTTTAAAACTGAGCTTATATAATTTGTAAATTATAAAAGTTGGGGCTACTCGTGGCGCAGGAGTACAAAGTGTGACTGTAAAACCGACTGGTTGTGGGTTCGATCCCCACTCCAGGAGATGAAAATAGGAATAGTATAGAAAATAGAAAATATTTATTTAAATTTATATTTCAGGCAAAGCGCGGCGTTGAGTTGTGCCACTTAACATGTTGTGACTCCGGAATTCCGCAGAAAGTGGGGAACGGAGTGTTTTAAAAACACTAGGTTCCTACCTATCTACCTGCCTACCTATCTACCTACTTACCTATCTACCTACCTACCTACCTAGGCCTATCCTGCTGTGTGCGGGATACAGCGTGAAGATGATTTAATTTGATTTGATTTTTTTTATAAAAGTTTTAATGTCGTTAAGCTGATCTACCTATTTTTTTTATTTACAAATTATTTACAATCAAAACCAATAAAGGTGTTAATTTTTTTTATTATAAAACCTCACTCGCGAGGTAAAAACTTGAGACCCGAAATAGGGGACACAAACTCACGAAGTTAGAAACAGAGCTAAATTTTATCACGAAGTAGGGTTCAAATTAGAGGTCCACAAATAAATTAATATAAAAATTAAGGTTAAGTTAAACCGCATAATTCACACATTAAATTACTGCCAAAAGACCCACTTTGATCACACTAAAATTTGCAAATTCATATAACCTTTAATAATGTATTTATAATAGTTTAAAGTTATGAGAGCCTTAAACTGCCGAACTCCCGTACATTTACCTTAATTAGCGGGAGGGATTATTGTAGCAAAAGATTTCTGTGTACTACTATTATGAGGTTAAGGAGTTTGAATATTTTTAAACAAATTAAAATGGGAAATTGAAACCAGAAGAATGTTTTTTTTTTTTTAATTTTAAAAGCTACATCCACGGGCGCATAGTTGCCCGTGCCTTTTTTTAATTTAAGAAAGTTTTTTTTTATGTGGCGTACTTAATTTTGGGACAATTTAAACTGTACTTATATCTAGAGCTTATACTAGAGGGGTTGGATGAGACCCCCCTACCGACAATCTTTTTTTTCTTCTTTTTTTAACATATATTATTATAGTACATTACATATATAATTGTCTTTTATATAATTATTTTATACATTTATATAGGTGTGGAATTTTAGATTTGGCCTGGCTTATGCAGAACGCCTTCAAATTTTCGCCCGTCCGCCCCGGGCCTCGAGTCCTGGGGGGGCCAATGGTGCAAATTCCCTTGATCAAATTGTAAATAAGCCTTTGAAAAGACGCATAGTATGTCCTTAAGAGGAAGTTTGAGGTTGGAGGGGGCCTCCAATAAACAATATAAGTACAAGGATTAGTGCAGCCTGTACCGGTAGTTTATTTATTTATTTATTTATATTCTTTATTGCACAAAAAAGATAAAAAAAATGTACAATAGGCGGGCTTAACGCTAACAAGCATTTTCTACCAGTCAACCTGTCATGTGGGAGAACAAAAAGTGTAGGCGTGCAAAAAAAAAAAAAAAGAATTAAAAATAAAATATCAATTTTGAAAATACATACAGATATATATAATAAATACAATATAATATATACAAACTAATAAAATATTATATATATATATATATACACAAAAATAAATATATATATATATATATATATATAAAAAAAAAATAGCTACATATATACAACAAACCATTATATACATTTAAATGAATAATAGTAATTTATAAATAAATAAAAAAATTATATAATTACATGTTTATTAAAAAAGGATTCTTTTACCCGGCGTTTGAATATTTTACGAGAGGGAGCTCTCCGAATAGGCTCGGGCAATTCATTCCAGAGTCGAACTCCTGCGACTGCAAAAGAGTTAGACATGTACCCAGAAGAATGATGAGGTGTTGACAGTAAAAGGTTTGATTGGGAACGTAAGGATTTATCATGCAAAGAGGAAAGGTAGGAAAAGTCGGAAGACAGATAGGTGGGGAAATTGGGATCAGAAAGGATGGAGTAAATTATAGAAAGGACCCTACATTTTCTGCGATCGGCTATCGAAAGCCAGCCAAGCTGCCTCCTACAAGATGATACACGGTCATACTTGCGCAGGTTATAAATGAAGCGTATGCAGGTGTTCAGTATCCGTTCGAGCTTGTTTAAGAGATCTTTATTCATATCCAAACAGCAAGCATCACCGTAATCAATAATAGGAAGCAGCAAGGTATTGACCAACTGTATTTTCGTTTGCACAGGTAAAAAATTCTTTAGGCGCATCATTGAGTGCAAAGAGGCGTAGATCTTACGCGATATATCGGCAACGTAATTGCTCCAAGTTAGCTTGTCATCAATAATTACACCTAGGTCTTTCACGGTGTTAGTAAAATTTATGATCGTGCCATTATACGTTAGGTTAGGCAACTTATTTTTTTCAAATTTAGCCAATTGTCTCGAACTGCCGACAATTATGGCCTGACATTTGTCAGGGTTAACATTAATGCCGTATTTGGAAGACCAAACTGAAATATGTCGGAGGTTAGCATTTAAAGAGTTTATAGCTCCAACAATATTTTCTACGCTAGAGTGCACATAAGGCTGCAAATCATCGGCGTAAAGATGGTATCGAGAAGTTATAATGGAAGTAATGGAGTTAATAAATATTGAAAAAAGAAGGGGAGATAGAATACCGCCTTGAGGAACACCAGCTGTCACATCATGCCAATCAGAAATAGTCTGGCCAACACGAACCGACTGCTGACGTCCCCGAAGATATGAGGAAAACTACTCTAAAGCCGTACTGGATACATTAGCATTGCATAACAGAGCAATAAGAAGCTCATGATCTACAACATTGAATGCGTTACTAAAATCAATTAAAATAAGCACTGTTAATTGCCTGTTTTCCATAGCAGATCTAATGTCTTCAGTAACTCTCAACAAAGCAGTAGTAGTGCTGTGTCCAGTTCTAAAACCGGACTGCAGTGGATTTAAAAAGTCACATTTTGAGAAATGGGTGGAAATCTGTTGGTGAACAGTGGATTCTAAAATTTTGGAAAGGAAAGGAAGAATTGAAATGGGACGAAAATGAGATGGTAGCGTAGGATTTGATATTTTTGGAAGTGGGAGAATAAATGCCTTTCGCCACCTCTCGGGAAACTGACTGGTGGATAGAGTTTACATTATATTAATTAAAATTACCTTTATCTTTCTAATGTCCATTTAGTTTGCATGTGGTTTTTTACTTCAAATTTCTAGAGTCTCCAGACCGACGTCATTTTATAAAAGTTTGCGTACTCACTAGCCTGAAAGTGGGGCCCTTCCAGAAGTAGCGCAAAATAAAGGTTCATCTTTGTCTGGGAGGACCATTGAGCCATCATCATCGGTTTGGGTGCTTATAAGGGATCTTAAAATAGTCCATAAATATTATATGTAAAATTTTAGCGTACTTTTTAAAATTGGTTTTGGAAATCAAATGGCAGTTGCTCTATTTAAAAACCGCCATCCGCCGCTTATACGGAACGCAACAACGTGTCAAGTACGAACACTGCTTAAAACGCTAGTACCCAGACAGAAATTTCGCTTTGCAACGTGGAATATTGGCTCTATAACCGGATGATGCAGAGAACTCGCAGATGTACTTATAAGACTTCGGGTTCAGTGCGGGACTTCGCTTTTCTCCAGGAAGCTTGCTAGAAGGGCAATAAGCCCCGCAATAACGGACAGGGTTACCGGCTTATATACACCGGGTCACCCTCATGTAAAAACGGTGTGGCAGTAGTTCTTTCTGAAGAGCTTCAGAACTGGCTTAATGGTATAAGGGTGCTGATTGAAGGCACAACTACAAACTAAATTAGTGCCTATGCGCCGCAGGCCGGCTGTGCCGTGTCCGAAAAAGAGTCATTCAATAAATAAATAAAAATAAATAAAAATATATTTATTTCAGTTTCACATTTTCTTTACCTGTGTGAAGTAATGAGACCAACCTATTAAGTTACTAGTAAAACTAGTACTTGTGTAAGGTGGCCCCGCTCTTCCTTAGCACTTCATACATTTGTGGAAATAAATATCTACACAATATGAATATATATCTAAGTTTAAACGTAACTTAATCTTAAATAACAATAAAAACAAAAATACAAGTAAAAATAAAAATACAAGTAAAAATACGGGCAAGACGATTCGTTTGAGGGTGCATGTATGTGGGTGTACATGTGAGAACGCGCGAGTGTGAATGCATGTGTGAGTGTGTGTGTGCGAATGTATATGTATGTGTGTGTGTAGGCATAAGTTTAGGTAGGTAGGTTTATGTATTAGAATCCATTAAGGCTTCTGTAGCGTCGTAATTCAATGATAATAACCAGGCTGTTAATATTTTCTTAAATTGATAAATACTCGTAGACAAAGGATTAACATTAATTTTTTTGTTTATTTTATTATATAAAAATCTAGACCGATTTGTAAATTGGCTATTGCCAAATTTTGTTCTCATGGAAGGAATATATGCAGTCACAATTCTTCTTTGATTGTGTAGTTTAGAGTTACTTGAGAAAGTGATGACTCTATGCACTTTTACAGTACTTTGGAGTATATATAGCTTTCGAACGGTTAGTAATTCACAGTAGTTGTATATTCTCTCAGTGGAGACTCTAAACGGCTTAAAAAACATTACTTTTAGCAAAGATCTCTGTACTCTTTCTAATTGAAGAAATTTTATTTTTGTTGCACCGCCCCATACGGAGATACAATATCCCAGTATCGATTGTGCTAAGGCAAGATATATTTGGATTAATAGTTTTTTAGTTGTTTATTATTATTTTATTATTTTTTATTTTAAATATCCAAATAAGCTTCCGAATTCTAGAACCAGTGAAGTCTATGTGTGGGTGCCAAGAAAGTCGTTGATCTAGCATAACACCAAGATATTTAGTTGTGGATACTCTACTCAGAGTTGACGGAGCACAATCACACAAATTAGAAGTATCATACAGACAATTATGCAACTCTATTTTGAAATCATTTTCAGGCTGAGTTTTACTATTTATAGTAAAACACATGTAATTTGTTTTATCTAAGTTAATAGTAAGTAAGTTAGATTTTAGCCAGGAAGATATATATGAAAGTCCCTTTTCTGCAAACAGCTTGACAGCGTTCCACGAGAAACCTGAAAAAACAATTGCAGTATCATCTGCATATGCAAAAATTCGACCACTATCAATCTTTAGACTCAATAAGTCGTTAATATAGACCAGAAACAATGTAGGCCCCAAGACGCTCCCTTGTGGAACACCAAAGCTTACAGAAGAATCACTACTTATGTAATCTCCTATTTTTACCCTTTGTTGTCTATTGCTTAAGTAGTCTTTAAACATCAGTAGCGCTGTGCCCCTAATTTCTATGTTTTCAAGCTTTTGCAATAGAATAGGGACAGATACAGTGTCAAAAGCTTTTTTGAGATCTAAAAAGACAGTTAAGCATTTTTGACCTTTATCAAGGACTTCAGTGATATGACAAGTCAGTGATAGAATTGCATCTTCAGTATTTTTATTACGTCTAAAACCATATTGGGAGCTGGAGATAATATGAAATTTTTCCATGTAACCCAGTAACCTGGAGTTCAGTATCTTTTCTATGATTTTAGCAATAGCTGGTAACACTGAGATAGGTCTATAATTACTTGTATCATTAGAGTCTCCGCCTTTGTAGACTGGGGTTAATATAGACTGTTTTAACAGGTAAGGAAAAGTTCCTAATTTAAAGCATAGATTTACTACACGCAGAAGGATGTTGACAGAAATATAATAAACTATGACGAAGTGAATAGTGCATTATCGCATATTCTTCGTTGGTTTGATGTTAATAATCTAATGTTAAATGCTAAAAAAACGAAATGCATCGAGTTTGCCTTACCAAATGTTAAAAAACATAATTTTAATGTAATAATTAAAGGAGAACCTCTTAATGTGTCGGAATCAGCTATTTTCTTAGGTTTTACTATAGATTCCAAACTCCAGTGAAACGCTCATCTGGAAACACTTGCAGATAAACTCAGCTCTGCCGCGTTCGCAATTGAGAAAGTAAGACAAATGACGGACGTTGAAACTGCCCGACTAGTCTACTTTAGCTACTTTCATAGTATTTTATCTTATGGAATGCTGTTATGGGGCAGTGCTTCAGATATCAATTCAATATTTATTCTCCAAAAAAGAGCCGTAAGATATATTTATAATCTAAGAGCTCGAGATTCTCTGCGAGACGTTTTCAAAGATGCAGGTATTATTACAGTTGCTTCTCAATTTCTATACTATAATATTCTCTTTGTCCGACAATATATACATTGTCATAGAAAAAATAGCGACAGTCATACGATAGAAACGAGAAATAAAGATAAGCTTGTTACACCAAGTTTTCGCCTCCAAAAAGTTAATAAATCCTTTATGGGTCTGAGAATACGTGTATATAATAAAATTCCGCAGTGTATTCTTAATTTGCCACATCCAAAATTTAAAATATCTGTAAAAAAAATTCTAACAAGTAAAGCTTATTCACTGTTCAAGAATATTTAGAGGATAAGCAAGTATGGAATTAATGTCTATTGAATGTCAGGCAGGACAGCTGCCAGCTAATGTAATAGTAAAATATACCATTGACTTTAAAAAGAGCAACTGTTGAGTTTCTTGCCGGCTCTTCTCAGCAGAACTGCCTTCCGAACCGGTGGTAGCTTTTTGTTGACATGTACATTCGACGATTCAAAAGTGCTTATAAAGTTTATTTGAATAAAGAATATTTTGAATTTGAATTTGAATTCCTGTAAGAATATACCCAACAATAAAAGCATCTCAGAATTTTCTTACAATCAAGTGTGAGTCTTACAAATTTTGATCCCATCTTTACAGACAACAAGTTTTTGCAATTTTTAACCTTACATCTGTATCCCAGCCGTCAGAATATTTGTTAGTATTTTGAATTTTCATAATACCATTACAATTAATTCTTCTGCATGATATTTCAGATATGTTAAGTCCATATCTTACCATAAACGGTATTGCCTTACTGTTGTCCGTAAAGATTTCGTGAAAAGGATTAAGCTCGAAGGTGTTTTCAAATCTAGATGAATACATTTATGGGTTAGGATTTTAAAAAAATTATACACGTTCAAAAACACCCTTACTCTGAAAACTCCACCCCTTCTTTCTAAGAGCAGGTCCAAATTTTAAAAAAATATGGATTTTCTATTATTTTTTTAGGGGTTAGTTTCTAAAGTAGCGCCTAAAATTGTATCATCATCATTCATCATCATCATCATCATCATCATCAATATATATAATTTTTTTATTTTTGAATTTCTAACCCCTAAGATTTAAAAAAAGTAGAAAACAACAAAAAGAATTGAGCATGTATTATCGCTTTAAATGTTTTGGTGTTTTAAATTTAATGTTTAAATATCTTTTTTAACCATTTTTATGTGTATTTTGTCTGTATTTGATGTCTTTTTTGCAACTTTAGATATTTACTGAGTTATTGTTGCTCAGAGTTAGAAAGAGAACACATAAAAATAGAAAAGAAGAAAGCATTAGACTGTGGAATTATACTTCAATAAATCCCGATTAAAACGGGATAGCTTTTCTAGTCATCATATTAATAAAAGGATTTCAAAATAATTTTTTAACCCCTCTTTAAAGAAAAAAATAAAAATTCATGAAATGTAAAAGTATCAATTATTGTTTTAAAATGTGCTAATTTTCCTTTAAACAGTTTTGAAATCAATTTTTTAGTCCGTTTTTAGATATCATTTGATATGTTTTGACAGTTTACATGAAGGTGTTTATAAATACAATGTTCTCAGTATTTTTTCTTTATTTCAATATGATTGAATGCGTTTGATACTTTTGAATTCAATATTTCCTTTTTTTAACTTTTTCTAAAAACAATCTCTGCATGAAGATGTTAAAATATTTTAAGTTATTCAATATTGACTCAAATTTAGTTGAATTTATCATTTTTCATGTTATTGCCTCATATTTAAACCAAAGAATCCAGAAGGTTAGTATAAATAATGTAAAATCATCTGGATCTCCTCTAAAGATGGGCGTTCCACAAGGATCCATTCTTGGTCCCCTTTTATTTCTTCTTTACATTAACGATCTACCTTTTTATGTGAAGAACCTATGTGATATTGTACTTTTCGCGGATGATACCTCTTTAATATTTAAGGTTGACAGAAATAAAATAAACTATGACGATGTGAATAGCGCATTATCGCATATTCTTCGTTGGTTTGATGTTAATAATCTAATGTTAAATGCTAAAAAAACTAAATGTATTGAGTTTGCTTTACAAAATGTTAAAAAAAATAATTTCAGTCTACTAATTAAAGGAGAAACTCTCAATTTGTCGGAATCAGCTATTTTCTTAGGTGTAACTATAGATTCCAAACTCCAGTGGAACGCTCATCTGGAAGCACTTGCGGATAAACTCAGCTCTGCCGCGTTTGCAATTAAAAAAGTAAGACAAATGACGGACGTTGACACTGCCCGATTAGTCTACTATAGCTATTTCCATAGTATTTTATCTTATGGAATGCTGCTATGGGGCAGTGCTTCAGACATAAATTCAATATTTATCCTCCAAAAAAGAGCCGTGAGATATATTTATAAACTAAGAGCGCGAGATTCTCTGCGAGATGTTTTCAAAGATGCAGGTATTCTTACAGTTGCTTCCCAATTTATATACTATAATATTCTCTTTGTCCGACAAAATATACATTATCATAGTAAACATAGTCAACATCATACGATAGAAACGAGAAATAAAGATAAGATTGTTACTACAAGTTTTCGCCTCCAAAAAGTTAATAAATCTTTTATGGGTCTGAGCATACGTGTATATAATAAAATTCCACAGTGTATTCTAGATTTGCCACTTCCAAAATTTAAAATATCAGTAAAAAAAATTCTAACAAGTAAAGCTTATTACACTGTTCAAGAATACTTAGAGGACAAACATGTATGGAATTAATGTCTATTGAATGTAATGCAGGATAGCTGCCAGCTAATGTAATAGATTGTACCATTGATTTTGAAAAGAGCAACTGTTGAGTTTCTTGCCGGCTCTTCTCAGCAGAACTGCCTTCCGAACCGGTGGTAGCTTTTTGTTCATATGTTCATTCGACGATTCAAAAGTGCTTATTATAAGTTTATTTGAATAAAGAATATTTTGAATTTGAATTTGAATTCCACTGTAGGAAGGATAGTGGAGCCATTGTGAAGGATATTGAAGATTTTGAGTAGGTTTTGGGCAACGTTGGACGGTAAAGGAAGTTCATCAGCAGTTGAGATTATGCTCACAAGAGTGTCAGTCAAAGCAATCAACAGATCCTTTGTAGATTCTGCTGAACTGTCAGAACCTTGATTAAGTGCACAACCATTAGGAAGGGATGAGGAACAACTGCTAATAATGGACTGGTGAGCTTGTCTATTGTATCCCTTTGCCATAGGAGCGTGGGGACGGGGAGCTTGGAAAACTGTTTTAGAATAGGATTTAGAGGAAGAAGCAGCAGGTCTGCTTTGTTGGGATTGGGAGTTCGTGAAAATAGGAGGTGAAAACATTTCCTTAGCAACATCTGCATAGGAACGTTGGACAGACGGAAACCGAGAGGATGCTTCCATATAGGAAATACACTCTTGCGACATAACCGACTTAATGTTCTGTTGTCTTACATACTCAGGGCACCCTTTATCAGTTGCAAAATGTTTAGCTGTGCAATGGATGCAGGTTGAATTTTCCTGCCGGAGGTCACATGCGTCACCAGTATGAGACTGGGAACACCTATAGCACCTTGGCTTTGATCTACACTGTGACTTAACATGACCAAAACGACAGCAATTAAGGCACTGGATTGTAGGATATTTATAAAGTTCAATATTAAGGACGGATTTATAGGAGAACACTCTTTCAGGCAATTGTTGACCACGTATAGTAATTACAACAGTTTGAGTTGGAACCCATGTAACTACACCCTCACTTACATTCTTCCGGTTCATTCGTCTTGCTTTTATAACTTCTCCGCACGCAGTAGGGAATATCAGTGAGCCAACAAACTCTTCCAAAGACCATTCAACGGGAATTCCTTTTACAATTCCCATCCTTGTAATATTAAATGTCGGGATTACACAAACATATTTACATAGACTAAGAACAAGATTATTCAAAAATCTATTTGCTGCATCAGCAGATGTAAATTGGACACTGATTTTATTGCGACCCACATTTTTAACTCCATCATTAACTATATCAGTGATTTTATTAGTATGGAGAAATTGACCAAATTTAATGGCTCTTAAAGAGGTCCCTGCAGACGGGTCAGGAGATTCCCTTGACACATACACGATAAAAGGACCTTTATCAGTACTTATATAAGATTTTGGGGCATCGGATAAGGCAGGGTGGGTCCATACATTCTGGATGGAAGGAGTGGCGGAGGATGGGTCTATAATAGTTTTTTTAATAATATCCTGGTTTGAGGATGTTTCCTCAACTTGCCTCTTTCTATTGATTACTTGAGCTGTAAAATTTACATTACCCCCCCCCAGGATCAGGGGGGTCAGGTGGAGGATCAGGATCCATCTTAAAATAAAATAACCAAACTATATACTAAAACTAATCTAAACTATAAGACAACACAACTACTTACTATTACCAATCACCTTGTTAGTATGGATCTATTTACACTATTATATATTGTTTCCACTATGTAAAATAAACATTTTCAATAGTACAAAAAGGAAATTTTCACGAACACGTGTGTCAAGCAAAACAAACGTCAGCGAAAAAAAACGTAACTTTTAATAATAAATGAAGACATTTTGACATTGACAGTGACATTGACACATTGCAGTACTATATTTGACAGTTGACATTTGTAGCACAGAAGTCTCCTAACTATATTGTTAGAAATAATGACCATAGAGGTTATATAAGGGCGACTCAAATTACTGGCTGGCACTTTTTAAGGCTGCCAATGGCGACCGAAAGAGGAGGATCGCTAACGTCACTCTGCCCAATGAATTCTTTAGAATCGGATATTGTTATTACACTGCTAGATAATTCCCTTTTAGTTGTTTAATAATTATTCGAAGCCTTGTTTTAATTCATTAACCTTCTCACTTTATTTAATATTTCCAATAGTTTCTTATAATATATATTTAGGTTTTAGGTTAGAAATTTATAAAAATAAACCAAAACAACAGATCATAAAGTTACCATTAGGTTTCAATTCAAATAAACATGTAAAAAGACTTAATTAAGGAACAAACTAATAATCTACACACATTAATAGCTAAAGTAAATAACTAAGTAAAGGTCACAGAATAATGACTCTACAAGCACCTACTAGTAGTAATTATCAGGGGGGGAAGGATGAGCTAGATGCCACCTGGTCGGTCAAGCTCAGCCAGGTGAGACCCTCGGTAGACCCGAGGGAGGCCCAGCTTAAGCGACCAGCGACCGAGGTGGCAGCTCAGGAGTCGGACTCGGGATCGGATTCAGGGGGAGGGAGGAGGTCCCTCGGAAGGCGTCGTACGTGGGACCTCCTCCAAATGAGGATGTACACGACGGAGCGCTTTTTATTATAGTGGGAATGGCAGAGATGGGCATCGACACCACTTGTACACTGACGCCCGGATTCTGAATTGAGAATTTGTTTATTTGAGAAGTTAAGAAAGTCTCAAACTGTACTCAACTGTTACTTAAGCATTTTTTTGTTTCTCATTTGATTTTTCTCAAACCTTTCTCAAACCATTCTCAATATTTGAGCATTTGACTAGTAGCGTGCTCAACTCATGCTTTTCAACGTATTTTGCGTTTCACAACTGAGCAAAACACGTTTGACAGTTCTCAAACCATACTTATGTCAGTGAAAAGCAAGGAACATATACTAGAAGAAGCGTAACTCCCATACAAAAAATTTTGCCAATAGCTTTACACGCTTATACTACTAGCGCCGCATTTTGTAGCACCAAACTTTTTCGGAAAAGCAGGAACATTCAAATTCAAAAGCATAATTACTAGTAGGCAGTATTGGGGTAATTTTAATTGCAATTAACAATTAAATATTAATAATAAAACATCTGTCTGTACGGAAATCAAAATTACCAATTAATTTTGATTGATCATAATAAACATTCAATTGTGATTTCCGTACAAACAAAATATGTTAAATTGTTATTTGTAAGTATAATATTATAAGAACATAAATATGTAAAAATGTTTTATTTTATATCAAACATTAATTACAAATGGCTGTTTCACATTTCTAATGATTTATTATACACTGAACTGGGAATTCTTCTCGAGGGGTCCTTCAGTTGCGGCCTGCAAATTTATATATAGTTGTATAAAGGAACAATAAGCCGTAATAACCACAGTAATGATTTGGTTAATTAATACAAGTTTGCTTTATGAAATCGATTTTTTAAAATAAACTTATAATTTATTCATTTTCTAAACAAATAAAATCTTTTTTATTGGTATGTACATGTTTTAAAAATACTTACGGGAGAGAATGTGAAGTTATTGCAACAAGACATCCAACTCTTCTGCTGCTATTGTTTCTGCTGGGTTGTCGATCATAGGGGACTTTTCCGCGCCATTGAGGACATCAGTGTGCAGAGCAGAGTGATTTGGTGCTATGAAAAAAATTACACGCGAATTTAATTAAACATTGAAATATATTATCAACTAACACAACATATTTGAAATTTAGATTATTAAACATCCAATTTAAAAATACTCTAAACACTTACTGCGGGAGTCCCCACTTCCAGGCTTAGTTATGCTTTAGAATGCTGGCTTAAATGTAAGCTGCAAGTAGCATAAGTATTAGTTCGTTATTATTTATTATTAACACAAGTATTATTATAATTATCATGTTCATTATTATTACATATACTTTTCTTAACCTTTAACTATGTACGTGATTTTTTTATAACACACATATGGACGTCGGGTCTGTCAGACCAGTGTATTTATTGGTCATATTCCGTCTGTTTTTTAAGGGAAGAAGACAATTTTATGTTTTAGTTTACATGAATAGCCTCAAATCAAGCAAAATGAATATAAATAAAATCGCTTTTTATTAAAGTTTACGCATCACAACGATTTAAGTAACTTAAAGTCATAATTTCAGTCTTTGGCCACATGGGATGACTCTTAAGAAAATAATACTATAAAAAAAGTTTTTAACAAAATATAAAGTCTAACAAATAAAAAAAATAAAGAAATTACATCTTATGTTATAAAACAAAAATTTTGACAACACCTCAAGATAAGGTATTATTGAACATCGATACACAATGGCTTTCAACATTGTAGGCTATATATCTTTGGGGGCAAAGTGTACATGTTTTTCAAGAACCCAAAGCTATTTTTTTTTAATTCATGTTCAATAAATGATAGATCAGATCGCGAAACGCGAGTCAAAGTCATTCTCAATTCTTAGAGTAGTTTAGTATACGGAACGCGTCTTTTTATTTGATAAAGTGCTATTTTCTTTATAAAATGTCGTCGTCCAATTCTTTTGTTTGATGTTGATTATAAAGTACCGATATTTTTGGCCCTGACGTGCTTGGTCGATTATTTTTTTCCATTTTATCATCAAATCATTCATGTATGGGAAACATGGACGTCGGGTCTGACAGACCCAGGCCCCGTTTAGAAAGTAAAATACTCACGTGTTTTGAACCCAGAGACACAACCACTGCTATCTACATTCATTTTGTCATTAATACGAAAGGTACTGAGCGACTTAGTGGCAGAGGTCACCGAAAAGTAGCCGATTTGTAGAATTCGTAGAACTAGATGGGTCTATCAGACCCAACGTCCATACTTAAAGGTTAACTATCCTTTAAGTAGTCATATCAAAACTAAATTTCCAGCATATATGGTTTATATTTGAATATTAATTATTTTCAATTGGAGCAAAGAAAAACTTGGCATTAATTTACATAAATCATAAAAGAATATTTTATTAAATATTATATATACATATATTTAACTATTTCCTAATCTTATTATTAATTTTATTTTCTTTTGGTAATTTCCCCGGGAGTTGTATCACAAATTGTACTCACATTTAAGGAATGGAATTTTAAAAATAATGTAAAACATAATAAAATACCTCTTCTCATGCTGTTGACTCTAAACCAATGTTTTTATGTCATCTTCACGTCTTGCTCTATTTCTCAAATTTTATATTTTTTTAAAAGTTAAGGTCCCTTGCTTTAGAAGGAATCTCTTTCATCTGTAAAAAAAGAATTCATTTAAAATTCATATTATTGCATGTTTGTTAGTTTCTACTGGTATTTTTTTATTTTCAACTAGGCTTTAATATTATAATTATAAAAAATAAAATAAATCAGCTTCTCACTGTATCCCACATACTGTGACTGTGTCTCACTGGTAAGACACTCCTTTGCCTAAGTAACACTAAATATAAGAGGCAGTTGAGGCGCAGCAGCACAAGGGTGTGACTGTAATGCGACAGTAGTGGGTTCAATCCCCACTTAAGGAAACAAAATATTCTGATAACTTATGCTTTTATTTCCTTGCTCTGGTGCAGCGCGGCATTGAGTTCCGCCACTCAACTCTTAATGCCTCCAGAACAAGAAAGGCAGAATGCCTAATATATATTTACAATGACAAAAAATAACTTTACCTAGTCTTCACCATTTATAGGTGAATAGGATGGCCCAATTATATCTGGCACAGCATATTATATGCTTAGGTTTGCCTTTCGCTTTTATAAAAACATGACATACTAACCACATAAGACTATTGGTAGTATAGGTAGTGTTTATAGTATAGTAATAGTGGGTGTAATGACTCCAAAAAAAGTCTTAGGCCAACAACATTTGACCCAAGTCTGTGCCCTGAAACATGAAATAAATTTAGGTGAAAAAACCATAAAATATAGAACTGTGCTACTTATAGATTTCTTTCAAAAACAAATAATTCCCTTCTGAAATTACTTTTAATGACCCTAACAGTAATGTTAACTGAACACGCATATTCTAACATTTACTGCTCTCTGATATTAACATTTTACATAATAGGTTTTTACTTAAATTTGGAAGTTGTGTTAGTATTGATTTAACAGCTACAAAACTTCAATCTAAACACTGGCTACCAAATGAATAAGGTAATTATAATGCTTGAAGGATAATAATAGAGTAATAAGAGTTTGATTTTTAAGTCCAAAATATATCATAAAATAATTTTCATTACTTGCTTTATAATATTTGTACACTTACTTCATAATATTTAGCTTTCCTGTTTTAAAACTATAAAAGACAATCGCCATATTGCCAGCACGTGTTTTAACAAACTCTTCAATATACTGACACGAAACCACTTAACTTAAAGTACATCTTTTCGTTAACTAAATTAAAAAATATTAATTCGTAATACACACAAGAATGTTAAAAATATCAAATGAGAAGATCAGCTAAATCACATGGTACAACAAGATTGACCGCCATGTTAATTAACCCAACCCAGATAACATTGTTGCCATTGACAAATATAACAAAATAAACAAAAAGTAACATGTGGAAAATTAAATTAATATTATAAAAGTCCAGTTTATTGTATAATTCTTTTTGTCTAATATTCTTCAGCAGATAAATTAAATTCATTATAATTAAGCAAACATGTATTTTTAATTCCACTTTAACAAAACACTAAGTACAAAATTGCAGCATTGTAATTTGTCTATTATGTCTAGAAATCTTGGTACAATATATATTTCTGTATAAAATATACAAATTATGGTTGGTACACAAAATTAAAATAGTAATGTGAAAGCAAGTTTGAATCTTGTAACATAGAAGCAGCCTGGGAGGGTCACGCCTAAACGTAACGTGGAATGAACTAATGCCAGTTCTAGCACCAACAGCCAAAAAATGTCTATGTGTGCAGGCAAAACTTTTCATATGGGAGTCGACCACAGAACACATTTACGACAGACAGACCCTGGTGAAAAGTTAAGCGTGCGACCGCGGCTACTTAAACTATTCTCAAATCTCTTTCTCGTAGTTTTGTGAGAAAATAAATTGTTTTTCGCGACGATATAATTTTATCTGGACTATATACGAAGTACAATCTATATTTTTAAGATAATGAGCGACAACGATACATCTTTGTCGTCTTTGGAGATGCCTCCACTGCGTCCACGCAGGCAACGACGCAGAATACCAAGAAATCGACCTGATTTCTTCACGGACTACAGTGAAGAAGTATTTAAGAGTCGCTTCCGATTCACCAAAACGTCAGTCACATTTATTCTGAACAAAATCAAGCCAAAGTTAGTGCGTAACATACAACGACGGGATTGCATTTCTCCTATGTTGCAGTTATTGATAGCTTTGCGATTTTATGCAACAGGAAGCTTTCAGACAATAATATCTGAGGAGACGTATCACAAACTGTGGCTCACCCCCCCGCTTTTGAATTCTACCAATTTAAAACTCATGACGTGGACTCATGACCCCTTGAAAGTGTTAAGTATTGCGAATGTACGCGCAGTACTCGGAGACAAGGCAGCCCAATGTGAGCTCGTGGTGGTCTCCGGTCGTGAACCAAGCCTGTTGGGGAGAAATTGGTTTCAGGCGTTAGGACTGCAGATTTCAGGCCTGTGTTGGTCCGCCGAGCAAGTTAGGCCTTATAAAGAAGAATTCCCTGATTTATTTATGGAAGGTCTAGGGATGTACAAAGGGCCGGAAGTTTCGTTAAATGTTAAGCCAAATATAACGCCACGTTTCTTGAAAGCACGCCCCGTTCCGTTTCCATTGAAACATCAGGTTGAAGATGAATTGCAACGCCTGGTGCAACGCGTTCAACGGTAAATGCAGCTATAGACACGGATACTTACCCCCTACCAACATCAACTGAGGCTTTCGTGAAACTTAGTGGAGGGCGTATATTTACTAAATGTTTAAACTTGTTTCAAATCCAAAACAAGCCTATACTCAATTAAAGGTAGATGAAGAAACTGCGATGCTCTTGACACTCAACACACCTATTGGTCTGACGAAGGTGAATAGGCTAGCTTTCGGTGTGAGTGCAGCCCCGGGTATTTTTCAGAGAGTGATGTCGTCTGCCCTCGCGGGGATGGATGGAGTGGCATGTTTATTGGATGACATTGCCATAGCAGGAAAGACATTACATGAACACAATCAACGCCTAAGAAATGTGTTATTGAAACTTAAAGAGATGGGCTTGCGTCTTAACTTAAAGAAATGTGTGTTTGCAGCTGATAGTATTACGTTTTTGGGACATATGATTGATGCAGAAGGCCTGCACCCATCCCCTGCAAAGGTGAAAGAGATACAAGAAAAATCGGCGCCAACTAACAAAGAAACTTTAAGGGCTTTTCTAGGCTTATATAACTTTTATGAAAAAATTTTGCCAAACAAGGCAACCGTGTTGGAACCTTTATATCGCTTGCTTGAGTCAAAGAGGCCTTGGGGATGGAGTAAAAAGGAACAGGAAGCATTTGAGATGGCCAAGGGGTTACTATCGTCGGATCGAACGTTGGTTGGCTACGATATCAACAGAGAATTACTCCTTATATGTGATTCGTCGGAGTATGGTCTGGGGGCTATCATAGCACATGTCATGGACGACGGTTCAGAAAGGCCGATAATGATGGCATCACGAACGATGCAAGCGCATGAAAGAAGATATGGCCAAATCGATAAGGAGGCACTGGCTATAATTTTTGGATTGACAAAATTTCATGACTACTTAGCGGGCCGGAAGTTCTCTATTGTGACGGATCACAAGCCGTTGATCGGTTTGTTCAACCGGGAGAAACCTATACCGGATCAGATTTCACCGAGAATGTTGCGCTGGTCTTTGAAGCTGGGGTGTTACGATTATGACACGAAATATAGACCCGGGAAGCTGATTGGTAACGCAGACGCGCTAAGCAGATGTACAGCCCCGGATACATCGACAGCGACTAGAGACATGGTTAGAGATGTTTTACTTTTGGAGGAGCAGCCTAGGGGTTGGAATTTGGACGTGCGCAAAATTGCTGAACTCACCAAGAAGGATCCTATATTGAGAAG
This sequence comes from Heliconius melpomene rosina, assembly GCF_056956725.1. Taxonomy (NCBI): domain Eukaryota; kingdom Metazoa; phylum Arthropoda; class Insecta; order Lepidoptera; family Nymphalidae; genus Heliconius; species Heliconius melpomene. Next base: position 713,648 of record NW_028181865.1, read on the forward strand.
AGTTTCGTTTCATGTTTTACATGGTTGGCCACCACGTAATAGCGACCCTGTGCTGCAACCATACTGGACGCGAAGAGAGGCTCTTTCACACAATAAAGAGTGTTTATTGTGGTGCAATAGAGTCATTATACCTGCGGCTCTTCAAGACCAGGTACTTAAACTATTACATGCCCCACATGCGGGGATCGTCCAGACAAAGGCATATGCTAGAGGGTACGTATGGTGGGTAGGCATGGATAACCAGATCGAAAGAACGGTGAGTGCATGTGAATATAGCGGTTGAGATGTGATACCACTATTTAATATGATCTTATTTATTTTACACTAAATGAGTAAAATTAAAAATCCAAATTTTGTGGAGAAATTGTCCAAATTTATTTAACTCACAGATACGTGAAGAGAAAATGATCACAGAAGGAAATAAAGAAATTTAAATAAATACCAATAGAAAATACAAGCTAAACTAGCACGTAATAGCAAGAAGTTAAGGTTGAGAATTGAATGCAAGCTAAGAGAGCAATGGATACACAAGTGAATGTCGCAAGCGATTCTAGCCGACTCTTTAAACGTGGCGATGCTAGCTAGCAGCCTACGACACGCATAGCAAAAAAACTCGGAACAGGTTTGAATTGTTCCAATGCGCTGCGTGCGGATGTTTTTAGTAAATGTAGTAATATTAATTTAGAATAAGTAATGTTCCCTACATGAACTATGCCAGGTAGTCAAAAATAATCCACCAGCAGACCCACAAACGTGGATTACCTCAGATAAAGCGTGGAACCGTGTTCATATAGATTTTGCAGAACCATTCCAAGGAAAAACTTTTCTTGTGTTGATTGATAGTTACAGCAAATGGTTTGAAGCTGAAATCATTCCCTCAATGAGTGCATCCACAGTCGTCGTAGTTTTGAGGAAAATATTTGCTGCACAGGGACTTCCAGAGGTTTTAGTGTCGGACAATGGAAGAGCATTTAGCTCTGATGAATTCAATTCATTCTTATCTAAAAATGGAATCAGACATTTGTACTCACCGCCGTATCATCCGGCAACTAACGGGCAGATCGAACGTGCCATTCAGACGTTCAAGAATAAATTAAAGAAAATGTCGTCGTCTGAGATGCCTTGGAGTGAGAAATTGAGTAAAGCTTTATACTATCTTCGTACGGTGCCAAACAGCGTAACAAATAAAACGCCTGCAGAGTTATTGAACGGTCGTAGATATAGGACAGCAATATCATCTCTCCACCCGGACTCAGTACCCTCTACTACTGAGATGCAACTGGAGGCAGCGGCACACAGAACACCCGCACGCACTTTTGCTGAGGGCCAACCAGTGCTAATACGGATGTATGGTCCAGGTGAGAAGTGGAAAAGAGCTACTGTCGAGATGATTGAGGGTCCTAGCTCCTACAGGGTGCGAACGGAAGATGGTGAGCTGCAACGTAGACATGCTGACCAGATCTTAGCACGTACTGTAACATCACCAGTAATTGATCAGGACCCGATTGTTGATGACCGTACTGCTCGCAGCTCAAGATCTGGAACAGCTACACCGGATATGCCTATTGAGATACCACCACCAGAATTGTGGCCAGATATAATTGGAATCCCAAGCACTGATTAGATTAATATTTTGTAATTTATTATTTTGTTAACTGTTTAATTGTATTGTAATGAGTATTTCAATATGTATGGGTATGGGGGAAAGATATGTTATATATAATTTATAGTGGTTACATTGTGTACCTACATTGACATTTATATTTGATAATTGTAGTGTGGGGTACTTTGAAAATAAATCAGTTTTGCTTCATACTTGAAACTTGTGTTATCATTTTAATATATATTTCACATTATATAAGTGTATTATTATTATTAAAAATGTAATAAAATACCTTTTTACATAGATTTGTTACTTGTATGTATTAAAATTATTTTACTCATGCTCTTATGAGTCATGGCTCATTGTATTACATTAAATTTATATCAGTATAATATTAAGTGTTAAATAGTATTTGTATATAGGTTCTTTGTAATTTTTTAACCGACTTCTGTAAGAAAAGGAGGTTATCAATTCGACTGTATTTTTTTTTGTTAAATAGTATTTGTCTACATAAAAGGCTAATAAATAAAACAATTTTTTACATAAAATTAGTTTTTTTAATCCTAATTAAAACCTAGCAGTCTCAAAAATCACAGATATTGATAATAATAGTATAAAATTTTAACATAAAATTTTCATTTAACATTTAGGAACATATTATTTGTAAATATTTCTATAATAATATCAGTCCACACTAAAATTAAAGAAAAAAAAACTAAACAAAATAAAAAAGAGTAAAAAAATTAACATTTATAAGTATGATGTATTCCTTTAAATTAAATCCTTTTTGGCCTTTTCTAGTTTAATCTTTAATAATTCAATTTCTAATTCATTTTTCTTTTTTTCAGACCTAAACCTTTGCATTTCAGTTTTTTTTTGGTAATAGGCCAACTCAATTATTTTTTTAAAATAAATTCTTTTTAGCGCTTCTGCTGATTGTGTTTTTAATAAGGTAGTTCTTTGCAGTTTTTGTTTCCTTTTCCTATCTATAGATGGATTGGATTTTTGTTCCAACTCTTTTTTTGGAATTTTCTTCAACATTTTCACCTGAAAAAAATAATTTTAATAAATATATCAATATACTTTTTGGTTAATTGTAAAATTTAGGATCTAGGCCTACCAAAATATTCAGCTGCTTCATCATATGGGTTTACATTGGGGTGTATTTGGTTATCCAAAACTGAGAGTATTTAGTACCACCACCTGTTTTCTTAATATTTTTCTGAAAAAATATTGAGGCAGTTAAAAACTATTTTAACATAAATTATAAGCTTGTATTACTATTTATTTGGTAAACATATAAAAATAGGATTTGAACTGGCATGTATTGGAAACTGTTCAACCGCCACAAGAGGTGATATTTTATGTTTCCCAAAATATTTTTTTTTCCTATAACACTTTAAACCTGATCATCAGCACACTTCTTGAAATCTTTTAGTAGATTTTCACTTATAATAATCTGTAAACAAAAAAAATATTAACATGAAATTCCCACAACTCTTCTAAAAAAAATGATCTGTTTAGACATTATTAAAGTTTATTTTATCATTTAAATGAGGTATATTGTAACATTATAGATAGAGTTATATTATAAAAAATATAAATTATTTAATCATTTTAAAGTCTACATACACTTTCATTATTTGCCACTTCAACAACCACAGCTCGGCTTGGCTACTAGTCGATGGTTGTAAAGAAAAGTCTTCATTTGATTGAACAGACAATTGCTCCAAGTATCGTTTTCTAAACATTTATGTAATATTAATAATAATAATAATAATAATAATAATAACTCTTTATTGTACACCCAAGAAAAGACACAAAAATACAATAACATTATCTAAATGTACAAAAGGCGGCCTTATTGCTTAATAGCAATTTCTGCCAGGCAACCTTAAGGCAGAGGACATAGCAAATTAAGATAGGGGTAGGGTGCAAAAAAAATATAATTAAGGGTATAAAATAAATAACAATATATTTACCATACATAACACATACAAAGCATAAGTTACGGAACCCTAACCCTACGAATATGCTGACGTACCAAAGTACTCGCCTGATCTCAGGCGACCACCCAGCGATTTCTTCGAATTGTCCAATGCACCTGTGTTTTAATTCTCGTAATTATAATATCTTATTAGAAGTTAAAAACACTCTTTATTCTCACTTCGATTAAAGCAGTCGTTAGTTTTAAGAATAATTGTATTAATATATAATTAATAAATAATTAATAATTATTCGGTTTTTTTTCAATCCCTCGACTGCCGCAAACGTAATTGGCGCAGTCGGTAGGATTTTCGCGGGCCGGTTCGCGATCGGTTTAAATTAATTACTCGATAATTATCATCGCGTCGCGTGCCGCCCGGGTGGCTATCGAGCACCGTTCGAGAATCCAGAATCTACGGACCTGTGGCAGCCGGGAGTAGAATCCAGCCTTCGATTCAACTGAGAAGAGACCAGATAATGCAATTTATGTGAGTACATAAGAATTGTTCTCGTGTGGCTCCTTCCTATTCATAAGTTACCAAAATTTTCCATCCTAACACATCTAGGACCCGAGAGCCTCCATCTAGGCAAGCCCGTCGGTTAGGTATAGATAGATTAAGAAATATTAATTCGCAAGAAATAAAAAATTTAAATTTAGATTGTAGTTATTCTAATTTAATTAATTTAGTTAACATGTCTCACGATCCGGACACCATATTTAAGGCCCTCCGCCTTGTCCCGGAGTTCGACGGGAACCCAAATATTTTAACTCGATTTATTCAAATTTGTGACCATTTAGCGATCCAATATCTTAGTGAATTACCTGGTAGTGAATTTTCTAACGTATGTTTGTTAAATGGAATTTTAAACAAGATAACGGGCACAGCAGCAAGCAAAATTAATTCAAACGGAATACCCGATAGTTGGCTAGGTATTAAAACACTTTTAATTAATAACTTTTCCGACCAAAGGGATGAGACCGCCCTATACAATGATCTCTCCTTAGCCACACAAGGTAATAGAAGCCCTCAAGAATTTTATGACCATTGTCAAAATTTGTTTAGCATGTTAATGACCTATGTTACACTACATGAGACACTATCCACCACTATCGAAGCAAAGCGCGATTTATATAAAAAAGTAACAATGCAGGCCTATGTTCGTGGTCTTAAAGAACCATTAGGATCCCGCATTCGTTGTATGCGACCACCAACTATAGAAAAAGCTCTGGAATATGTACAGGAAGAACTTAATACTATGTACATGCACAGCCGTTACGAGGTTTCAAAATTTAACAAAACCGTAACGCTAGACCTAACGCTACTCACCACACATTCGCACCACGCACATTTCCACTAAGTATACCTATATACCAAAATAGATCTAACACACAGCCTTTTAAATTTAATAATGAACACCAACACCCTAGACTACCCACGCACACACAAAGAATGTTCGGTGCACCACCTCCGAACTACAACCCTAACAGTCATATGTTTAAGTTACCGCCTCGAAATAGTAACACACAGAAGCCCAATCAAGGCAATGGATTTCCTAGACCTATGAGCGGTGTGAGCCACTTTGTGTCTCGACCACTGCCACCAACACAGCATACACTTACAGGACATAATTGGTTAAAATACGGTAATCCTCCCCCGAGAAATTATTTTAAATCAAGGGAAATAAATTTTAATAACTTTGAAGACGATTACTCGTACGATTATTACACAGACTTTGAACCGTATTACAGTAACGAATACATAAAATACCCCTATGACTATGACTATGACTACTATGAAGCTTATCCCCAAAACTATACCGATAATCCCACTACGTCACAAATAGAAACCATTAATGAGATTACATCTGACGATAATGAGCAGGATTTTCAGAAAATCTCCAAGTCCGACACCTTAAGATAGAAATTAATCTACATACACAACGTCACCTTCCATATACAGGAGCCAATCAATCCTTTTTAAGTCCAACTGTTGTAGAAAAATATCTTAATAATTTTCCTTTAAACTACGATCCATTTGAAGTATGTAATGTTCATGCCAAAACTAGAAGTGACTATTCAATAACTATACCGAGCTTTAATGAATTTAATGACCCGCGTAATATAACATTTTATGTATATTAATTTCATGATTTTTTCGATGGACTCATAGGAACCGATTTGTTAGACAAATGGGAAGCAGTAATAGATTATAAAAATAAAACACTTATTACCAAGACTGCTTCAAACCCCATATACGTACATGACTCCCGTAATGTAAATTTATATGAAGATATAATCCCAGCAGGACAATCAAAATTGTTAAATATTCCTATTAATATACACGATGGCGAAGCATACGTAAAAGAACAAAAAATTTCAAATTGCATAATTAGTGAATGCCTTACGTCCGTTAAGAATAGCAGAGGTATCGTAGAAGTAAAAAATCCTAGTAGGAATGACGTAATATTCTCAATGGACCGAGCCGTCTATGCAAAAATTAATAATATCACTTTTAGATGCAATGAACAATCGCAACGTGTAAAAGACGTTCTGACGCGACTTCGTACAGAGCATCTTAACGTTGAGGAACGGAAAAATCTAGAAATACTATGTAGCCAATACGCTGACGTATTTTATCTAGAAGGCGAGCCTCTTACTTTTACAAATAAGTTAAAACACTCGATTAAAACCACCGACGAAGTCCCCGTCCACACAAAAAGCTATAGATACCCATATGTTCATAGACATGAAGAAGGAAGACAGACAGAAACAAATAGGTCAAATGCTCGATCAAGGAATAATAAGACCCTCTAATTCGGCATGGAGCTCACCTATTTGGGTGGTGCCTAAAAAGGTCGACGCATCCGGTAAAAGAAAATGGCGAATCGTTGTTGATTTTCGCAAATTAAACGAAAAAACAATAGACGATAAATATCCTATCCCCAACATTAACGACGTATTAGATAAATTAGGAAAATGTCAGTATTTTACGACTTTAGACTTAGCCAGCGGATTTTATCAGGTACAAACAGATCCTCAGGACATACATAAAACGGCATTTAACGTAGAAAATGGACATTATGAATTCCTTCGTATGCCCATGGGATTAAAAAATTCTCCGGCGACCTTTCAGCGAGTGATGGACGATGTGCTGAAAGGCCTACAAAACTCTATTTGCCTAGTCTATATGGATGATATAATGGAGAATAATCACTAATTTTAAATTCTAGCTCATCGTATTGTCTTTTAAAAACAAAAAATACTTGTGAAAGAATTATTTTGATACGTCTATTAGTTTTTGAGATATTGTCCTTTAAAGTAAGCGCGCGACGCGAGATTCCGTCGGGCCATATCCGACTCGCGTGACGTCACAGGTCTTGCAAAACTCGCTCGCTCAGTTCGTCTTCGTTCACTCGCAGTTCGCGCTCTTCTTTAGCTGGCGGTCCACCACAAATTTAGTTTCGTTTAATAAATAATATATAGGTATATTTTAAAAATCTTTTCTTTTCACATACATAATGTAATAGCGAGCATTGTATTTTAAGATATTGAAGTTTTGATAGTACTTTGTCAAAAAAACAGTTCTATCCTGCGCGGTTTCATGGCGTGTTGTACCAAAATCTTTAGCTTTGATTATTTTTATTGTAGTATCGATACTAGAAAGCTTGATTTTTTCCAACAACACTTGGCTTGGCTTGCGTTACCACAAACTTAATCAGTTTAACTTTTTACTTTAATGGAGAGACTACTCAGAACTTTGATGGAGGCATACAGGAAAAAAAGGAGAGCTCTGCATTAGATTTGCGGCCTTTTTAGATTTGCAGAAGGCCTTTAACTGTGTGCCTCGTCAATGTATTTGGAGGGCATTGCGATCCAAAGGGATCCCTGAGGCCTATATTGAGATTATCAGAGATATGTACCACGATCCCGCTTTGCGATTCGCGATGGTTAGGATTGCTGTTGGCGACACCAAACCCTTTAGATTACAGTACAGGGGGTTCACCAAGGCTCGGCTTTTAGTTCGTTCATATTTATTGTAGTGTACTGTCACGGCTCACATCCAGGACTAGCCTCAATGGCTGATGATGTATGCCAATGACATTACACTCATTGAAGAGAAGCAACTAATGCTGGACCGTAAAGTGAACCTCTGGAAGGGTGCGCTTGAGAACAGCGGTCTTAAACAAAATGTGTCGAAGACCGAATACATAGCCTGAGGGAGCCCGAACTCGAGCACCGTCCTTGTAGGTCCTGAGCCAGCCGTTAAGTTGGAAAAGTTTCAAGTACCTTGGATGCATGAGTCTGGAGGCATCGATCACGATGTCCATGGCTGGATAAGCGCTGCCTGGGCCAAATGGTGGGAGGTTATTGGTGTCGTGTGCGACCGCAGAATACCACCCAAGCTCAACGGGCTGATATATAAGAGCATCATCTGACTGGTTCTATTATTCGGCAGCAAATGTTGGCCAGCACTATCTCGGCACGCTGAGGAGCTTCACGTCACGGAAATGAAGATGCTGCAGTCTGACGCATTCGAGGTAGTCTTGGGGTCCATGACGTAGCGGATAAGCTCCAAGAGCGTGGCCTAAGATGGTATAGCAACGTTGCGCGCCGGCGTAGGAACTATGTCGGATGCAAGTTCCTTGCTATGTCTGTCCTGTCCCTGGAGCTGGACCTCCGAACGCCCAAGAATGCGGTGTTTGGATGTCGTGATGCAAGACATGAGTGCCAATGGTCGAACCACTCAGGACGTTATAAATCGTGTAAAGTGGAGTAGGTTAAGCAGGAAGGCAGACCCTGGCAACACACGCCGGGATTCGACGATGTAGCCCATTATAAATGCCATGGTATGTTTACAATCACCTCTGCTGGCGGCACAATCTTCGCAGATTACGTATAAACTTATTGCTTCTTTTCATTGCATTCCAAGCTGCAATAATATAGTTTAATACGTGCACGGTGTTCTGCTGTAATCTACATTTGGCAATACATACATAACCTACTCTTTTAACTTATACGTACGCAATAGCACGCAATAGTACGCATCACGACCATAACTCTCTCTTGCCGATCTTCAATAATCACAATAGAAATATTATTCAGATATACATGCGAGTATATAAAAATATTAAAAATGTACATTAAAAAAAAATTGTGCATGCTCAACTTACTCCATGAATTTAGTTATATTATTATTATATTATTTTCACTTATAAAACAATCTTACTACTTTGAACTTGAATAAAAAGTTTGGTACTTTTAACGCAAATAGCGTTACCTACAATATGAAACTAGTTAGGTTAGGTTACATTACAGTTTGGGGTGCTTGGTCGGATAACCTCCTCGTGTGTTCGCTCGCTGTTGGCCCTTTCTCGAATGCTTGTCATTCGGGGGGGACGAACAGCGTTGCGGGCCGGTGCACCCTGGGCGGCTAGTAATTGGTGCCCACAGGATTCGTCCTTGGGTAATGATTGCTAGCTGGCTAATAATCCGACGTGGTTCTCCGCGTGTCCTCTGTCATGCAGAGGACACAGTGTGAGGAACCGGAGGGCGCGCGTGGTGTGTACTCACCCTACCGCCACGCAGGTGCAGTGATGTGCCAGCGCCGAATATATCGGAACTCCACTCTTGGTTGCGGTCATGTCTCGTAATCAGGAGTGGAACCGAGGGCCTTGCCTTTACCGGCCGGGCTGCGAGGAAGAAAACCTCTATAAAAAATTACCCCAACCCAAGCGGCGAAGCAGCGCGAGGGGTTCATGGCTGATGGGGAGATCAGTCGCTACTGCTGGTCCCGCCAGGGTACCGGCCGACACCCTGGCGTAATAGGCTTATCCGAGTACAGGGGGCACTGCTCGGATGGACCGTTTTTTCCCCCATACTCGTGGGATCAAGATGGAAAATTTAAAAACAAAAACCCAAATTGATGTAGTAGGAGGGCCCGAGGAGGGCGGTGGTGTGTTAGTGCCCGAGATGGGCGGAGTAGACGGATTGGTGCCTGTCATAGGCGGAGGAAAACTGGCTTCTGCGCCTGTAAGCGAGGCTAGTGGCGTGAAAGACGCGAGAGTGGTGGTAGAGCGGCTGGACCTGGCGGAGATCGCCTCCATTGTCAGCGGAAGGTCCAGGTCGGGCTCAACATCCTCACGTGGCCGTTTCTGGGCGGCCACTGAGTCGGAGGCTGACAGTTGTGTCTCCATAGAGGCACAAACTGAGGAGATGCGGAGAGACCGCAAGTATCGGAAGAGGCCAAGGAGCAAGAAGACCCGCTCCGGCTCTTTAGAAAGTGGAGAGGAGAGGGAGAAGCCGAAGGCCAAGTTATCTACGGCTAGGCGAGAGGAGCTTCGTCTCCAAGCGGAGGAAGAGGTCGTGGGGATGGCGCAGTTGGTGCAGTCTAGGGCGAGCTCCAGGCTCTCAGATTTGCCCGACTTTGTAGGACCTAGGGTGGATGGCCCTTTGGTGCATGATCTGCAGCACCAGGTCTCTGATAGCATTGCCATCATCAATAAAGTCGCCAGCAGATCCGGCAACCTTAAGGGCACCTTTACAAAAGCCCTTAGGGAGGCCGCCGGTGCTATTAACACGGCTGTGGGTATGTTGGCTAGCAGGACAGCTAACGAGGAGGTGACGCAGTTACGGGCAGCAAACATCCGACTGACCCAAGAACTGTCAGAGCTGCGCAAGGAGATGTCGCTAATGCGAGCTGAACTTGAGCGCTCTAGGACCCAGCGACAGGGCCCCGAGGAGAAGAAGAAGGAGGACGACGTGGCGCGTACAGTAATGGTGCAGGTGGGCACATTGCTTAATACGCGGCTGGCGGCTCTGGAGGACAGGCTCCTACCGGCAAAGCCAGTTCGTCCTCCTTTAGCGGCGGACAAAAGGCGACAGGCGGCCGTCTCAGTGGTGGTGGCTGAGCCCACTGTGACGACCCTAGTCGCGCCTGCCAATCCGGGCCCGAGGCAGAAGCAGGGCCCAAAGAAGGGGAAAGGTAAAACGGCGGGAAAGAAGGCGGCGTTGGTGGAGCCTCGTCCGCTGCCTTCCGCTCCTGCAGACCTAAACGAAGGTTGGAGTACGGTGGTGCGCAAAGGGAAGAAGAAGGCGGCAGCAGCGAAACAGAAAACGCAGAAGGCAACGTCGAAGTCGGCTGCTAAGCCCAAGTTGCGCCCTCCGCGATCCGCGGCGGTGACGCTAACTCTGCAGCCGGCTGCCGCCAGTAAAGAGTTGACGTACAAAGACGTCCTGTCGCAAGTTAAGCAGGCGATAAAGTTGGAAGACCTGGGCATTTCTGACTTGCGTCTCAGAGTCGCCTCTACTGGTGCCAGGGTTCTGGAGCTACTTGGTGCCAATAGTAGCGAAAAGGCGGATGCCCTAGCTCAGCGGCTGCGCGGGGTGCTCGACTCCAGCGAAGTGTTGGTCGCAAGACCAGTGAAGTGCGCAGAGTTGCGGGTCAGTGGCCTGGATGACTCTGCCACTTCGGAGGAGGTGGTGCAGGCTATAAGCCGAGTTGGCGGCTGTGATGCTGGTCTGGTCAAAGTAGGAGAGATCCGACAGGACCAAAATGGCCTCGGCACAGCATGGGTTCGCTGCCCTGTTATGGCAGCGAAGAAAGTCAGCGGATCGCGGCTCCTAGTGGGCTTCGTCTCGGCGCGTGTGCAGCTACTGCAACAGCGAGCCCTGCGCTGCTTTCGCTGCCACGAAATTGGCCACGTGGCGGCGAAGTGCAGCAGTGCACAAGATAGGAGCCAGCAGTGCTTCAGGTGCGGCCAAGCCGGGCACAAACAACACCAGTGCTCGGCGGCACCTCACTGCCCGGTCTGCGAGGTGGCAGAACAGCCCGCAGACCATGCAGTGGGAAGCGCTGCATGCGCGAAAGCCAGCTCCTCGAGAAAGAGGAGGAGCGGCAGGAAGGGAGGAAATGGGCCACCAGTGGGCAAGCCAGACGCCCCAGTTGGGCGAGAGGAGGCGCAGCACATGGAAGACCAATAATGGCTCTCCGTGTGCTGCAGGCGAACATAAACCACTGTGCCCGGGCCCAGGACTTATTGGTCCAAAGCCTGGCGCAGTGGTCTATCCAGGTGGCGGTTGTTTCGGAGCCCTACAGCGTTCCCGACAGAGATAACTGGGTAGCCGACAACACCGGGGTGGTGACTATTATCACCCAGGTCGCAGCGGGCTCTCTGCCCTTCTCACGAGTAGAGAAGGGTGCGGGATGCGTCGCAGCACTTGTCGGCGGCCTAGTTGTCGTAGGGGTCTACTTTTCCCCCAATCGAACTCTTGCGGAGTTCGAAGAGTTCCTTATACGATTGGGGGAAATGGTAGAGCGATTTCGTCCGGCGGAGGTGTTGGTGGCCGGCGATCTCAACGCGAAGTCCAGCGTGTGGGGCTCCGCAACGACGGATGTGCGTGGTGTGACGCTGTCGGAGTGGGTTGTTGCCACCGGTTTGTCTGTGCTCAACCGAGGGACCAAGAACACGTGTGTGCGAAGGCTGGGCGGATCCGTCGTGGACGTTTCGTTCGCGAGCCCGGCCCTAGCGTGTCGTGTTCGGGGCTGGCGAGTGCTGGATGATGTGGAGACTCTCTCGGATCACCTCTACATCTTGTACGAGATCTCCACACATCCAGCGGTGCAACCAGCCCCCAGTCCAAACTCGAGAGAGTACGGACCGCGGTGGCAACTGGGTCGCCTCGACAGGGAGTTGTTGGAGGAGGCCGCGATAGTGGAATCCTGGCTGCCCCAGAGCTTGGCGTCTGCAGAAGACGCCGCATCCTGGGCGCAGGGGGCGCTGACGCGTATCTGTGACGCGTCAATGCCCCGTTCCGGGCGCCGCCCTCAACGGCGGCAAGTGTACTGGTGGTCGTGGGAGATCGCGCAACTGCGTAACACCTGCGTTGCGGCGAGACGCCAGTACAGCCACTATCGCAGACGGGTACAGAAGGTGCAGGAGGAGGAAGACCGACTGTACCGCGTCTATGTCGAGGCGAGAACGCAGCTGCAGGAGGAGATCGGTCGTGTGAAAGGCGAGTCGCACGACCGGTTGATCGCGGGGATAGACCAAGACCCGTACGGCACACCTTATCGAATGGTGCTCGGTAGGTTACGGGCTTGGGCACCACCACTGACGCAGACACTCCAACCGGACATTCTCCGAGGGGTTCTGTCGTCGCTATTCCCGCAGCGGGCCAGTTTTGCACCACCCAGTATGGCCCGCCCTGCAGCGCGTGAGGAAGAGGAGGACGACGAGGACAGCGTCACACCACAGGTGGAAGAGGAGGAGCTCGAAGAAGCTGTACGCCGGTCTCGGCTCAAGAGCACCGCCCCGGGCTTGGATGGCATCCCCGGCCGGGCGCTAACTCTGGCCCTCAACACCTTAGGGCCCAGAGTGCGAGGACTATTCACTGCCTGTCTGGCTCAAGCCATAATTCCATCAAGAAGGAGGGTCGCCCGGCGGATTCAGCCTCCGCCTACAGGCCCATCGTGCTCTTGAGCGAGATCGCCAAGCTCTTCGAGCGTGTTGTAGCCAGGAGGCTACAGGGAGGGGACAGGTCCGGATCTCTCGGACCACCAGTATGGCTTCCGCAGGGGGCGATCGACGGTGGATGCCATACTGGAGGTAAAGTCCTACGCGCAGGATGCGGTGGCCCGAGGCGATGGAGTCTTGGCGGTGTCTTTAGACATCGCCAACGCCTTCAACTCCCTGCCATGGCCCTGCATAAAGGAGGCACTTTTATACCATCGCGTGCCTCCATACCTGCGCCGCGTCATCGGGGCTTACCTGTCCGGGAGGTCTGTGACCTTTCCGGCTCCTGGAGGAGGTTGGGAGGAGTTCATTGTGTCGGCCGGTGTTCCACAAGGATCGGTGCTGGGTCCGATCCTCTGGAACATCGGGTACGACTGGGTGCTGCGGGTTGGGTGGGTGCCAATGTTGGTGGGCCGAGCGCCTCTAGCCGTCGGCTGTACACCGGAGTGGTCCGATCGATGGCGCTCTATGGTGCTCCCGTATGGGCGGACGCCCTGGACCGGCATAACATCACTCTGCTGCGACGTGCGCAGAGGGTGATGGCCATCCGGGCGATACGGGGGTACCGGACCATCTCCGGTGAAGTGGCGTGCGTGCTGGCCGGAGTCATGCCGTGGGACCTGGATGCCCTTTCTCTGGCGTCGGTCTATTGCCGGCGTCGGGGCCTGGCGTCCGGGGAACCGGCAGGCCAAGCACGCGCAGAAGAGGTGCGGGTAGCCGCAATTGAGATGTGGGAAACTCGGCTGGCAAATCCATCTGCCGGCCTGAGGACGATCGAGGCGGTTCGTCCAGTGTTCCGCCAGTGGTTAGCGCGGCGTCACGGCGTCCTAACCTTCCGCACCACACAGGTGCTCACGGGGCATGGCTGCTTCGGGGGTTACCTGTGTCGGATCGCTGGGAGGGAGCCCGACGCTCGCTGCCACCACTGTGGCGACTGCCTCGATGAGACGGCCCAGCACACGTTGGAGGTGTGCTCAGCCTGGGCGTCTCAACGTCGCGCTTTGCGCGACGTCATAGGGGACGACCTTTCCCTGCCGGCCGTGGTCAAGACCATGGCCGGTAGCGAGACGTCGTGGGACGCGGTCTCATCCTTCTGCGAGGCAGTGGTGCTCGAGAAGGAGTCGGCGGAACGGGCGAGGGAGGCTATTGCCGAAGTCGCCATCCGCCGTAAGAGACCGGGTCGCCGGAGGGCGGCATACGATCGCCGCCTTCCGTCCTAATGTGCCAGAGGGCGGTCAGCTTGGGGAAGCTGGCTGCCTACCAACCTGGCCCGAGTAGGCGCGCGCAGGTCGCTCCCGCGCGCTACTCCGAGCAGGCCGTCGAGGGTGCCCACACACCCTTGACTCCGCGACGTGCCTTGCAGGCTCCCGCCGCCGCGATTCGTGGACGATTCTAGTCCCCGCGTCTCGCGGCCAGTGGCGGTCGAGGAGGAGCACCGTGAGGTTTTAGTGGGTATGCGGACGGCCTACATCTGCCAAGTCCGCGAGTCCCACATAACCCGCTCGCCCGCCCCACTCGGGCCGGTATCCGTAAAAGGATTTCCTCACGAAAAAAAAAAAAAAAAAAAAAAAGGTTACATTACAGTTTTAAATAAATAATTTCAAATTAAATAACGTAAGATAGTTATTATCTATATCTATACCCCAAATTGAATTAATATTACTAGTTAGACAACAAAACTTATCTTCGCATTTTTAGTCCTCGCATTTCTGTGGCGACGAAATCACTATTTTCCGATAAATAATCGGCAACCATAAATCTATCTATTACAGGTAGGTTATCCGATTGACCTTTTTCGAATCCTTCATCCATTTTAATTAATTGTATTAACACTAAATACAATCGAGTAACAAACAAACAAAGTACTGCGCGAGATCTCCTATCACCGTTGGCAGACCCTGTTAGCGGCATTTGAAATTTTTGCAAACTTCAAATGCCTGTAAAATCATAACTACTTGGTTTTTTTTAATGAAACACAAACTAGTGTATTTGTATACGTAAAAACTTTACTGTAACGAACTTTGAAGTATTATTTCATACCTATTACCATTCCTCATTGTCTATAGTACATCCTTACAGGAGCATATAGTGAATTTAAGTAAAGTTTTTCAGAGACTACGAGAATCCAACTTTAAAATCCAAATGGATAAGTCAGAATTTTTAAAACGAGAGACAGCTTTTCTAGGTCATATTATAAGTGCAGACGGAGTTAAACCTAACCCCGAAAAAATAGCTGCAATAGAAAAATATCCCATACCGAAAACATCAAAAGAAATAAAACAATTCCTAGGCTTAGTTGGATATTATCGTAAATTTATTCCAGACTTCGCAAAATTAACAAAACCCCTTACACAATGTCTAAAAAAAGGTAGGAAAATCATTTTAAATGACGAATACATATCTAGTTTTGAAAATTGTAAAACAGTTTTAACAAATGACCCAATACTTCAATACCCCGACTTCAATAAAGAATTTAACCTCACAACTGATGCATCCAATGTGGCTATAGGTGCTATTTTATCACAAGGCCCTATAGGATCCGATAGACCAATTTGCTATGCCTCTAGGACCCTTAACGACAGTGAACAAAACTATAGTACCATAGAAAAAGAATTATTGGCTATAGTCTGGGCAACAAAGTACTTTAGGCCTTACTTATTTGGAAGGAAATTTAAAATAGTTACAGACCATAAACCATTGCAATGGATGATGAACCTAAAAGAGCCAAATTCACGGCTTACGAGATGGCGTTTACGATTAAGCGAATTTGACTATACAGTGATATATAAAAAAGGTAAGAGTAATACTAACGCGGACGCTCTCTCTAGAATAGAAATACATGCAAAAGAAACAAATTCATTAATAGACGAAATCGACGAATTAAATTCCCTATTAGGCAATCCGTCCGATACCTTACGCAGGGTATCAAATTCCTCTACGGTATCGGTTCCTGAAAGATTAAACTCTTCAACAATAGCCGCCTCTCATCGATCTAATTCCTCTACGTTAACGGCAGACAGTAGTCACGATAGACCTCTTAATAAATTTCATAGACCTTTCGATCTATTAAATGGACATTTTGACCCCCGAGACTGTCTTGACCTTGACCTCATTCGACAAATGTTACAACAATACTTACAGACCTATAAAGAGCGGATGAAAAAAGAGTACGACATCATTAACTAATCATCCCTTAGTGACCGAACGACCCTTATTGAAAATAGAAATAATACACGCGAACCTGAGATAGAATATGCACCCGATCCATTAGCTGAAAGACAGAAAACAGCCCCTAGATATACACAAGACACTGTCCTTGTCGATTTACCCATACATATTTACACTAAAAAGAAACGTGGTCCTATGGCAAAATCGCGACTAAAGCGAATCCCTAAAGCAGCAAATTTGTTACAGGATCCTAGTGTTTGCGATGCTACCCCTGGTACATCTTCAGGACATTAAATTCGCGGACATTAAATCTAAAAAGATAGCACACACAGTCTACAGAATCATTTACACAATTATAAAAATCAATTACTTAGGTACATGCCATTAGATATTATTCAGTATATGAAATACAGATAAATAACTTGCTTAACAAATTAGACGAGATATTACTTCAAATTAAATCCTTACAACCCACTAGATCTAAAAGAGGAATCATTGATGGACTCGGAACAGTTATAAAAAGTATTACAGGGAACTTAGACTATACTGATGCTTTAAAGTATAACGAAGCTATAAAATTATTAGAACGTAATCAAGAGAAAATTACAAATAAAATTAATAATCAATTAAGCATAAGCAAAGAATGGATCACTAAATATAATAGCGTTTTGACTCAACTAGTAGAAAATCAAAGTAAAATTTAGTACCTTAATGTTAATACTTTCTAACAAAATGAATAATGGTTTGACTTTAATTAAATATGCGAAATTTGGCCAACTATTAGTAATATTAAGTGAAAACATAGACGATTTAAGGAACGAATTATTAAGAATAGAAAATAGTTTAGCTTTTATACATGCATCAAGCATGCACCATTCTATGATTAGTATAGATATATTAAGTTCAATGATAGACAAGCTTAAGACTATCTACGGAAAAGATAGTATTTTAAATTTAGAATTAAGAGAATATTATAATATAATTCAACCGGCTTCTTACTATGCTAATAAGCAAATAGTTTTTATATTCCGATTTCCTATTATTTCTAAGGATATTTTTTTATTATATAGATTAGCAGTAGTACCTAATAAAAAATCACAGGCTCTTATCCCATCCTCTCCTTTCATTGCAACAAACGATAATTCATTCTTGTACATAGAGGCCGAATGCCCGAAACATAGCAGCTGGTATCTCTGCCAAGTAGAACTCAACCATCAGATACGTACAAATTCCGATTGTATCCACGAGCTAATTATTAACCAAATATTGAAAGAATCTTGTCACTTAACTACAGTTAATCTTTTACGAGGATCTATGGAGAAACTAGACGATATGCACTATATTATATCGTTTCTTGAGAATCAAAAGATACAAATATCATGCAATGAACACCAATTTACATCATTAAAAGGCAGCTACCTTATAACTATTCCCCTAGGATGCCAAATTATATCCGAAGAATTTACGTTAATCAACGACAACAACGAAATAAGAGGACAGCCCTTAAAATTGATAAAGATATCCGATGAAATTGCTCACCTAGATACAACTATTAATATATCATCTATAAATCTTCATGGACTCCATAGACTCAAAGATAAAATTGTGATGCAATCACCGCTACACATTGAACACGAAAAAGATACTACAGTATATCATACAACCATACCAGTATACGCAATATTATTCAGTGCAGGTGCACTTATCATTTTATTACAATATAAAAAGTATAAGAAAACTATTGGAAAGAATGAGGAAAGTTTGGAAAATGGAGATAACCCAGAAGATCCTAAGGAAGCGTGTACTCCGGCAACTTTTTCACTCAACATTCTCAAATAGTTGCCTCTCTAGGGGTGGAGGAGTTATGGAACCCTAACCCTACGAATATGCTGACGTACCAAAGTACTCGCCTGATCTCAGGCGACCACCCAGCGATTTCTTCGAATTGTCCAATGCACCTGTGTTTTAATTCTCGTAATTATAATATCTTATTAGAAGTTAAAAACACTCTTTATTCTCACTTCGATTAAAGCAGTCATTAGTTTTAAGAATAATTGTATTAATATATAATTAATAAATAATTAATAATTATTCGGTTTTTTTTCAATCCCTCGACTGCCGCAAACGTAATTCATACATAAATATAACCGTATCAATATACATACATACAAATACATACACACATATATATATATACTACATACATACATAGATAAAGATAAGAACTAAATGGTAAGAATAAAATGTAAAATGGCAGAAAAAAAAAAGGAAAAGAACCTAAGTCTGGTATGGTTCTTTAAATCTGGCGTTCCGAGCACGCCAGTTGAGCACATATCACTTCGCCAATGTCACGTTGTATGGAGAAGACACGAAGGAGGTTGTACGGTAAAAAATAGACAGTGTTACACGATAGGAAAATGCATGTAGAAAAAAAAAAGATCCAGTTAAAAATTGCCTTCACCTACAAATAAAGTTAAAATTAGTATAATAAATTATATACATAACACAGAGATTAGTAATAAGAAATATAATACAAAGGTTAGCTTATAATTTAATTTTGTTATATCTAATATATTTACATAAAAATTTACAAAGAGGACTAAACACAAACATTCACAAACATTGAAAATTAAGAGGACGGGGAACTTTATGAGGAAGGACGTCGTATAAGGGACGGATTAGCTTCGGGCAAGTGAAAAGGATGTGAGGAGGGGAACCGTCGTCTAGGCCACATTCACACAGTGAGTGGTCCCTGACCCTGATCTTAGCTAGGTGCACAGGCGTACATGCATGTCCTAGGCGCAAGCGACAAATAGTTGATATAATCCTCCGTTCAGTAAATCTTTGGGAGAAAAACCAAGATCGCCTGGGGATATTAGGTTGAATAGCACCATAGAATTTACCTTTCTGAGATTTTGACAATTCCCAGAATTCAGACCATGACACATCCAAATGAGTTAATGCAAGAGACAACAGATCCTGGGCCGAAATAGAAGAGTGATCTGAATTACCACACTGGACGGCCAATTTTGCGCACGAGTCTGCAGATTCATTCCCACTTATTCCAGAATGACCTGGAATCCATGCCAAAGTAACATCCAAACCCTTTAAATAACATGAGTACAGTTCTTCACGAATCCTTAAAATAATTGAAGACCTTAGTTTACTATGAAATGGATTTCCCTTTATAGCCAATATGCAACTTAAAGAGTCAGTACAAATAACAGTCTGTTTAAAGTCATGGGAGTCTGTGAAACGGATTGCTTCTAACAAAGCAACAGCCTCTCCAGTAAACACAGATGATTCGGGAGGACATTTAAATTGTAATATAATTTTGAATTTTGGTATCCAGCAAGCTGCACCAACACAGCTTTCTTTTGAAAGCTTTGATGCATCTGTAAAGATGAGGATGTGATTTGAAAAATTTTCATTTACTATGGATTGAAATTTTGTGTTGGTGTCAGCAGCTCCCTTG
This sequence comes from Heliconius melpomene rosina, assembly GCF_056956725.1. NCBI lineage: Eukaryota > Metazoa > Arthropoda > Insecta > Lepidoptera > Nymphalidae > Heliconius > Heliconius melpomene. The sequence goes on from NW_028181865.1 coordinate 733,393, forward strand.
GTTAGACCAAGATTAGTGATAACAGAAGGATGGTGCACTAAAGCTTTATAAGGTGTACAGAATAAAGGATTAGATGGAGAAGAGGACAAGGGATGGGGAAGAGAAGTAAATTTCAGGAAACTATTGAGCAAGTAGGGTAGGGGCCTGCCCGGAGGAATGAGGTCCGCTAAATCAGATAGCTTGGACCATAGAGGGTGGGATGACAGCTGTAACATTTTACCAACAAACCGATCACACAGGAATTGGCGACGGATAGGATAGGGAGGATCAACACACTCAACCTGCAGTGCGTTGGTGGGAGAAGACTTCATTGCACCTATAATAATTCGTAGGCATTTGTATTGGATTCTATTGAGTTTTTCAGTAGCAACTTTGTTAAAGGGGTCTAAAACAAATAATCCGTGGTCAATGTGACTACGGATAATGGCATTGTACAGTAGTTTGAGAGTATAAGGGTGTGCACCCCACCACACACCAGACACAGCTCTTAAAGCGTTGATGCCGTTTTCACATTTTTTACTGACATGTTCAGCATGGGCAATTCCGTTCAGTCTTTTATCGAGAATCATGCCTAAGAATTTAACATTTTCTGCTAATTGGATAATATTATTACCGCAATAAATTTGAAAATCAGGAGTTACTCTCTTTTTGGAAAATACTACCGCCCGGAACTTTGCTACTGATAGTGCCAAGCCATGATCAGAGAGCCATTGGTTTAAATAGTGTAAAGCAGTATTCAGACGATAAGTTATGTCCTCCACAGATTTTGAGCTGTAGTAAAGGACGATGTCATCAGCGTATTGAAGAATGTTACAAAAACTATTGACAGACAATTCAAGGTCATGAGTGTATAAATTATACAACAGAGGACTTAGAGCAGAACCTTGAGGCAAACCTTTCCAGACAAGTCTGGGAGGTATAGTAAGAAGTGGATGTTTCACAGATATTGATCTACCGGTCAGCAGATTACATACGAAATGAGCCATCCTCGGCGGAATACTCAGCTGGTGCAATTTTTGCCTGAGTACCGGAAGAAGAACATTATCATATGCAGATGCAACATCTAGAAAAACACCAACCAAATACTCTCCTTTGGCATACGCTCGTCGAATGTCTGTAGTAAAAACACTGAGACTATCTGTGGTACTTAACCCCTTTCTGAAGCCAAACTGAGAGGGTGCTAAGATATTTCTGCTCTCCACTATCCACTCCAAACGATTTTTTATAAGCCGTTCCATAATTTTTGATAAAGCAGAAGCTAGAGCAATGGGTCTGTATGAATTAGGATCAGAAGGAGATTTTCCAGGTTTTAGGATGGGAATAACATTTTGGAACTTCCAAGATTCGGGGATGTTACCTGATTGAAATATGTTATTGATTAAATTTAAAAAGTGCCTCTTAGACTTCTCATTTAGTCTAGCAATAAAAGAGTAAGAGATACAGTCCTCACCTGGACTTGTATCTCTTAAATCCGTTAAGACATTTTTGAGTTCTTCGAACGAAAAATTTGCATCCATTTCATCCGAAGATTCAATCAGTGGGGATACAAATAAATCATAAGATGGTACAAAGGGAGGAGCAAGTTTGTTAGCAAAATCATTAAGCCATAGGGAGGGATTATTGGAAGTAGGACTGGAACTATTGTTAAGAGAACGACGAAATCTCCTAACATTCGTCCATACAAGTGAGGAAGGAGAACGAGGACTAAGGGATTCACAAAAATTAGTCCATCCAAGTTTTTTCTTTTTCCCAGTTAAGTTTCTAAATTTCGCATCACTGCGCTTGTACTCAATGTAATTCTCCATAATCATACAGGCAGCATATGATTCTTCGGCAAATGTTCGCCGATCGACAGAATCAGAGCATTCCTGATCCCACCAGGGATTGAAATGCATCCAATTCTGAATGGAGTGTTTTTTAGGGATATGCAAGTCAGCTGCAGATGGCAGAGACAAAACGATCATAGCAAAGAATGATATTCTCAAAATTACCGAATTCAGGAAGATTGCCCAGCATGCAATCCACAGAGTCGGCATACTCTTTCCAGTTAGCTTGTTTTAAATTATATTTAGAGGAAGAATTTAGAGGGGGAGCAGGGGAATGTCTATTATGTATAGAGAGGAGTATAGGGAAGTGGTCACTACCGTGGGTAGAAGGAAGAACAGACCATGATAGCTGGGAAGCAAGAGAAGGAGAAGATAAGGAAAGGTCAACAGCGGTCTTAGGATTCTGATTTGGATTAACCCTACGAGTCGGAGAGCCATCATTGAGAATGCAAAGAGATACATAATCAATCATGTCTAGCAACGAAGGAGAAAATCCATCACAGTAATAACACCCCCACAATGAGTGATGAGTGTTAAAATCACCCAGGACCAACACAGGACTAGGAAGAGAAGAGACAATAGACTTTAGCTCAAGGAAAAGAGAGGGAGAGGGATGAGGGATATAAATCGAGAGGAAGGAGATATTGAAAGCCCTCACAGCAACAGCATTAATCTGTTGGCTGTGAAGAGGGATAGGGATAAGGGTATAAGGAGAGGAGTGCTGGATAAGGATAGCACAACCTCCATACCCGTCACTTCTGTCTTCCCTTAAACAGGCGAAACCTGGTACCCTAAAACGGGAGCCAGGCACCAACCATGTTTCCGAGAGGGCAATAATGACAGGATTATACAGAGAAATAATGTTAAGTAATTCGTGCTTTTTGGCACGAATACTTTGACTATTCCACTGTAGGAAGCTCAGTGGCTCCATTGTTTAGTATTTTATAAATTGTTAGTAAATTCTGGGCAACGTTGGACGGTATAGGAAGTTCATCAGCGGTTTGGAAGATACTCACAAGGGTTTCAGTTAGTGCAACCAATAGATCTTTTCTAGATTCCATTGGACTGTCAACACCTTGGTTTAAAGCAGAACCATTAGGAAGGGAAGAAGGACAATTGGCAATTAAGGCTTGATGAGCTTGTCTATTATATCCCTTTGCTAAAGGAGCGCGGGGACGGGGAGACTGGAAAACTGTCTTTCGGTAGGATTTATATGGAGTAACAGGGGCAGATGAGTTTGGTGATAAGGTGTTAGAAAGTGTGGGTGGGGAGGATATTTCCTTAGCCATATCGGCATAGGAATTGCGGACAGGAGGGAAACGAGCGGAAGCCTTTATATATGATATACACTCCTGAGACATTGTAATTTTGATGGACTGTTGCCTTGCAAACTCAGGACAGTCCTTGTCTGAGGCAAAATGTTTGCTCTCACAGTATAAACAATAAAAATTTTCCCTGCTTCTGTCACATGCTTCACCATTGTGGGACTCTGAACACTTGTAACACCTTGGCTTTGATCTGCACTGTGATTTTACATGACCAAATCGACAACAATTTAAACATTGGATAGTAGGGTATCTATAGGGTTCAACTGGGAGGGATGAATGATATGAAAAGACCCTTTCAGGCAACATTTGACCACGGAATGTGACTACAACCGACTGAGTCGGGACCCATGTAGTCACACCCTCACTGACACACTTTCTATTTAAACGCCTTACTTTCATCACCTGTACACCACTAGAGGGAAACTCCAAGGAACTTACAAATTCATCTAGTGAAAAATCGACTGGGACATCCCTTACAATACCCATTCTAGTAATATTGAACGTTGGGATAACAGCAACATATTTACATAAGCTGAGTATGGGATTGGATAAAAACAAATTCGCTGCAGTAGCTGTTGAGAATTCAACGCTAATTTTGTTGCGACCAACACTTTTCACACCATCGCTGGTGATATTTGTTATTTTATTTATGTGAAGGAATTGGCCAAATTTAATGGGTTTAATGGAAGTCCTAGCTGCAGGGTCTGGAGTTTCCCTTGACACATATACTATGAAAGGGCCTTTGTCCGTATCAAGGTAGGACTTAGGACTTTCAGATAGGGAAGGGTGGACATATAAATTTTGAATGGATGGAGTCGCAGTGGCCGGGTTAATAATTGTTTTTTTTTTTAATGGCTTCATTGTTATTAGTAGGTGTATCATCACCTTGTCTTTTGCGGGAAATCGATTGTAAACCACCTATGCCACCTCCAGGGTCAGGGGGATCGGGTGGATGCTCTGCATCCATTTTACAACTAACTAACCTAACTTACCTATTAATATATTTTATCTAACGACAAAAACAACACAAACACTTACACAAACCTACCACCTTAACAACACAGATCTTTTATTTAAAAAACTGCAATTTGTACTAAAAAATTATGAATACTATACACAAAAATAAGATACTCTCACTACCACGTGTGTCAACCATAACAAACGTCAGCGAAGCTCTCTACGAATAAATGTAATTTTTTCAGAACCTAAGTCTTAAAGTGACATAAAGTGTAGTGACATAAAGTAATATTAGTTTTATAATATTTTTGTTGTTTTTTCTATTAAATACAAATGTTTGCGAAAATGGGTATTCTGATATAATTTATTATTATTACTTACATTTTTGATTGCAGAATCTTTTCTTGCGCGATGCTTAATATTGTTATAAAAATGTTTAAGCATGTGTTCATCTCTTGGCCCAATCGTACATATGCTGTTGTATTCCATAACAACGGATTTCCAGGTTGCCTGTTTCTGTTGCACAAAATATGCTCCTGTCCTCTTACAATCTATAACGTTTTGGTATCTGAAGCATAGTAATAAAAGTAGAACTAAATATACAACAATATTAATGCCATATACTTATATTGAGAATAGTATTATTGAACATACTTACTTTGCTACTATTGAAAGCAGAGTGTTTTTTTTTCTTCTAAAGTGTAGTTAGGTGCCCGCTTAGTTTTTTTGTTTATTATTCATTTTAGAGCTTATTAGAAATAAAGTAACACTCTGTTGTTTATATTTATTTTCTGGTTGACATTAATAATCCGTTTTATTTAAACATGTGAAACACGGTCAATTACTATAATTATGAATATTTTAATATTTGAAATTATTAGTTTTAAAAAGCACTTCTACACGAAATAATAATTACACAAATACGTTATACAATTTAGGAATGTTAATTTAGTTTTACACTCAACTTAATACAAAATTTAACAGATTAGCAATAAGTATAGTCTGGCAAATATGTTATTGATAATGGGAAGCACGCGCGGCAAATTGTGCAGAAAGCGTATTTTGATGTCTGCACATAGACACCCGCTCACGCCGGACCGATTCCCCGTAAGGACTCGCGGGGAATCGTTGCGGGGTGTGACCGGGCTACGGTACAGTCGAGTGCAACGCTATCAGTTCATTACTATGAAATATGAATATAATATCATATGATAGCATCATATATACGGAATGGCGTAGTAGAGCATATTTATCTAGTAATATTATAAAAATTAGTAAAAAACACCAAAGCAACATGCAAACTGAAGATATGATAAATTGAAAAATTAAATAAAAAACTGAATTAAATTATTATAATGAGGCCACATACAAATCTTCTCAATCCAAATTCAATAAAAAAAGTAAAATTTAAAAAGTAAATTAAAAAAGTTTTTTGGAGGGTAGGTGCCAAAAAGTAAACACGTTTTTTTTAAGTAAATTAAATTGCTCTTAAATAAATTTATTTTAAAAATAGTTTATGCAAAGTTTAAGTGAAAGTATATACAAATAAGTTATGTATTAGTAGTCACCAACCTGTCAGCAGATATTCGTTCAATAATATCTACTCTAAAACCTATATACAGTTCTCCATAATTAGTAGTGCCTTCAAGCTCAAGTGAATCACTATGGAAGCTATTAAACAGTCCATACAGGAATTATCACAGCACTTTCAATCACAAATGGCTGAATTTCAACAAAATTTAAGTTCTGCTATCCCTGCGGCAAGCCCCACTTCACATATTGCTGCGCAGTTCAGTGCATTCCGGTCTTTTGTGTTAAGTGCACTGGAGGGTTTACAACTGCAGGTAAATATTCTGTCAAAACAGTATGACCTTCTTGACATGAGGAGCAGAAAAAAGATACTGTTGATGCATGGTGTGCCAGAGGACAGAAACTTGAGTGATTCTGCCGCTGCAGTGAAAGTCCTATCCAATCACCTTAAAATGCCTGACCTGGAACTTAGTGACATTAGCCGATGTCAGCGCCTGGGTACCGTGGCAGCAGATAAGCCAAGACCCATTCTTGTGAAATTTCGGGAGTTATCTTTGCGGAATCAAATTTGGTATGCAAAAACCAACCTGAAAAACACAGGTGTTACTCTTTCGGAATTCCTAACCAAATCCAGGCATGAGACCTTCATGGCAGCCCGGAAACGTCTTGGCATTAACAAATGCTGAACGAAGGAGGGCTATATCATTGTTATTGGACCTGATGGGAAGCGCCATACTATTTCTACATGCACTGAGTTGGATAACATCCGTGACGCGGCTGAGGCTCAACCTACTCTTACAGCACCTGCTGCGAGCTCAATTGCTAGTGATTCCAGGACAAAGCCAATTGCACAGTCCTCGCGAGCGAAGAGAATCATTAAGAAGTAAACTAAAGCAGTTTTGTAGGTCCTATTTTGTCTCAAGTACTGTTATAATAATGTTTTAATTCTTATGTACAATAGTTTAAGTGCTAGTATCGTTTAAAACTACTAATATTTCCACAAAATAGACATTTACCCACTATTTTCAACCTAACATTTGATTGATTGATTGATTTCTCGAAATATGGCGTTTCGAGCGTGCCAGTTGAGCACAATTCATTTCGCCAATGTCACGTTGTATGGAAAACACACGGAGGAAATTGACCGGTAATAAAAAAGATAAATATACACAATTAAAGAATACATGTAAACAAAAGAGATCCTGTGTTAGTACAGCCTTCACCTAAAACAAAACAAACACAAATTTACAATATACACAACACATTAGATTAGTAATAAATAATATTTTACATGGGGGTTAATTTAAAGTTTTATTTTGTTAAGTTTAATATATTTACATAAAAATTTACATAAAGGACTAAACACAAACATTAACAAACACTGAACATTTAAAGGACGAGGGACTTTATGAGGGAGGACATCATATAAGGGACGAGTTAACTTAGGACAAGAGAAAAGGATGTGGGAAGGGGAGCCGTCGTCCAGGGAACATTCACACAGAGAGTGGTCCCTGACCCTGATCTTAGCTAGATGTACAGGAGTAGAAGCATGCCCAAGACGTAAGCGACAGATTGTTGTATTAATCCTCCGTTCAATAAGCCTTTGAGAATAAAACCAAGGTCGCCTAGGAATATCCGGTTGAATAAGGGCGTAATACTTACCTTTATGTGATTTTGACTCACTCCAGGAATTATTCCAGGACTTATGCAGATGAATATCCGCAAGGGACATCAGATCTTGGGCGGAATTGGAGAAATGGTCTAATGTGCCACACTGAATAGCTGATTTAGCGCAGGAGTCTGCAGATTCATTCCCACTGATTCCAGAATGTCCTGGAATCCACACCAAAGTAACATCCAAACCCTTTAGATGACAAGAGAACAATTCTTTACGAATCCTTAAAACAATTGAAGATCTCAATCTACTATAAAATGGGCTTCCCTTTAAGGCCATTAAGCAGCTTAGTGAGTCAGTAAAAATAACCGTCTGTTTAAAATTGTGGGAATGTGTAAACAGGACTGCTTCTAACAAAGCAACAGCCTCGCCTGTGAACACAGATGATTCGGGAGGGCATTTAAATTGTAATATAATTTTGAATTTTGGTATCCAGCAAGCTGCACCAACACAGCTTTCTTTTGAAAGCTTTGATGCATCTGTAAAGATGAGGATGTGATTTGAAAAATTTTCATTTACTATGGATTGAAATTTTGTGTTGGTGCCAGGATCTCCCTTGGTTAGGCCAAGATTTGTGACGATACAAGGAGAATGAACTAGGGCGTTATACGGTGTAAGGAACAGTGGATTAGAAGGAAAACAAGTCAAAGGATTAGGGAGAGATGTAAGTCTAAGGAAGCTATCAAGCAGGTATGGTAAAGGTTTGCCTTGAGGGATGAGATCAGCTAGCTTAGATAGCTTAGACCGTAGAGGATGGGAAGACAGCTGCAACATTTTACTCACAAATCGATCGGAAAGGAATTGTCGGCGGATAGGAAGTGGAGGATCTACACACTCCACCTGCAATGCATTGGTAGGAGTAGACTTCATCGCACCTAGGATAATCCGAAGACATTTATATTGTATTCGGTTTAATTTTTCAGTAGGTAATTTATTAAAGGGGTCTAACACAAATAATCCATAGTCAATATGACTGCGAATTATAGCATTGTACAGCAGTTTTAGAGTATAAGGGTGTGCGCCCCACCACACACCAGACACAGCTCTCAAAGCATTAATGCCTTTTTCACATTTCCTGCTGAGATATTCAGCATGAGCAACTCCGTTCAATCGTTTATCAAGTATTATGCCTAAAAATTTGACGTTTTCTGTTAGATGAATGGGAATATTATCACACAAAATTTGAAAATTTGGAATTACTCTCTTTTTTGTAAACACGACCGCTTGACATTTAGCTACCGACAATGCCAGGCCATGCTCAGAGAGCCACTGGTTAAGATAGTGCAAGGCAGTATTTAAACGAGAAGTTATGTCCTCCACAGAATTTGAGCTGTAATAGAGGACGATGTCATCAGCATACTGAAGAATGTTACAGAAATTATTAACAGATAATTCAAGGTCATGTGTGTATATGTTATACAACAGCGGACTAAGAGCTGAACCTTGAGGAAGACCTTTCCAGACAAGTCTGGAAAGTATAGTAAGAAGTCGATGTCTTACAGATACCGATCTCCCGGTCAGCAGATTACATATGTAATGGGACATCCTCGGCGGAATACTCAGCTGACGCAATTTCTGCCTGAGCACCGGAAGAAGAACATTATCATATGCAGATGCGACATCTAAAAAGACACCAACCAAATACTCTCCTTTGGCAAAGGCTCGTCGAATATCTGTAGTAAGAATACTGAGACTATCAATAGTACTTAGCCCCTTTCTAAAGCCAAACTGAGAGGGCGCTAAGATATTCCTACTTTCCACTATCCATTCCAGTCGATTTTTCAAAAGCCGTTCAACAATCTTAGATATAGTAGATGCCAGGGCAATGGGTCTATAGGAATTAAAATCTGAAGGACATTTTCCAGGTTTGAGGATAGGGATAACAATTTGGGACTTCCATGAGTTGGGTATATTGCCTGATTGAAATATTTTATTTATCATGTTTAGAAAATGGTGTTTAGAGTTATCATTTAATTTTGTAATAATAATAATAATAATAATAATAAGCCTTTTATTTCACATATCACTTTTTTACAAATATTGTTAGTTAGATATTAGTAGTAAAAAGTAAATAATTAAATATCTTAGTAGTAAGTAAATTAGTTTGTTAGTTATTAATATTAATGTTAGATCTTGTTTTGGTGATATGGATCCCATTTTCTTGAGTATAGGCCTCCTCCATTTCGCTCCACAATTTTCTGTTTTTCCCCAGAGTCATCCAATTTTTTCCAGCAGTTTTTGCTATACCGTCAGCCCACCGGCTAATTGGTCTACCAACATATCTTTTCCCAACTGGGCCCTTCCATCGTGTTGTTTGAATTGTCCATCTATTATCAATGTAACGTGATATGTGCCCAGCCCACCGCCATTTTAATATTAGGGCTTGGGTGAATGCATCCAATATATTTGTTTTTTGTCTTATCTTATGATTGTTAACTTTTTGTGTTTTTCTGACTTTCAATATATTTCTCTCCATTTTTCGCTGCGTTACGTTAATTTTTTGTTTTATTGTGTTTGTATAATTCCAGGTTTGACATCCATATAAAAGAGTGGGTGAGATGCAAGTGTCCATGATAGTTTTTTTCATTTTCATACTAAATTTACCTTTTAAAAAATCTTTAAGTGTCCAAAACTTTTTCCAAGCTAATTTAATTCTTCTTTCTATTTCTTCTTCATTACTTGTTTTTCTAAACGATATTTGTTTTCCTAAGTAAATATAGTTATCTACATATTCTATGTCAATTCCATCTATTGTAATATCTCTCTTAAAGCTGTTTGTCATTATTTTCGTTTTACAAGGGTTCATTTCCAAACCAACTTTGTGACTTTCTTGATTTAGAGTGTTTATCATTGTTTCTAATTCATTAGGTTGTTCAGATAATAAAACAATGTCATCAGCAAACCTAAGGTGGCTCATATACTTTCCGTCTATATCGATTCCCCCTTGTCCCCAGGTTATTCTTCTAAATACATATTCTAAAACAGAAATAAAAAGCTTTGGCGATAGTGGATCGCCCTGTCTCACCCCTCTTTGAATTTCTATCTGATTTCCCCTGTTTTCTAATTTCACTTTACTTGTGCTGTTTCTATATATGTTTTTTATTATATTTATATATGTTTTACAAACGTTGGACATTTCTAGTGCCTTCCAAATTGAACTGTGGCTAATGCTGTCAAACGCCTTAGTATAGTCAATAAAAGCTATGTATAGGCTTCTATTAAATTCTCTATACTTTTCTATCAATTGTTCCAATGCTTGTATGTGATCAATTGTGCTGAATCCCGAGCGAAAACCGGCTTGTTCTATAGGTTGTTGTATGTCAATATCGTGGGTTATGCGTTTTAATAGAATTGATGTAAAAAGTTTATACATAGTTGCAAGCAGACTGATGGGCCTGTAATTTACTATATCCAGTGGGTTCCCTTTTTTGTACAATAAAATAATGTCCGATGTACACCATTGCTTTGGGATGGATTCTGTGTTAAGTATCAGATTGAATAGTAGAGTAAGATGAGGTATCAGGATAGTGGCACCCAATTTTAAAGCCTCATTTGTTATACCATCAGGCCCAGGACTTCTTTCTGGTTTTAAGTGTTTAATGTTATCGTAAACCTCTTTCATACTGATTGGTTCAATCGTTATATTGGATGTCATCTCATATTGTATCTTTCCTTCCACTAGTTTGTCATCACCCCTTCTTCTATATAGTTCTTTGTAAAATGTTGTCGCAAGGTTTGTCACGTCTTTCCTCGTTCTTGTTTCTTTTGAATTATGTTTGAGTTTTAGTATCCAGGGTTTCTGCATATTCAATTCTTTTACAGCTCTTTTTGTACTTCTATAATTGTTTAAATTTTTTGTAATTACATTGTGCCTGTGCTTGGCGTAGTCTTTTCTAATTGATTTATTTGTGTCTTTAAATAGTACTGTAAGTTTATTTCTTGTGTTTTTGTCTTTGTTATTAATTAAAATTAGTTCAGTGCGTTGTTTTATAAGTTCTTTCGTACTTCTGCTAAAAATAGAATTTTCTTTAACATTTCTCTTCGCGTTTTTCTTTTTTAAACTATTTAATATTATTCCTTCAAGCAAATTATAGTACATTTGTACATCGTTTTGGTTCATTGTTAGGTTTTCAATGCTAATTTTCAATTGATTAGTGTAACTTTCTATTTCTTCTGACGATTTTAACTTACTAAATGTGGGTCTGAAAGTCGTCCTGATTTTTTTTGGCGTATTTAAAATTACTGTTGCCCTCACTAGCCTATGATCAGAAGCAAAATTTATCCTATTTAGGACTTCTATGTTTGTAATGGACTTTGGTTTGTTTGTCATTATGAAATCTATCTCATTTTTAATTTTTTGATTAGGAGAAATCCAGGTCCATCTTCTATTAGCTTTCTTTTTGAAAAACGTATTCATAATTGCTAATTTGTATTCAAAGGCATATTCTATTAATTTTTCGCCCCTTTCATTTCGTTCGCCGTAACCGTATTTACCCATTATCAGATCTTCTTCTTCTTTTCGGTATCCTATTTTGGCATTTAGATCACCTATAACTATTACCAAGCCATCAGCAAGTAGATGTGCTTTTTTTACATCGTTGTAGAAGGAATCTATTTCTTCTTCACTTGATCTCTCTGTGGGTGCATAAAGCTGAATTATTGACATGCTTGTTTCTTCAAATTTTAATTGCAATATTGCAACTCGGTCTGATATCCCAAGGAAGTTGGTTATATTGTTTCTGTAATTTTTCTTTATTAAAAATCCAACTCCATGATGACCCTTGCGTTTTCCTGTGTAGCATAAAATATAATCCTGATATTCTTCTATTGCCTGACCCATTCTTCGAACTTCTGACATCCCTAAAATATCAAATTCAATAGTTTCAAGGGCATAGGTTAATTGCAGGTATCGTTCTATTGATGCCAAAGATCTTACATTTAAAGTACAAATTTTTAATATATTTTTATTATGTTTTGTATCTGTTTTGGTGGTATTTCTAATATTTGCGAGTGGAGGGTGGTAGTCTAATTTCCCACGATGACCAGTCGTCTTGGGAAATGTTTTGTTAAAATTATTTTGGTTTAGTTTTTGCTTGTTCCGGTGGCTAACGTCCGTATCCTATAAAAGTTTCACTGCTGGAGAAGAGGACAGTGAGTTGCTTCTGACTCTCATTATATCAAATGCATTTTTTTTGTTATTAGTAGATAATGAAGCTTGCTTTCGTGGTTTATCAGGGGATATTGTTAAATTTCGTTTACGAGTTGGTATGTTAGATGTTCCTTCCTTAATAATTAACTTGTCATAATTTATGATGGCATAGTTCCCTTTTTTCCTCTCTTCTATAAGCTTTACCTGTAACTCTTTCCTTTTTTCCTGTACTTCTTTAGGATAATCTTCGGAGGCATAAATATCTTTTAAATGTTTCTTGTTTTTCATGATTTCCTTTTTTTTCCAATTATTAATAAAAGATATCAATACTGGTCTTCCTTTATTATTTTCTTTGTTAAGTTTTCCAATTCTTTGTATTATATTTATGTCTCTGTTATCAAGATTAATACTTAAATCCTTTTTTATTTTTTTTACCACTTCGTCCAGCAGTTCTGATTGCGAGTGTTCTTTTTCTTCAAGTCCATAAAAAATGATGTTATTGGATTTTTTATTTTTTTCTAAATTATTAATTTTTATTTTCAACTCATTATTTTCTAATTTCAGATTTTCTAATTCTTCTTTTATAGGTTGCAATTTTCCATCTATTTGCGAGATAATGTCTTTTGTTTGAATCGACATTTCTACTTTTATCTTTTCGAAAAATTCTTCAAAATTACTCATTTTGTTTAGTTGGTATTAATAACGTATTTATTCAACTTTGTAAAAACGAAACGTTGATTGTTTCGACGTTATGTATCTGTATTCGTATTATATTATGATGTTGGCACCAAACTGTCACTATTGTAAAAGAAGTTGAGACTTTGACAGATAACCTTATTTATTCGAAAAATATTGTTCTTTTTTCGTATATGCTACTAATTTTATAAAATTATTACGTCACGATCAAATTTGTGTCACTATTAACAGTTTGTATACGTTTTTACGTTAATTAGCTACTTAATCACACCATCTTTGAATTTAAAAAGTCAGGACACAAATATCACTTGTTGTTACGAGCACAACCGGAACCGGAATTTTTTGTAATAAAGGAGTAAGAAATACCATCCTCACCTGGACTGGTATCCTTTAAATCCGTTAAGACGTTTTTAAGTTCTTCAAAGGAAAAAGGAAGATCCATTTCCTCCGAAGATTCAACCGGCGTGGATATAAATAAATCTTGGGATGGGACAAAAGGGGGAGCCAATTTGTTTGCAAAATCGTTGAGCCAAACAGAAGGATTATTGGAATTGGGACTGCTGACATTGTTAAGAGATCGGCGAAATCTCTTAACATTTGTCCAAACAAGGGAAGACGAGGAACGAGGACTAAGGGATTCACAAAAACTTATCCAACCACGTTTTTTCTTTTTCCAAATGCAATTTCTAAACTTCGCATCCTTGCGTCTGTAGTCGATAAAATTTTCCATAGTCATACAGGCTGCGTATGACTCCTCGGCAGATGTTCGCCAAAGGACAGAATCAGAGCATTCCTGATCCCACCAGGGATTGAAATGCATCCAATTCTGAATGGAGCGGTATTTGGGGATATGTAGGTCAGCAGCAGACATAATAGCAGAGACAAACCCTTCATAGTAAACAGAGATACTCTCATAATTACCAGACTCAGAAAGATTGCACAACATGCAATCCACAGAGTCGGCGTACTCGTTCCAGTTGGCCTTTTTTAAATTAAATTTATGGGGAAGGGAAGGAGTAGGAGTGGGAGGAAGTCTATTATTTAAGGACAGCAAAATCGGGAAATGATCACTACCATGGGTAGATGGGAGTACAGACCATGATAGTTGGGAAGCAAGAGAAGGAGAAGATAAGGAAAGGTCAATAGCAGACCTAGGGTTCTGATTTGGATTAACCCTACGAGTCGGTGACCCATCATTGAGAATGCAGAGGTCCACATCATCAATCATTTCCACCAACGAAGGAGAGAATCCATCACAGTAGTAACACCCCCACAAAGTGTGATGGGTGTTAAAATCACCCAGGACCACCACAGGGCTGGGAAGCGAAGAGATAATAGACTTAAGCTCTAGAAAGATGGAAGGGGAAGGATGAGGGATGTAAACAGAAAGGAAGGAAATACCAAGGGTCCTCACAGCAACAGCATTCAACTGTTGACTATGAGAAGGGAGAGGAATACGGGAATATGGAGAAGAGTGCTGTATGAGGATAGCACTACCTCCATACCCGTCATTTCTGTCCTCCCTTAAACAGGCGAAACCTGGCACCCTGAATCGGGAGTCAGGCACCAGCCATGTTTCTGAGAGGGCAATAATGACAGGATTATGCAGAGAAATAATAGAAAGTAGTTCATGCTTTTTAGCACGAATACTTTTACTATTCCACTGCAGGAAGAATAGTGGAGCCATTGTTAAGGATTTTAAAGATTTTGAGTAGGTTTTGGGCAACGTAGGACGGTAAAGGAAGTTCATCAGCAGTTGAGATTATGCTCACAAGAGTGTCAGTCAAAGCAATTAACAGATCCTTTGTAGATTCTGCTGGACTGTCAGAACCTTGATTTAGTGCACAACCATTAGGAAGGGACGAGGAACAATTGCTAATAATGGACTGGTGAGCTTGTCTATTGTATCCCTTTGCCATAGGAGCGTGGGGACGGGGAGCTTGGAAAACTGTTTTACAATAGGATTTAGAGGAAGTAGCAGGTCTGCTTTGTTGGGGTTGGGGGTTTGTGAAAACAGGAGGTGAGAACATTTCCTTAGCAACATCTGCATAGGAACGTTGGACAGATGGGAACCGAGAGGATGCTTCCATATAGGAAATACACTCTTGCGACATAACCGTTTTAATGTTCTGTTGTCTTACAAACTCAGGGCACCCTTTATCAGTTGCAAAATGTTTAGCTGTGCAATGGATGCAGGTTGAATTTTCCTGCCGGATGTCACATGCATCACCAGTATGAAACTGGGAACACCTATAGCACCTTGGCTTTGATCTACACTGTGACTTAACATGACCAAAACGACAGCAATTAAGGCACTGGATTGTAGGATATTTATAAAGTTCAATATTAAGGACAGATTTATAGGAGAACACTCTTTCAGGCAATTGTTGGCCACGTATAGTAATTACAACAGTTTGAGTTGGAACCCATGTAACTACACCCTCACTTACATTCTTGCGGTTCATTCGTCTTGCTTTTATAACTTCTCCGCATGCACTAGGGAATATCAGTGAGCCAACAAACTCTTCCAAAGACCATTCAACGGGAATTCCTTTTACAATTCCCATCCTTGTAATATTAAATGTCGGGATTACACAAACATATTTACATAGACTAAGAACAGGGTTATTCAAAAATCTATTTGCTGCATCAGCAGATGTAAATTGGACACTGATTTTATTGCGACCCACATTTTTAACTCCATCATTAACTATATCAGTGATTTTATTAGTATGGAGAAATTGACCAAATTTAATGGCTCTTATAGAGGTCCCTGCAGATGGATCAGGAGATTCCCTTGACACATACACAATAAAAGGACCTTTATCAGTACTAATATAGGATTTTGGGGCATCGGATAAGGCAGGGTGGGTCCATACATTCTGGATGGAAGGAGTGGCAGTGGCTGGGTCTATGATCGTTTTTTTAATAACATCTTGGTTTGAGGATGTTTCCTCAACTTGTCTTTTTCTATTAACTGTAGAATTTACAATACTCCCCCCAGGATCAGGGGGGTCAGGTGGAGGATCAGGATCCATCTTAAAATAAAAATAACCTACCTAAAACTAATCTAATCTATAAGACAACACAACTACTTACTATTACCAATCACCTTATTAGTATGGATCTATTTACACTATTATATATTGTTTCCACTATGTAAAATAAACATTTTCAGTACTAAAAAAAGATATTTTCACGAACACGTGTGTTAACCAAAACAAACGTCAGCGAAAAAACCAAACCTAACATTTACTATTATTATAATGTATAGTTTTTCGCTGACGTTTTGACGGCTTACTGACGTCTAACTTGTCAATGGCTAGAATAGTCTAGGCACGCTCGAAACGCCATATTTCGAGAAATCAATCAATCTAGAATAGTCTATTATTGGCTGTGGTTTTTGTCACAGATCAGTGTCTATGACGCTGTCTTAAGTGTTAAATTCAACGATAAATTTTAGATTATGGAATCGATTATCTTGTATTTTGTTTATCTTTTTTTTTTTTTTCTCTGTATATATGTTTTGTTTATTATTTTATAATTGTAAGTGAATGCTGGCATGGGTGTGATGCAAATTTATTAATTCTATTACTATAACTTTGTCAAATTATTATAATTAATATTACTCATAAACTTATTATTAATTCTTAATTTATATTATCTATTTACTTTCTTATATATATTTATATATAGGAAATATATTTCTTCTTATATTATTTTATCTATATAGTTTTATGCAACGGTATGCTCAATAACGCAAATTTAAATGGTAACAGCTCCGATGAGGATATATTTTGTCAATGTTCATCTACGTCGTCTAATAATAGTTTTCACAGCACTTTCTCCCAACTCAATACTAAATTGGACATGACATTTCTTAATTCTAACAAGCACTTTAATGTGATACACATAAATGCACAAAGCATTCCCGCCCACTACCCGGATCTTTTGGCTTCCTTCGATGTTAAAAACGTTCATGCAATCTTAGTCTCTGAAACGTTCCTTAAACCATGCTTACCCTTATAGCGGTTGAGATGTGATACCACTATTTAATATGATCTTATTTATTTTACACTAAATGAGTAAAATTAAAAATCCAAATTTTGTGGAGAAATTGTCCAAATTTATTTAACTCACAGATACGTGAAGAGAAAATAATCACAGAAGGAAATAAAGAAATTTAAATAAATACCAATAGAAAATACAAGCTAAACTAGCACGTAATAGCAAGAAGTTAAGGTTGAGAATTGAATGCAAGCTAAGAGAGCAATGGATACACAAGTGAATGTCGCAAGCGATTCTAGCCGACTCTTTAAACGTGGCGATGCTAGCTAGCAGCCTACGGCACGCATAACAAAAAACTCGGAACAGGTTTGAATTGTTCCAATGCGCTGCGTGCGGATGATTTTAGTAAATGTAATAATATTAATTTAGAATAAGTAATGTTCCCTACAGTACTCCCCCCCAGAGACCTGGTTAAGGGCGATAGTAGTCTGGAAACTTGACTCTTCTTCCGCTTCTTGTCCGCTTCTCAAGTGTCTGCTCCACGTCAGGTTGAGAGATAGCCTTTGGTGCTGCTATTATCCTCTTTGATGCAGGAACGGCCTCTCGCGTAACATATGCGGGCTTGATCCTGTCCACACTAACGTTATTAGGCTTACCACATATGTCTATTTTGAAATATTTAGGAGTCCTCTTGAGAACCTTGTATGGGCCTGCATAAGGTGGTTCCAGTGGTTTGCGGACGTGGTCCTGCCGTAAAAAAACATGTGTTGTCTCTGCAAGGTCAGCTGGCATATAAAAAGGACCTGTCCTATGCCATGACGTGGGCTTCGGTGAGAGTCGTGCCATACCAGCACGAAGACGAGTGACCAGATTTGTGATATCTGCAGTCCTGTAGTCTTCTGAGGGTGCCAGAAATTGCCCTGGAAGTCGAAGGGGCTCCCCGTAGACCAGCTCAGCCGCTGAAGCCTGAATGTCATCCTTCCAGGCGCTACGGATGCCCAGCAGCACTAAGGGAAGTGCTTCCGTCCAGGTCGAAGAGGGATGGCACATGATAGCTGCCTTCAGCTGCCGATGGAGTCTCTCGATCAAGCCGTTGGAAGCTGGATGATACGAAGTAGTCGTAAAGTGATGTGCACCAACCATGGCTGATAGTGCCTTGAAGAGATGCGACTCGAATTGCCGACCCCTATCGGTTGTAATTCGAAGAGGGCAACCAAATCTTGCTATCCAACCAGAGAGAAGAGCGGCAGCACAGGAATCAGCTGTGATGTCCTTAAGTGGGAATGCCTCAGGCCATCGTGTGAAACGGTCGATGACAGTAAGGCAATATCTGAAATCAGACGAAACAGTTAAAGGTCCGACGATGTCGAGGTGGATGTGTTCAAACCTCGATGTAGGAGTTGGAATTGAGGATAAGGGAGCAAGGGTATGACGGTGAACTTTGCTCTTTTGACAAAGTACACACTCTCGTGTCCACTCTCTACAGTCTTTGCGAATCCCTGGCCATACGAATCTCTGTGTAACCAGCCGCACTGTAGCTGTCCTACCAGGATGGCTCAAGCTGTGTAAAGTTTCAAAAACTTGTCGGCGAAACTTCTCAGTAATGAACGGGCGCGGAGAAGACATTGATACGTCACAGTATAACTTCTGGTTACAGTGTGGCAAATCTACCTTAACCAGTTTTAACGATGAGCCTTTTTGAAGCAGACCTAGCAGTTCAGGATCAGTATCTTGAGCAAGTGCTAGAGCCTGGTAATCAATAGATCGACTCACCTCTTCCAGTCGTGACAGAGTATCAGCCACTACGTTCAAACGTCCTGGTAAGTATTGAATAATAGTTGTGAACTGAGAAATATAATCAAAGTACCGATATTGGCGCGGTGAGCATTTCTCCCTGTTAATGTTGAATGCATATGTGAGAGGTTTATGATCCGTGTGAATCGCGAAGTTTCGAGCCTCAACCATGTGTCGAAAATATTTAATGGCTTCATAAATGGCTAACAGTTCTCTGTCGTAAGGACTATACTTCTTCTGCGCAGATGTTAATTTTTTAGAAAAGAAACCAAGAGGTTGCCATACGTTATTAACACGTTGTTGAAGAACTGCTCCAATTCCGACATCAGAAGCATCAGTGGCAATAGCTAGCTCTGCAGAAGGATCTGGGTGAGCCAGTAATGTGGCTTGAGATAAACAAGTCTTACATTTTTGAAAGGCTTCCATCATCTCCGGTGTCATAGTGATCGGCTTAGCTCCTTTCATCTTAGGTCCTAGAAGCGCAGCATCTAATGGTGCTTGGATATTTGCGGCGTCGGGAATAAAACGCCGATAAAAATTGAACATACCGAGGAAACGTCGTAATTCCTTAGCAGTTTTTGGCACATTGCACTCCTGTATGCTCTTTACGTTCGTCTCTAAAGGTTGAGTCCCAGAATCTGACACTAGGTAACCAAGAAATTTTACCTGTCGCTGCCCGAAGACACACTTGGATGTGTTTATCAAAACACCATACTCTTTGAGCCTGGTGAAGAGTAGTCTGATGTGGCGCTGATGTTGTTCTTCAGAACTGGAAAATACCAAAATGTCGTCTAAGTAACCAAAACAAAAGTCATCAAAATCACGTAGCACTTCGTCCATGAACCTCTGAAAGGTTTGTGCTGCATTGCGCAGTCCGAAGGTCATGTACGGGAACTCGAAAAGTCCAAAAGGAGTTACAATGGCTGTTTTGTGGATATCATTGACGTGTACTGGTATTTGATTGTACGCCTTGACTAGATCGATAGTTGAAAATACTGTACAACCAGAGAGTTGGTAGGAAAAATCCTGGATATGGCGTATCGGATACCTGTCAGGTACTGTGCGAGCATTGAGTGCTCTGTAATCACCACATGGTCTCCATCCGTCGTCCTTCTTCTTAACTAAGTGCAGAGCGGACGACCACGAACTGTTAGAGGAGCGGGCAGTTCCCTGTGACAGCATATCGTCAAATTCTTTTTTGGCTGCTTTCAGTCTAACTGGGTCTAAACGACGAGGTCTACTGGTAACCGGTGGTCCGGGAATGGTTTTGATGTAATGCACGGTATTATGCTTAGGTAAGGAAGACGTACCTGATGGTCTCGTTACCTCTGGAAACTCATGAAGCAGCTGATGGTATTTTGATTCTCCCGAAATGGCTTTGACTGACGCAAGGTCATCGGAGATATTTTCTTTTATTGCTTGCACTGACAGAGTGGTATTTCCATCGACGAGTCGCTGACATCTGCAATCTACAAGAAGATTGTAAAATATCAAAAAATCTACGCCGATAATGGGCTTTGAAACATCAGCGATGGTAAATTTCCAGGTGAAAGTACGCTTTAGTCCTAGGTCTAAGTGTAACAATGTAGGACCGTAAGTATGAATGACTGTACCGTTCGCCGCCATGAGTTCATACTTTGTCTTGGTACAGGGCGCCTTGGTAGCCAACCGTGGAAAAACGCAGAGATCCGAGCCAGTATCAATGAGGAAAAGCATTTTTGAAATACGGTCGGTAATGAAAAGACGGCCTGTAGGTAAAGGGCAGACGTTGGCCGCTACTTCCGGCTGCCCAGAGAGTTTTCCGACTCTCCGTAATTACATGGCTGTACACATTTTTTAGCATTTGAACCAAATTTAAAATGGTACCAACACTTTTGCTGGGTAGTCGACTTCCTGCGATGTCTGGAATGGCTCCGGGAACGCTCTTTAAATTTTGATGAGACCGAGTTGTGACGTACCTGGGTTGAGAGTTCCGATACCTGCTTGGTCAGGAGTTGAATCTGCTTGGCCATTTCTTCCAACATGGAGGATGCAGGGGGTGTGGCCATCGCAGATGAGCTTGCGACCTGTCGTGATGAGGGTGCTATCTCATGCACCTTGTCTGCCAGGTCAGCTAATTTTTCGATAGGCAGATCAGGCTGTGAAGCTATAACCGTTTGAATGTTTTGTGGTAACCTACTCGACCATAATGTTTTTAAAAAATCCTTGGGGACAGATGAACCCGCAAGATCTTGCATGTATCGCAGAAACTGTGATGGCTTGCGATCACCTAGCTGCTCGTGCCTCAGCAACTGCATCACTTTCTTTTCTTGAGACGCAGACAATCTTTTAATCAGTTGCGTTTTAAGAGTGATGTATTTATCCGTCTCGGGAGGAGAAATGATAATATCCTTCACCTCGACAGCAAATTGATTATCTAACTGAGCGGCAACGTAATAAAATTTTGTAGTATCACTTGTTATATTAGATAAAGCAAACTGACCTTCAATTTGTGAAAACCAAAGGGCTGGTTCTTCCGGCCAGGTTGGATGTAGTCGCGTCCTCCATCTTGTATCAGAGGTCACTTGCCAAGGTCGTCAAAATGGCCTCCTGCCGTTTTAAATCTTCTTGCCAGCAGTAAACGTAGGTATTTATTGTAGTGCTCACCAATTTAGGGGTCACCAATATAGCGGTTGAGATGTGATACCACTATTTAATATGATCTTATTTATTTTACACTAAATGAGTAAAATTAAAAATCCAAATTTTGTGGAGAAATTGTCCAAATTTATTTAACTCACAGATACGTGAAGAGAAAATGATCACAGAAGGAAATAAAGAAATTTAAATAAATACCAATAGAAAATACAAGCTAAACTAGCACGTAATAGCAAGAAGTTAAGGTTGAAAATTGAATGCAAGCTAAGAGAGCAATGGATACACAAGTGAATGGCGCAAGCGATTCTAGCCGACTCTTTAAACGTGGCGATGCTAGCTAGCAGCCTACGACACGCATAGCAAAAAAACTCGGAACAGGTTTGAATTGTTCCAATGCGCTGCGTGCGGATGATTTTAGTAAATGTAATAATATTAATTTAGAATAAGTAATGTTCCCTACACCCTCAACATCCTACGCACTACGTGGCTTCCATTTAATCCGCAATGATCGAACAGGGAAAGGTGGCGGCGGAGTAGCCATTTACCTACGTAGCCACATACCCTTTTCTATTCTTGACAAATCCCCTACATTGTACTCAAATACTTCTGAACATATTTTTATTGAAGTCATTTTCGGTACCATAAAGCTTTTATTAGGAGTATTCTACAGCCCATCGCTTCACATAAATTATTTTGATAACTTTGAAAATTTGCTAGACAAGTATGTACCGAATTTCGACCACACAATTATTATGGGTGATTTTAATACATGCATAATTAAAAATGACTGGCGTACTAAACGACTTAAAAATATAGTGAATAGTGCAAACCTCAACCTTCTTCCTACCAGTGCTACCCATTTTTTCCCAAACACTATTCCTTCACAACTGGACTTAATGATCGTGTCTTCTCATGAACGTGTCGTCACTTTCGGCCAACTGTGTGCTGAAGCCTTTTCTTATCATGATCTCGTATACTTAACCTATAAGATTCGCACACCAAAAATCAAGCCCACGGTTATCATGCGTAGAAGCTTCAAGAATTTCAATAATGAGAGTTTCATGAAAAGCTTAAGCCAGATCGATTGGGATAGTGTGTTCAATGCTCCAAGTACCAATGACAAAATTAACATATTTAACTCTCTTCTTATTGAACTTTTTGATATTTATGCTCCTCTTAGACCCGTAAAACTTAAACATCTCCCCGCTCCGTGGCTTACAGACGATATTAAGAAACTCATGGCAAAGAGGAACTCTGCTAAGTCTAAATACAAAAGAAATTGCACTGAAGAAAACCTTATTAGGTTCAAAACACTACGGAATCGATGTAGTAAGACTTGCAGAGATGCACAACGTAAATTTATCCATTCCACTATTGAAAATAACAGCCCTGCTAAAGTGTGGAAATTCCTAGATGCAATGGGTATTGGACGCACACGGAAAACTATTAATATAAGCGATAAAATAAATCTTGATGAAATTAACAAACACTTTTCAAATGTTAACTTACTGAACCAAGAAATTAAAGCCGACACTATTAAGTCAATTTCCGATATCTCCTGCCCTTCTCCTTTTTATTTCTCCTCTGTTTCTACTGATGACGTGAAGAAGCATGTGCTGGCCATTAAATCCGATGCTACTGGTAGTGATCAAATCAGTCGGAAGATGATTCTCTTAACTCTCAACCCTGTACTCCCTGTCTTATGCCACATCTTTAATCATTCCCTTTCCTCAAACTCTTTTCCCAATACCTGGCGCCAAGCTATAGTAACTCCTATTCCTAAGGTACCTAATCCTTTATCTTTTTCTGACTATCGCCCTATCTCCGTTCTCCCATTTTTGTCAAAGGTGTTAGAGCGTATAGTCCATCATCAACTTTCATCCTTCTTAGCTTTAAATAAAATCCTATCCCCCTTCCAGTCTGGATTTCGCCCTGGGCACAGCACGGTTACGGCATTAAATAAAGTAAATGACGACATTAGGTTGGGTATCGATAATCAACAAATTACTATTCTTGTACTGCTGGACTTTTCGAATGCTTTTAACACTGTTGATTTTGATATCCTCTTAGCAATTCTTAAGTCCATTAATGTATCCTCTGATGCTATTGAATGGTTTTACTCCTATCTACATGAACGAGAGCAAACTGTTCGTATTAACGATCAACGATCATCCGTATGTCGTCTTAGTGCTGGGGTTCCGCAGGGTGGCGTCCTTTCTCCTCTCCTTTTTTCCATTTTCATTAACTCCGTTACCAAGCTCCTATCCCTTTCCTTCCATTTATACGCCGATGACCTGCAAATTTATTTGACCGCGGACGTGAATGGCATTGCGAAAGCTATTGATCTAGTAAATTCCAACCTGCATACAATCAGTACCTGGAGCAAGTCATTTGGTTTGGCAATAAATCCCAAAAAGTCACAGGTGTGTTTCCTAGGCAGTCGCCAACAAATAGCTAAATTAAATTTCCCTTCCTATCCTCATATTACCCTTGACAATTGTAAGCTGGAATACAGTAACACTGTTAAAAATCTGGGTATCAAGGTGGACAGCACTCTCTCCTGGGCTCCTCACATCTCTGAACTGAGTCGTAAGATGTACTACACTATTGGTAGGCTAAAGAGATGGAAAAATCTCTTGCCCATACAAACCAAGATCTCCCTGGCGCACTCTCTCTTGCTGCCTATATTAGACTATGCTGACACCTGTTATCTGGACATTTCGCAACAATTGCTCAATACACTTGAACGCCTACAAAACCTGGTTATTAGATTCATCTTCGGACTGAGGAAATTTGATCACATCAGCCAGTATCGTGTTAGGCTGCGGTGGCTTTCTGTAGAAAACCGTCGGAACCTCCACACTGTCACGCTCCTCTATTCCATCCTTTTTCATCCCGATACTCCTTCCTACCTTAAGGAACGCTTTTCCTTCCTTGGCTCTAACTCCTGTATTCCTTCCAGTCTCCGCTCGAAACGTGATAACGTGCTCGAGTTTCCGCAGTGCCGCACTCACTGCTACAGTAAATCTTTTACTGTAGAAGCAGTGAAATTATGGAATGCGTTACCACGCGACGTGAGACGGTCTACGTCTATAAATATCTTTAAGCGTAAAGTTAAGAATCATTATCTTCGGATGTAGTATATGTATACCTATTTGTATCTTTATCATTTATGTTATCTTATTTTCTCTTTCCCAATTATATATATATTTAATGTATATGTGTATGTATATTATCCATATATTTATGTATGTGTATTGTATCTATATGTATTATGTATTGTATGTACAGGTTATATATTTATTAAGTTTACTTAAGGTTTGCACCACATTTTGCCCTCTCTCTTAGATGTCCTATCCTTGGATTGGTTGCCTGGAAGAGATCACTTTTAGTGATAAGGCCGCCTTTGTGCATTTTATGTCCCAAAATTGTACTTGTAATTCTTGTAAATGTGCAATAAAGACTTTTTATCTTATCTTATCTTATCTTATTAAATTTAATAAAAGTAAAGTAAATTTTATTAAATTATAAAACAAGCAAACAAATACAAGATTTTGGCGTTAGGCAACATGCAAAATCAACTTATGGCTAAGTAAAAATTTTTTTAAATAATGGAAATAGAGGTCTTAACAAATAAATTATGTTAATAAATTATATCTCCAAATTAAATCAAAATTTTATTACCGTTTTATTTAAAACGTTAATTAATGCATGCAAGAAAGTAAGAAATAAAAATTGACAAATAATAAAGCAAATAATCAAATCGGTAAAAGGCATTTTTGTTTACAAGTAATTATATTCTTGTTTGAACAATATAGTGTGAGCTCGATAGTACCTTTAAAGATGTGTGGGTGCGAATTTCCTGTAAGGACGTAGCGCTCACACTGACGCAAATGGCAAACTATGGCAAAGGGATACCGCACTGTTATTTTTTGTACCTCAAAATTTATTGAAATAATTTACCCAATATTATTTTCTTTTATATAATCTTTAAAAAGTTTAAATATTGCCAGATATTTCTTTATTCATATTGCATAGTTTATAAGCTTGTATTATGCACACTGAATGTTTATGTTGTACATAAGTGTCTATATCATGTGCCATGTGCCATTAGTTATATAAGCAGAAGCTTAGAATTGATTAATTATTTATTGAGTCAAAAACGTTATTATACTTTTCGGGCTAGTCTTGATTTTATTCTCGACAACAACGTATGAAACAGGTGATTATTTTGCGATATTTAGATATCCTCATTAAATGTTCGTTTTGTATAATTTACTACAACATAAACATGATCAGATATTTTAATTATCGTATAGGTAAATGTGATTTGCTAAGCGTGAGGTAAAACAACATAACAGGTAACACTGATCGAACGTTCTCTGCGCATACGTATACTGCGCAATTTGCCGCGCGTGCTTCCCATTATCAATAACATATTTGCCAGACTATATCGGTTTTTATACGTGTATGGGAACGCAACAGCCGTACTCAAAAGTATTTGAGCAAATGATCAGTTGATTACAGTTTGAAGAAAGTACGTTTTGAAGTGTGAAACGTAAAAAACTTAAGTGCGTGCTCAACCATTTGAGAATACTTAGTTGAGATTTTGTACTATACTCAATTCAGAAACCGGCCGTTAGTGTTCAATGTTTATATTTAGTCCTCTATGTAAATATATTAGATATAATAATATTAAACTATAAACTAACTTATTTGTAAAAGACTATTTATTACTAACCCATGTCCATGTATATATTGCAGTAGGCAGTACTTTAACTGGACCTCTTTTTATAATTTTGTTTGTTTTTTATTCTCCTATTGTGTAATATAATCTCTTTTTTACCGTATAACCTCCTTCGTGTGTTTGAGTGATTAGTGTTCATGCTCAACTGTATTATTTTAAAATAATACATTTGTTTAATACTAATTAACTTATTACCTAATGCCTTATTAAAACAACTAGCACCTTTTAATCGCTATTACATCATTTAAAAGGTATGTAATAAATTTGAGTTTCAATAAATAAACATTTATATTAGATCACTAATAGTGATAAGGTCGCCCTTGCATGCTACTCTACGTCTTCTGTCTTACTATATAGTTATGTGTTTGTTTATGTATGCAATAAAGAGTTTTATCTATCTATCTATCTATCATTTTTATCGAATGTGTTAGAAAAATTATAGTAGATAATATAAATAAAGATAAATTAGAATAATTGTCGGAATATATAAGATGATTGTCGTGTGGAACAAACATCAGAAGGTTGGTAACTGTAAGTAATGTTATTTTACCTTTTAAATGATGTGAAGCTTGGAGTAGTGCCATGGACTTGTGACCATAATTGTAGGCTTAAGGGATCCCTTAACGTTATAACAACACTTGCCTTTCACTGCTCTAGCCCAGTACAATTACATATATCTTACCTGTACTGTAGTTACCACATTTGCAATTACAATAATAATTGATTATATGAACGATAAATCTATTAACATTTATAATGAAGATAGCCGAGGATATATAATACATTTTCAATAATACTATTATAGCGGTTGAGATGTGATACCACTATTTAATATGATCTTATTTATTTTACACTAAATGAGTAAAATTAAAAATCCAAATTTTGTGGAGAAATTGTCCAAATTTATTTAACTCACAGATACGTGAAGAGAAAATAATCACAGAAGGAAATAGAGAAATTTAAATAAATACCAATAGAAAATACAAGCTAAACTAGCACGTAATAGCAAGAAGTTAAGGTTGAGAATTGAATGCAAGCTAAGAGAGCAATGGATACACAAGTGAATGTCGCAAGCGATTCTAGCCGACTCTTTAAACGTGGCGATGTTGGCTAGCAGCCTACGGCACGCATAACAAAAAACTCGGAACAGGTTTGAATTGTTCCAATGCGCTGCGTCCGGATGATTCTAGTAAATATATTAATATTAATTTTGAATAAGTAATGTTCCCTACAGTACTCCCCCCAGAGACCTGGTTAAGGGCGATAGTAGTCTAGAAACCTAATTCTTCTGCCGCTTCTTGTCCGCTTCTGAATTGTCTGCTCCACGTTGGATTGAGAGATAGCCTTTGGTGCTGTTATTATCCTCTTTGATGCAGGAACGGCCTCTCTCGTAACATATGCGGGCTTGATCCTGTCCACACTAACGTTATTAGGCTTACCACATATGTCTATTTTGAAATATTTAGGAGTCCTCTTGAGAACCTTGTATGGGCCTGCATAAGGTGGTTCCAGTGGTTTGCGGACGTGGTCCTGCCGTAAAAAAACATGTGTTGTCTCTGCAAGGTCAGCTGGCATATAAAAAGGACCTGTCCTATGCCATGACGTGGGCTTCGGTGAGAGTCGTGCCATACCAGCACGAAGACGAGTGACCAGATTTATGATATCTGCAGTCCTGTAGTCTTCTGAGGGTGCCAGAAATTGCCCTGGAAGTCGAAGGGGCTCCCCGTAGACCAGCTCAGTCGCTGAAACCTGAATGTCATCCTTCCAAGCGCTACGGATGCCCAGCAGCACTAAGGGAAGTGCTTCCGTCCAGGTCGAAGAGGGATGGCACATGATAGCTGCCTTCAGCTGCCGATGGAGTCTCTCGATCAAGCCGTTGGAAGCTGGATGATACGAAGTAGTCGTAAAGTGATGTGCACCAACCATGGCTGATAGTGCCTTGAAGAGATGCGACTCGAATTGCCGACCCCTATCGGTTGTAATTCGAAGAGGGCAACCAAATCTTGCTATCCAACCAGAGAGAAGAGCGGCAGCACAGGAATCAGCTGTGATGTCCTTAAGTGGGAATGCCTCAGGCCATCGTGTGAAACGGTCGATGACAGTAAGGCAATATCTGAAATCAGACGAAATAGTTAAAGGTCCGACGATGTCGAGGTGGATGTGTGCAAACCTCGATGTAGGAGTTGGAATTGAGGATAAGGGAGCAAGGGTATGACGGTGAACTTTGCTCTTTTGACAAAGTACACACTCTCGTGTCCACTCTCTAAGGTCTTTGCGAATCCCTGGCCATACGAATCTCTGTGTAACCAGCCGCACTGTAGCTGTCCTACCAGGATGGCTCAAGCTGTGTAAAGTTTCAAAAACTTGTCGGCGAAACTTCTCAGTAATGAACGGGCGCGGAGAAGACATTGATACGTCACAGTATAACTTCTGGTTACAGTGTGGCAAATCTACCTTAACCAGTTTTAACGATGAGCCTTTTTGAAGCAGACCTAGCAGTTCAGGATCAGTATCTTGAGCAAGTGCTAGAGCCTGGTAATCAATAGATCGATTCACCTCTTCCAGTCGTGACAGAGTATCAGCCACTACATTCAAACGTCCTGGTAAGTATTGAATAATAGTTGTGAACTGAGAAATATAATCAAAGTACCGATTTTTTTTTTTTTTTTTTTTTTATATGGAATAGGCTTGCGTTTGACCGCATCAAGTCTGGTGAGCGTTGATGCGGTCTACGGTGGTGCACGCTTGCCTAGAAGATACCTATTCACCCTTTCTTTGAAAACCCCCACATTGTATGTCACAGGAAATACAGTTGCCGGCAGTGAGTTCCAATCTCTCGCAGTGCGGATAAAGAATGTAGCCTCAAAGCGTTTCGTTCGTACGGTAGGAATTTCTACCGTGTATGGATGGCGTAAAGCTGTATTTCTGGAAGTTCTGAGGTAAAAAGGGGCTGGGGGAATCAAGCTATGTAAATCATGGGCACACTCTCCGAAGTGTATCCGGTAAAACACAGACAGAGATGCAACCCTACGCCGGTGGCTAAGGCTCTGCAGTTGAGTTTCAACAAGGGTCCCGTCATTGATTAGCCTTCTGGCTCGTCTCTCAACTGACTCTAAGGTCTGTAATTGGTACTTGGCAGAACCATCCCATAAATGAGAGCAGTACTCCATACATGGTCTAACTTGTGCTTTATACAGTGTGAGAAGATGTTGAGGTGTAAAGTACTGTCTCACTTTGGAGAGGACGCCAAGTTTCTTAGCAGCCAACTGAGCTCTGGACTCAATATAAGATCCAAAGTTAAGAGTCGATGAAAGAGTAATGCCAAGAAGTTCAAGGTGGTCGCTTAACGGTACCGATACATCTCGAAACGAGGGGGATAATTCGAATGGCCTTTTTTTCGCGGTGAACAGACACGCCTGGGTCTTAGTGGCATTAAATCTGACCAAATTAGCATCTCCCCAATCGGAGACTGCTTTGAGGTTCAAATTAAGGCGCTCAACCATAGTATCCCTATGCGATTGTATTTCAGGTCCACTTGCAGTTGCTTTAGCCATATAGCGCTCTACAACAGTGCTGTCATCTGCGTACCCAAGAATTCCAGGAATGAGTAAATCATTTATATGGAGCAGGAATAGAGTTGCAGAGAGCACTGACCCTTGAGGAACACCGGCATTTACATCCATTATATCAGACGAGTAGCCATCCACGACTACACGTATTGATCGGTCCCTCAAGAAGTCCGATAGCCAAGAACACAAGTCAATACCGATATTGGCGCGGTGAGCATTTCTCCCTGTTAATGTTGAATGCATATGTTAGAGGTTTATGATCCGTGTGAATCACGAAGTTTCGAGCCTCAACCATGTGTCGAAAATATTTAATGGCTTCATAAATGGCTAACAGTTCTCTGTCGTAAGGACTATACTTCTTCTGCGCAGATGTTAATTTTTTAGAAAAGAAACCAAGAGGTTGCCATACGTTATTAACACGTTGTTGAAGAACTGCTCCAATTCCGACATCAGAAGCATCAGTGGCAATAGCTAGCTCTGCAGAAGGATCTGGGTGAGCCAGTAATGTGGCTTGAGATAAACAAGTCTTACATTTTTGAAAGGCTTCCATCATCTCCGGTGTCATAGTGATCGGCTTAGCTCCTTTCACTTTAGGTCCTAGAAGCGCAGCATCTAATGGTGCTTGGATATTTGCGGCATCGGGAATAAAACGCCGATAAAAATTGAACATACCGAGGAAATGTCGTAATTCCTTAGCAGTTTTTGGCACATTGCACTCCTGTATGCTCTTTACGTTCGTCTCTAAAGGTTGAGTCCCAGAATCTGACACTAGGTAACCAAGAAATTTTACCTGTCGCTGCCCGAAGACACACTTGGATGTGTTTATCAAAACACCATACTCTTTGAGCCTGGTGAAGAGTAGTCTGATGTGGCGCTGATGTTGTTCTTCAGAACTGGAAAATACCAAAATGTCGTCTAAGTAACCAAAACAAAAGTCATCAAAATCACGTAGCACTTCGTCCATGAACCTCTGAAAGGTTTGTGCTGCATTGCGCAGTCCGAAGGTCATGTACGGGAACTCGAAAAGTCCAAAAGGAGTTGTAATGGCTGTTTTGTGGATATCATTGACGTGTACTGGTATTTGATTGTACGCCTTGACTAGATCGATAGTTGAAAATACTGTACAACCAGAGAGTTGGTAGGAAAAATCCTGGATATGGCGTATCGGATACCTGTCAGGTACTGTGCGAGCATTGAGTGCCCTATAATCACCACATGGTCTCCATCCGTCGTCCTTCTTCTTAACTAAGTGCAGAGCGGACGACCACGAATTGTTAGAGGAGCGGGCAGTTCCCTGTGACAGCATATCGTCAAATTCTTTTTTGGCTGCTTTCAGTCTAACTGGGTCTAAACGACGAGGTCTACTGGTAACCGGTGGTCCGGGAATGGTTTTGATGTAATGCACGGTATTATGCTTAGGTAAGGAAGACGTACCTGATGGTCTCGTTACCTCTGGAAACTCATGAAGCAGCTGATGGTATTTTGATTCTCCCGAAATGGCTTTGACTGACGCAAGGTCATCGGAGATATTTTCTTTTATTGCTTGCACTGACAGAGTGGTATTTCCATCGACGAGTCGCTGACATCTGCAATCTACAAGAAGATTGTAAAATATCAAAAAATCTACGCCGATAATGGGCTTTGAAACATCAGCGATGGTAAATTTCCAGGTGAAAGTACGTTTCAGTCCTAGGTCTAAGTGCAATAATGTAGGACCGTAAGTATGAATGACTGTACCGTTCGCCGCCATGAGTTCATACTTTGTCTTGGTACAGGGCGCCTTGGTAGCCAACCGTGGAAAAACGCAGAGATCCGAGCCAGTATCAATGAGGAAAAGCATTTTTGAAATACGGTCGGTAATGAAAAGACGGCCTGTAGGTAAAGGGCAGACGTTGGCCGCTACTTCCGGCTGCCCAGAGAGTTTTCCGACTCTCCGTAATTACATGGCTGCACACATTTTTTAGCATTTGAACCAAATTTAAAATGGTACCAACACTTTTGCCGGGTAGTCGACTTCCTGCGATGTCTGGAATGGCTCCGGGAACGCTCTTTAAATTTTGATGAGACCGAGTTGTGACGTACCTGGGTCGAGAGTTCCGATACCTGCTTGGTCAGGAGTTGGATCTGCTTGGCCATTTCTTCCAACATGGAGGATGCAGGGGGTGTGGCCATCGCAGATGTGCTTGCGACCTGTGGTGATGAGGGTGCTATCTCATGCACCTTGTCTGCCAGGTCAGCTAATTTTTCGATAGGCAGATCAGGCTGTGAAGCTATAACCGTTTGAATGTTTTGTGGTAACCTACTCGACCATAATGTTTTTAAAAAATCCTTGGGGACAGATGAACCCGCAAGATCTTGCATGTATCGCAGAAACTGTGATGGCTTGCGATCACCTAGCTGCTCGTGCCTCAGCAACTGCATCACTTTCTTTTCTTGAGACGCAGACAATCTTTTAATCAGTTGCGTTTTAAGAGTGATGTATTTATCCGTCTCGGGAGGAGAAATGATAATATCCTTCACCTCGACAGCAAATTGATTATCTAACTGAGCGGCAACGTAATAAAATTTTGTAGTATCACTTGTTATATTAGATAAAGCAAACTGACCTTCCATTTGTGAAAACCAAAGGGCTGGTTCTTCCGGCCAGAATGGTGGAATACGCACGCCAATTCTGCACACGTTGGATGTAGTCGCGTCCTCCATCTTGTATCAGAGGTCACTTGCCAAGGTCGTTAAAATGGCCTCCTGCCGTTTTAAATCTTCTTGCCAGCAGTAAACGTAGGTATTTATTGTAGTGCTCACCAATTTAGGGGTCACCAATATAGCGGTTGAGATGTGATACCACTATTTAATATGATCTTATTTATTTTACACTAAATGAGTAAAATTAAAAATCCTAATTTTGTGGAGAAATTGTCCAAATTTATTTAACTCACAGATACGTGAAGAGAAAATAATCACAGAAGGAAATAGAGAAATTTAAATAAATACCAATAGAAAATACAAGCTAAACTAGCACGTAATAGCAAGAAGTTAAGGTTGAGAATTGAATGCAAGCTAAGAGTCAAAGTCAAAGTCAAAGTCAAAGTCAAAATATCTTTATTCCATAAAAATGCTTAACATTCACTTGGACATGTCATAAAAGATAAAAAAAAAATGGAAAACAAAATAACCAAAAAAAATGTGCAATTTTGACTTGAAAAAAGCCCGTTCAAATGGTTGAGCTCATGAGAAGATACAGGCAAAGAAACTCATGGCCACTCTTTTTAAATGCCAACATTTGTTATAAATCACAATTAACAATTTAACTTAGAAATAGAGCAACTCATTTCCAAACATCTTTATCGCGAACATAATCTTTAACAGAGTAATAAGCTTTTTGGCAGAGCCTGTGCTTTACCACTTTTTTAAATTTGTTCAGTGATAAATTAACCACGTCGTTTGGAAGTTTGTTATAAAAGTGTATACTTTGACCTACGAATGAGTGAGACACTTTATGGAGCCTAGAGAAGGGCACAGCAAGCTTATTTTTATTTCTTAAATTATATTGATGGAGGTCACTGTTTTTATTAAATTTATTAATATTCTTATGCACATATACTAAGTTGTCGTAAATATATTGGGAGTGTAGTGTGAGGATGTTAAAGTCTTTAAATTTATTCCTTAGTGACTCCCGTGGACCCATTTTATAGACTGCTCGGACAGCCCGTTTTTGGAGCACAAAAATGGTATCTATGTCAGCGGCACTACCCCAAAGTAATAGGCCGTAAGACATAATGCTATGAAAATAGCTGAAGTATACTAAACGCGCGGTGTCAACATCGGTCAGTTGACGAATCTTGCGGACAGCATACGCTGCCGAACTAAGTCTACCAGATAAAGTTTCTATATGCGGACCCCATTGTAACTTAGCATCTAATGTTATACCTAAGAAAACAGTTTCATTAACTACTTTAAGTTCCTTATTGTTCATCAAAACCCTGGTTTCTACTTGTTGAACATTCTTAGTAAAGAACCTGATACATTTAGTTTTACTACTATTTAAAAGCAAGTTATTGGCACTAAACCAGTGCAATATCCTAGAAAGAGCATTGTTTACATCGTCAATTTCCAATTGCTGTCTATTAACCTTAAAAACTAAAGATGTATCATCTGCAAACAACACCATTTCACAGATATCTCTCATAAGGTGAGGTAAGTCATTAATGTACAAAAGGAACAAAAACGGACCCAGAATAGAGCCTTGTGGCACCCCCAATGCTACAGGTCACCCGTGTGATAGTTTCCCGTTGACATTTACTTTTTGAATCCTATCACTTAAATAAGAAGTGAGAAGATCCAAAGCAATGCTTCTTATACCATAGTGGTGTAGCTTCCTGATAAGAGTTTTATGCTGCACACAATCAAATGCTTTGGATAAGTCACAAAACACCCCAAAGGCATCACGTGACTCCTCCCAAGCCGCGAATACACTCTCTAATAATTTGACCCCAGCATCAGATGTTGACCTTCCACGAGTGAAACCAAATTGACCTGTGTGCAGTAATTTATTTTTATTAAAATAAGTAAGAAGCTGACTGAGTATCAGCTTTTCAAAAATTTTACTAAACGTAGGTAGTACTGAAATCGGTCTGAAATTTGTGGGGTCTTGCGTACTACCTGATTTAAACAATGGAGTTATTTTACTATATTTCATCAAATCAGGAAACACTCCACAATCAATACATCTATTAAAAATTGTAACTAAATCAGGAATCAAAATATCAATTAAAGAATTTATGATATTAACTGAGACACCCCACAAGTCGGCTGTCTTTTTCATACTAATTGATTTGAAAGCTACACTAATGTCTGAATAATTTACATGACGGAAAACGAAACCATTATAAAATTCGGGAACATTGTCTTTAATTAACGATTCTGCAATAGTGGTGGAAGAAC
Organism: Heliconius melpomene rosina; assembly: GCF_056956725.1. Classification (NCBI taxonomy): domain Eukaryota; kingdom Metazoa; phylum Arthropoda; class Insecta; order Lepidoptera; family Nymphalidae; genus Heliconius; species Heliconius melpomene. Next base: position 768,250 of record NW_028181865.1, read on the forward strand.
CTAAATCGTTTGTTAGACTGACTGGGAAAGTAGAGAAAAACTTTTCAAATGCAATGGCCACTTCCAAATCGGAATCAACAATGTGACCGTCAATACTAAGTTTAAAATTAGAATCTTTCACCCTAGTTCTCCCAGTCTCGGCATTAACAACCTTCCAAGTGGCTTCAATTTTATTATTACTATTTCTGATTTTTGTTTTAATAAATAAAGATTTTGCAATTTTGCATACACTTTTGAAAATTTTAGAGTAAGATTTTAAGTACTCTTTAAACTCTCCACCACTATTAAACTGTTTTTCATAATATAACATATACAGCGTCTCCCTACTCTTATAAATACCTGCTGTGGCCCAGTCACCAAAGATAGGACTATCGGTAATTGTAATCTCTTTGGGAGTAAATATTGAATGAAATTTATTAATAAAAGAGTAAAAAAAAGAATTGTACAAAGAATTGGGAGGTAAAGTTATATCTAAAACTAGTAAATTAGTTAGTAAACTAACTCTCATACGTTCCAAACGACTAGCTGTGACAGGTACAAAAGCATTTTTTCTCTTAGCCACCTGTTTTTTCTTACTAGAGAATTCTACTAGCTGACCAGAGTGGTCAGAATCCAATTTATTAATAATGCTTTTGTAGCATGGAATAATGTCAGTAAATATGTTATCTATACAAGTACTAGTCATAGGAGTTATTCTGGTTGGCTCCATAAATAAATTAAGTAAATTGTGTGACTTAAAAAGACTTAATAAATTTATGGTGGGACTTAAACTTTCCAAAATATTAACATTAAAGTCCCCACACACGAACAAAGGCTTACCCGACTTGGTAAGTTTGCTTAAGGCCTCATCCATTACTACTAAAAATAATTTTAAATTGGCGGAGGGAGGTCTGTATACACATATAATAATGAATTGCTCTAGTTGAACACACGCTAATTCGATAGAACATTCTACAGAAAGAGACACAATATCTTTCCGTTCCTTGAACTTAAGGTTCTTGTTTAATATAATAAGCGACCCCCCGTGTATTGTGTTGATTCTGCAGAATGAGCTTCCTACCCGGTGGTTTCTGAAATTAAACATGAGCTGGTTCACCTTTAACCAATGTTCCGTAATACACAAAATACTAATTTCCTCCGAGTTCATGAATAATTCCAGCTCTAGCTGCTTGCCCCCCGTCAAGCAACGGATGTTCTGATGAACTAATCTAATAGACTTAACATTTTTATTATTATTTTTGCATGAATATTGTGATGATGTGCAGTGTGCGTTATTATTGTAATTTAATTGTAAAGCTAGCTGGATCAAAGGGATATTTAATAATAAATTAGAGCTAGAGGTAGTTATGCACTCACCCAAACCCTCAGTATTAGGTTAAGCGAGATTATTCCGCTGGCTCAGCGAGACCACCGGAGTATTCCCATTATTGTTATAAGCACTTTTATTGTTTCGTAAAAATTCATGTTAAATGTCGCAATACATTATAACTTTTGTAATACAAATATTTTTTTACTTTAAGAATTAATATTTTCGTGGGTAGGTGGCAAAAAAGTTAATACATCTTTTTACATAGCTCCCAAAAATTTTGTCAAAAAAATAGTATTTATAATTTATAAGTGAAAATATTTATTAATAAGTAATGCATTAATAGTCACCAACCTGTCAGCTATTAATCCTACAAAAATATCTGCACAATTATCTATATACTATAACAGTTCTTTATAATCGTGAGTGACAGTAGCACTATGGAAGCCATTAAGCAGTCTATGCAAGAACTATCACAACAATTCAACACTAAAATGGCGGAGTTTCAACAGAATCTAAGTTCAGCAATTCCAGCGGCAAGTCCAACATCACATATTGCCGCTCAGTTCAATACTTTCCGATCTTTTGTGTTGAGTGCACTGGAAGGTCTTCAACTGCAAATTAATATTCTCTCTAAGCAGTATGACATCCTTGATATGAGAAGCAGGAGAAAGATTTTACTACTACACGGAGTTCCTGAGGAAAAAAGTGAAAGTGCTTGTAATGTTGCTGTGAAGGTTTTATCCAACCATTTAAAAATGCCTGAACTGGATGCTGATGACATTAGCCGCTGCCAGCGCTTGGGTACCACAACTTCTAATAAGCCAAGACCGATACTTTTGAAATTTCGTGAGTTAACCTTAAAGAATCAAGTCTGGTTTGCTAAAACAAATTTAAAGGGCACTGGCATCACTCTGTCGGAATTTCTTACCAAATCAAGGCATGACATATTCATGGTGGCCCGTAAACGCTGTGGTATTGGTAAGTGCTGGACAAAGGATGGCACTGTTATTGTTATTGGGCCTGATGGTAAGCGACATAATATTTATTCGTGTACTGAACTAGACAATATCTATGGCGCATCTGAGATACAATCTGTAAATAAAGCATCTGTTGTGGGCTCAAATTCTGGGGTTACCAATGCAAAGCCTGTTTCGCAAGCTGCGCGTGCGAAGAGAGTGATTAAAAAGTAACCTACTTGTTATCTCATTTACTCTGTATATTTGCTGGTAATACAGCATTTTTACCTTTATGTGTTATGTATTATGTGTCAATATCCTGTATAATCTTAATGTTGCTTAAATTACTAAATGTTTACCCCCAATTTTTACAAACTTTATGATAATAAATTAATGTTTACTCGTCGTGGTTGACATATTGACAGTTGACATTTAACTTGTCAATGATCTAGGACAATATCATAAACAGTGGTTTTTGACACAGATAGCATATGATATTGCAATGTTTCGTTTTACGCTCACTATTGTAATATTTATATTAAGTACTCTATTTGATTTTGTCTAATTAAGTTTGTTTTATTTTAATAACTGATTGCTGGCAGGTATGTGATGTAATTTAATTGATTACTATAGATTTTAGGTTTTTCTTTTTTTTTTTATTGGTGTTTTTTATTATTATAATATTTTATTATATATATATTTTAATTTTGTTATTATAATATTATATTATTTATTTTATTATTTAGTTATTTATATTGTTAATTTACGTATAATCATATTTATATATAAATAAAGTATGCATTATATTATGAGTTCTAGTAGCGACAGCACAAATAATGACACATTTCACCAGTGTGCTTCAACGGCATCCGATGACAGTTTCCATAGCATTCCTGACCCGGAGCCTTTTAATTCCTTGTTAAATTCCAAACTTAGTTCCTTTTCCAAAAACTTTAATGTCGTACACATCAATGCGCAAAGTATTCCCGCCCATTATCCAGATTTACTCGACTCTTTTAACGTTACAAACATTCACGCATTACTTGTATCTGAGACGTTTTTGAACCCTGCTTGCCTTCAACGGCTTATGCTTTACCAGGTTTCCATCTTATAAGGAATGATAGGACAGAAAAGGGTGGAGGGGGTGTAGCTATCTACCTTCGTAGTCACATTCCCTTTACTATTTTAGATAAATCCCCTTCAGCCTACTCGAATTCCTTAGAGCATATAATTATTGAAGTTCTGTTTGGCTCGCTAAAGCTTTTACTTGGTGTCTTTTATAGTCCTACGCTACACATAAACTATTTTGATGTATTTGAGACTCTCCTAGAAAAATATATTCCTGGAGTTGATCATACTATTATAATGGGTGATTTTAATACATGTTTGATTAAAAAAGACACACGCGCAAATCGACTCAAAACTATAATTGACAGTTCCAACCTTGAAATACTACCCTCCAATGCAACCCATCTATTCCCTGGCTGTGCGCCTTCCTTACTAGACCTTATGATAGTCTCTTCAACAGAGAATGTTGCTACATTTGGCCAAATATCAGCTGATGCCTTTTCGTATCACGACTTAATTTATCTATCTTATAAAATCCGCCCACCTAAGCCTAAACCTACAGTGGTGATGCGAAGATGCTTTAATAGCATAGACAATGAAAAATTCATGCATGATTTAAATTGTATCGACTGGGATTGTATATTTGGCGCTAAGTCTGTCAACGACCAAATAAACATCTTTAATTCCCTTTTGATCGAACTATTTGATATTCATGCACCTCTTAGGCCTATTAAATTAAAACATCTCCCTGCTCCGTGGTTGACTAAGGATATTAAGCTACTTATGGCCAAACGCAATACTGCAAAGTCCAAATACAAGAAAAATCCTACTAATGAAAACTTGCATAAGTACAAAATACTACGGAACAGATGCAATAGGACTTGCAGAGATGCTCGGCGTAGCTACATTTACGCATCAATTGACAGCAACAACTCTAAAAAAACTTGGAAATTTCTGGACGCGATGGGTATAGGCGGAAGGCGTACAAAACATTCATCTGTCATAAGCAACTGCATGGATTTAGAAAGCCTAAATAGGTTTTTCTCAACTGTCAATCGGATGAATAGTAATACCAAAATGAAAACCCTCCAATCACTATCACTACTTCCTGATCCTTTAACTATCCCCTTTCTATTTACATCTGTTACTCCAGCAGAAGTACGAAGGCATGTGATGGCTATCAAATCTGATGCGACAGGTAGCGACAACATAAGCCGACGCATGATTTTGTTAACCCTTAATTCAGTTCTTCCTATCCTATGTCACATTTTCAACTGCTCCTTATCCTCTTGCGAATTTCCTGATGCTTGGCGTCATGCATTAGTGATCCCTATTCCAAAAATATCCAACCCCACTTCCTTTTCAAACTATCGTCCAATTTCCATACTTCCTTTCCTTTCCAAAGTACTTGAACGCATTGTGCACGACCAGCTATACCTGTTCCTATATAAAAACAATATCCTGTCCTCTTTCCAGTCCGGCTTCCGTCCTGGCCATAGTACAGTTACAACACTCAACAAAGTATGTGATGACATTAGACATGGCATTGATAACCAACAGGTTACTGTACTTGCGTTATTGGATTTTTCTAATGCGTTCAATACAGTTGACTTCGACATCCTTTTAGCAATTCTAAGGTCCATTAACATTTCTTCAAAAGCTACTGAATGGTTTTCCTCATATCTTCACGGCCGCACTCAAAGCATTAAGCATGACGGGAAGCATACTTCTCAATGTCATTTAGGCGCTGGCGTACCGCAAGGAGGTGTGCTGTCTCCCTTACTGTTCTCCATTTTTATTAACAATCTCACTCCACATATATCAACATCTTATCATCTCTACGCCGACGATTTACAAATTTATAAGACGGTACCTGCTAATGACACGCCCAGAGCGATAGATGAAATTAATTCCAATTTACAATTAATTAGTTCTTGGAGTAAATCGTTCGGACTATCTATTAACCCAAGTAAATCTAATGTATGTATGTTTGGGCATCCTAAGCAGTTATTTAAAATAAAACCAAATCTCCCTCAAATCCTTTTTGACAATGTCTGCTTAGAGGTTAGTGATAGTGTCAAGAACTTAGGAGTCAGAATGGACAGCACATTTTCTTGGTCGCCTCAAATTGCCGAGCTCAGCCGTAAGATCTTCTGTGCTATAAGAAGTTTGAGAAGATGGAAGAACCTACTACCATTAAAGACTAAAATCTCATTGGCTCAAACTCTTCTTCTCCCTATACTTGATTATGCCGACTCGTGTTACTTAGATTTATCTCAACAACTACTAAATAAGCTTGAACGGATGCAGAATCTTATAATCCGATTTATCTTTGGATTGCGAAAGTTTGATCACGTAACACAATACCGTACTCAGCTTAAATGGCTCACTGTAAAAGACCGACGACAATTACACTCTCTCACTCTCCTTTTCACAATCCTTTACCACCCTGTCACTCCTTCGTACCTCAAAGAACGGTTTAAGTTCTTGGGGTCGAACGCCCTCCACTCCCAACACCTTCGTTCCCGCAACAACAACCTCCTAGAAATCCCCTCATGTCACACTAAATGCTATGGAGACTCTTTTACTGTCCAAACAGTAAAACTCTGGAATGCTCTGCCAGGTGAAGTTAGACGATCTCCGTCAGTAAATATTTTTAAGCGTAGGCTTAAAAATTACTACTTAGAAAAATATTTAAAATAAAGTATCATAATATGTACGTATGTATACATTTCCGTATTATTTTAATATGTATATATGTATGTGTCTATGTATGTATGTATGTATGTATGTGTATGTATGTATGTATGTATGTAGTTTGTGTGTATATGTTTCTATTTTTGTATGTATGTGTATTAAATAAATATATATATATTATTTATTTAATTATATATATTTTTTTTTTACTTTGTTAAATAATACTTTTTGCGCTACTACTTACTACTATAATTTCTTGCATAAGTCCTGCACTTTTAATGGTTGCCTGTAAGAGATCACTTGCAGTGATAAGGCCGCCATTGCACATGTTAATTTAAGTACCTATGTATCCTTCTTTTTCTTTTTCTTTTCTTTCTTTTTTTTTCTGTGTAAATTTTATATGACTCGGTTACGTCGGAGGAGGTTGCCGCAGCTGTCAGCAGAGTCGGTGGTTGCGATGTCGGCGCCATCAAGGTCGGGGAGGTTCGGCGTGACCGTGGCAGTCTTGGCACTGCCTGGGTCCGCTGTCCGGTAGTGGCTGCCAAGAAGGTGAGCGGAGGTCGCCTTCTGGTGGGTTTCGTGTCAGCGAAAGTGACGCTGCTGCAGCAGCGGGTGCTGTGTTGTTTCCGCTGCCACGAAACGGGGCATGTAGCGGCAAAATGTGTGGGTGTGGACAGGAGCTCACAATGTTTTAGGTGTGGGCGTCCCGGGCACAAGCAAGCCACGTGCTCGGATGCTCCACACTGCCCGGCGTGCGAGGATGCGCAGAGACCTGCAGACCACTTGGCCGGCAGCGCAGCATGCGCAAAGATCTGTGCGCAATCGAAGCGCAGCAAAGGCGGAAGAGGGAAGGCGACGTCGAGCCAAGCCCAACCTGAAGCCCAATCTAGGGCCGCGGTGGAGCAGCCTATGCTCGTTTAACAATGGCCGAACGAGTTCTGCAGGCGAATATCAACCACTGTGCCAGAGCCCAAGACTTATTGGTCCAAAGCTTGGCGCAGTGGTCGATACATGTGGCGGTTGTTTCGGAGCCTTACAGCGTTCCCGACAGAGACAACTGGGTAGCCGACAACACCGGGGTGGTGGCTGTGATCACCCAGGTCGCCGCGGGCTCCCCGCCTTTCTCACGAGTAGAGAGGGGTGCGGGATGCGTCGCCGCACTTGTCGGCAACCTCGTTGTCGTAGGGGTCTACTTTTCCCCCAATCGAACTCTTGCGGAGTTTGAAGAGTTCCTCATACGATTGGGGGAAATGGTAGAGCGATTTCGTCCGGCGGAGGTGTTGGTGGCCGGCGATCTCAACGCGAAGTCCAGCGTGTGGGGCTCCGCAACGACGGATGTGCGTGGTGTGACGCTGTCCGAGTGGGTGATTACCACCGGTTTGTCAGTACTCAACCGGGGGACGACAAACACGTGCGTGCGAAGGCTGGGCGGATCCGTCGTGGACGTTTCGTTCGCGAGCCCGGCCCTAGCGAGTCGTGTTCGGGGTTGGCGAGTGCTGGATGATGTGGAGACTCTCTCGGATCACCTTTACATCTCTTACGAGATCTCCACACATTCGGCGGTGCAACCAACCCCCAGTCCAACCTCGCGAGAGTGCGGACCGCGGTGGCAATTGGGTCGCCTCGACAGGCAATTGTTGGAGGAGGCCGCGATAGTGGAGTCCTGGCTGCCCCAGAGCTTGGCGTCTGCAGAAGACGCCGCATCCTGGGCGCAGGGGGCGCTGACGCGTATTTGTGACGCGTCAATGCCCCGTTCCGGGCGCCGCCCTCAACGGCGGCAGGTGTACTGGTGGTCGTGGGAGATCGCGCAACTGCGTACCATCTGCGTTGCGGCGAGACGCCAGTACAGCCACTATCGCAGGCGGGTACAGAAGGTGCAGGAGGAGGAAGACCGACTGTACCAATTGTATGTCGAGGCGAGAACGCGGTTGCAGGAGGAGATCGGTCGTGTGAAAGGCGAGTCACACGACCAGATGCTCGCGGAAATAGACCAAGACCCGTTTGGCACGCCTTACCGTATGGTACTTGGCAAGCTACGGGCTTGGGCTCCGCCACTGACGCAGACACTCCGACCGGACATTCTCCGAGGGGTTCTGTCGTCACTGTTCCCGCAGCGGGCCAATTTTACACCACCAACTATGGCCCGCCCTGCACCGCAAGAGGAGGAGGACAGCGTCGCACCACAGGTGGAGGAGGAGGAGCTGGAGGAAGCAGTTCGCCGATCTCGCGGCAAGAGCACCGCACCCGGCCTTGATGGCGTTCCCGGGAGGGCGTTAACTCTGGCCCTTAACATCCTTGGGTCCAGAGTGAGAGGACTATTCTCTGCCTGTCTGGCTCAAGCCATAATTCCACAGCGGTGGAAGACAGGCAGGCTAGTCCTCCTTAAGAAGGAGGGTCGCCCGGCGGACTCGGCCTCGGCCTACAGGCCAATTGTGCTCTTGAGCGAGATCGCCAAACTCTTCGAGCGGGTTGTGACGAGGAGGTTGCAGCGTCACTTGGAGCGGACAGGTCCGGACCTCTCGGACCTCCAGTATGGCTTCCGCAGGGGGCGCTCGACGGTGGATGCCATACTGAGGGTGAAGTCCCATGCGCAGGATGCGGTGGCCCTGGGCGATGGAGTCTTGGCGGTGTCTTTAGACATCGCCAATGCCTTTAACTCCCTGCCCTGGCCCTGCATTGAGGAGGCACTCATCTATCACCGAGTGCCTCCATACCTGCGCCGCGTCATCGGGGCTTACCTGTCCGGGAGGTCCGTGACGTTTCCGGCTCCTGGAGGAGGATGGGAGGCGTACGAAGTGTCGTGCGGTGTTCCACAGGGCTCGGTTCTCGGGCCACTCCTGTGGAACATCGGGTACGACTGGGTGTTGAGAGGCGACACCCTACGAGGAGTTGGAGTCCTCTGCTACGCCGATGACACGCTGGTCTTGGCGCAGCAGAGGACTTATCGCGAGGCTGCGGTGCTCGCGACGGCCGGAGTGGCCGACGTCGTCGGCCGAATTAGAAGGTTGGGCTTGGAGGTTGCCCTGAACAAGTCCGAGGCGTTATACTTCCATGCTCCTCGAAAGGGCCCACCGGCAGATGCCCACATCGTCGTCGGTGGCGTCCGAATCGACGTCAAGAGGAGTATGAAGTACCTCGGACTTGTTCTAGACGGTCGGTGGAGTTTCCGGGGCCACTTTACATCCTTGGCCCCGAAACTGTTGAAGACAGCGGCGGCATTGGCGCGCCTTTTGCCCAACGTCGATGGGCCGAGCGCCTCTAGCCGTCGGCTGTACACCGGAGTGGTCCGATCGATGGCGCTCTATGGTGCTCCCGTATGGGCGGACGCCCTGGATCGGCACAACATCACTCTGCTGCGACGTGCGCAGAGGGTGATGGCCATCCGGGCGATACGGGGGTACCGGACCATCTCCGGTGAGGTGGCGTGCGTGCTGGCTGGAGTCATGCCGTGGGATCTGGATGCTCTGTCTCTGGCGTCGGTCTATTGCCGGCGTCGAGGCCTAGTGTCCGGGGAACCGGCAAGTCAGGCACGCACGGAGGAGGCGCGGGAAACCGCGGTAAGAATGTGGGAATCCCGGCTGGCGACAACATCTGCCGGCCGGTTGACGATCGAGGCGGTTCGTCCAGTTTTCCGAAAGTGGTTAGCGCGGCGTCACGGCGTCCTAACCTTCCGCACCACACAGGTGCTCACGGGGCATGGTTGCTTCGGGGGTTACCTGTGTCGGATCGCTGGGAGGGAGCCCGACGCTCGCTGCCACCACTGCGACGACTGCCTCGACGAGACGGCCCAGCACACGTTGGAGGTGTGCACAGCCTGGGCGTCTCAACGTCTGGCGCGTGCGCCAGAACCAACAAATCCCAACTACTCACGCCTCAACTCAAACAAATACATCATTAACAACACTTCAATTAGAACATGAACAAAATCCGGAACAAAGTCCTTATAAGATGCAACTAAATATCAATAAATTAACTAATGATTTGGAAACTGCTCTTATTCAATATACAGGAATAGATCCCACAGCCCGTCCTAAATTGCCTAAACTAAAAGAAAATAAGAGGCTATACGAGTACTTAGATATATTTAATAAACAAATTCTTAAACAATTTTACTTCATAGATTCTGATTTAAACCATATTCATACTTTAATTTACTGTAGTGCATTAGTAATAGCCGAACATTCTGGATATAATATTCGTCACTTGCAATCAAATTTACCAACTACAAACCGTAAACCTCAAAAACCTGCATGGCAAATTAGACTTGAATTAGATATAAAAAAATTAAGAGCCGATTTAGGAAGAGTGACACAGTATATAAATGGTAATAGATCTTCAAAATTAGTTAAAAAAGTCCAAGATATTTTTAAAAGATTATCAGTACATTCTATACACGAAAGCAAAAACAGTAGACCTGAAGAATTCCTTGATACGCTTAAGCAAAAATTAAGTTTAAAATCTCAGCGATTAGCAAGGTACAATAAAGCATTACGGAGAAAAATAGATAATGTTTTATTTCATAATAATGAGAAAGTATTTTATAGGAACTTAAACGAAAAACAAGATGCGGTTAATAGTGAAATACCTGAAAAAGAAGCACTCACAAACTACTGGACAGATTTATGGAAGAAGAAGGAAAGCCATAACGAGGAGGCCGAATGGTTGAGTGATGTGGAAAATAGATGGAAAGATGTAAGCGATATGGAATTTGTACAGTTTACCAGAGAAGATATTGAAAAAGTAGTCAGGCATGTTAAAAACTGGAAAGCAGCAGGAATAGACGGTATTCACAACTTTTGGTACAAAAAGTTCTACGTTCTTCATGATATATTAGCTAATATAATTACGGATATTGTCAATAATAAGCAAGTGCTACCAAAATTTGTTACAAAAGGAATTACTTATATGCTTCCTAAAAATAGTGATACAATAAACCCTTCCCAATATCGACCTATCACGTGCTTACCAACTATTTATAAACTTATTACAGCTTGCATAACACAAAAAATTAATAAACATTTAATTGAAAATAGTATACTTGCAGAGGAACAAAAAGGATGTAGGCAAAACCATAAAGGATGTAAAGAACAGTTAATAATAGATTCAATAGTTTTAAAACATGCTAATACAAATAAAAAAAATCTTCACATATCATATATAGATTATAAAAAGGCATTTGATAGTGTCCCTCATTCTTGGTTACTTAAAATACTTAAAATATATAAGATAAATCCATCTATTGTAATTTTTTTACAAAATGCCATGGCGGAATGGAGAACTACGCTGCATTTATCAGTCGGAAATAACAAAGTTATGACTGACGAAATTTATATTGAAAATGGTATTTTTCAGGGAGATTCTCTTAGCCCGTTATGGTTTTGCCTCGCCTTAAATCCCCTATCTCATCTTCTGAACGCTATGTCATCATGCGGATATAAATTAAATAATGATACTGCTATCACACATTTGATGTATATGGATGATATTAAAATTTTTGCAAAGACTAAGACTTCAGACTTCAAACTCTCCTCAAAATGACTACTCAATTTAGTCAGGATATAAATATGTCTTTTGGGGTAGATAAATGTAAAATAATTCATATTAATAGAGGCAAAATCGACAGTAAAGTTAATAACGAAGAAAATATTTCATTTAATTTAATGGAGTCAGGTGATACATATAAATACCTAGGAGTACATCAATCTAATAGTATAAATCATATTCAAATAAAAAAACAGTTAAATATGGAATTCAGTAAACGATTAAATGCAATATGTAAAAGGCAACTTCATTCAAAAAATCTTTTTAAGGCAATAAACACTTACGCTATCCCAGTTTTAACATACACCTTTGGAGTAATAAAATGGACTAAAACTGACATCAAACGGCTTCAGATAAAAACAAGAACAACTTTAACTAAATATAATTATTTACATCCAAAACCAGCAATAGAGAGAACCAATATTAAAAGAATAAAAGGCGGTAGAGGACTAATAAATCTGGAAGTGTTATGGGAAGGACAGGTCAAGAACCTTAGAGATTTCTTTTACACAAAATCAGAAAGCACTTTACATTCTGCAATAATAGATTTAGATGATAATTTCACTCCACTTAATTTAAAAAATAGATCAATTTCATTCAAACCACTTCAAGACCATGTAGAACAACAATTCAATAATTGGCGTAAAAAAGAACTGCATGGTCGACACCTTCATGACTTGGAACAGGTGCATATTGACTCGGAGGCTTCGAACAAATGGCTAAAATTAGGTTCTTTGTTCCCAGAAACCGAAGGTTTTATGATCGCCATCCAAGATCAAATCATAGCAACAAAAAATTATAGAAAATTCATTGTCAGGGATCGTAATATACAAAATGATAAATGTAGAAAATGTCATAGACAACCGGAAACTATTCAGCATATAACTAGCGCTTGTTCTTCCTTAGCACAGACAGATTATACTCATAGACACAATCAAGTTGTACAAATTGTGCATCAAAAGTTGGCAATAATAAATAAGTTAATACAAGATAAGCCCCACCCATACTATCAATACGTACCAAAACCTGTGTTGGAGAGCCCCAATTGCAAGATGTACTATGATAGAGCAATTCTAACTGACAAAACAATACACTACAATAGACCTGATATAACATTTATAGACAAAATAAATAAACAAACATATTTGATAGATATCACAATTCCGAATACCCATAATCTGCAAAAATCTATAACAGAAAAAATTAATAAATACACCGAATTAAAAGAAGAAGTTACAAGAATATGGAAAATGAACAAAGTATATATTGTACCATTGGTGCTTTCCAGCACAGGAGTTATACCAAAAAGTCTTTTACATTATTTAGAGCAGATAAAATTACCTATAAACATATACATAACTATGCAAAAAGCCGCAATCCTTAATACTTGTCGCATTGTCAGGAAGTTTTTACAGGAAGACATTACTTCCCAACCAATTCCAGGAAATGGACCACACTTGGCTTGAAGCTCGTGGGGTTCATATTAACCGAAATTATATTTCGAGAAAAATATATATAAAATAATAATAACAAGCCCCCCAAAATCCTACCTTACGTCCTAGCTGAACACCTTGCTAACGTGGGGGGCGGTAACGTGTACTTACGAAACTTACACGGCTAACAAGGTAAAGGTTACCCATAAAAATGGAGACACGGTTACAAAAGAAACTGACAGGGGCCGCTTCCCGAGGGTGATCGTCGGGGCACACCTGGAGCTGACGCTGGGTGTTTCAGCATGCGAACCGTCGGCGGTCTGGAGTTGAACAGGCGGGCTCCCACCGACAAATATACTACAGCCGAACACACATCCCAACCTAATAGTCCAATAGAACCATATAGTCCAAGTAGTGAATCTTACACACCTTCTATACCATCATCACCTTCTTCAAACCATACAGTTGAACACGTACTAACTTTGAGTGTTGCGCAGGAGGCAAACGCCTTTTTGCCTGCGTCCACCAAAGCTGGAAAGCCAAGAGTACGCATGAGATGGAGTTCTGAAGTCAACATGTTTATTATGCGTACCTACTACCGAATCACAAAGTTAGAAACAGATTTTTCCACATATAAACAACGCCTACACGAACTATTCTGTCAAAAATATTCTTACATTACCGTTTCCGAGCAAAGAGTATCTGATCAAAGGAGAACTATAGTTAGAAATAGGTTGGTACCTCAGGACTTACTAAATCAAATAAAAGGAGAAGTAAAACGTGAAATAGAATTAGAAGAAATAGAAATGGATAATATAACTAGAAATCAAAATCAAAGTCATTTAGTTTTATCAAACATAACAACTGCTGTATCCCAAGTTGGCGAACAATCACAAAATTATTTTAATACCCAAACAACACAAACTTCTACGCAAACAGAATCCTTAAATTGTTTAATAGAAAATGAAATAGAAACACTAATAGTACCTACTAATTACACGGACGAATTTATTACAAATTTAAGAGAAAAATTATCAACCACACTGAATCTTTTTTCTGGACTTGATCCATCAATTCGACCAAATTTGCCAAAATTAAAATATACTCGTAAACTTACTGAACTAATACAAATATTTAATTTTAAAATATTAGGTAACTATAATTCCAATGACATTTAATTAATAGACATACATGCATTGATATATTGTACAGCTTTAGTAATAGGAGAAGAGTTAGGTTATAAAATCATACAAAGAACAAATACGGGACAAAGAAAAAAATACAAAAATAAACCATCATGGCAAATAAGATTAGAAAAGAGTATAGAAAAACTTAGAGTAGATATTGGACGTCTCACACAATATATCAATAACAATAGATCCAAAAAAGTAGTTAAGACAGTCATGAAAATTTTCCGTCATACAACGTTACATACTAAGCATGAAAATGATAACCAAAAATTAGAAGAATTTCTAGATACATTAAAACAAAAATTAGCTCTGAAATCACACAGATTAAAAAGATACAAAAAGGCACAGAAAAGAAAAGACGACAATATCTTATTTACAACAAGAGAAAAAACATTTTACAGACAACTTTCAAAACCACATCATCAATCGCAAGATATAAATAAAATGAGCATCCCTACAGAAGAACAGTTAACTACGTATTGGTCAGACATATGGGAACAAGAATTAAAACACAACGAAACTGCTAAATGGATTTTAGACGAAACAGATAAATATAAAATAATAGATACAATGAATTTTAGCGAAATAACCGAAACCGAAATTTTAAAAATTACTGTCAAACTACACAATTGGAAGTCACCCGGTGCTGATAAAGTACATAACTTTTGGTATAAGAAGTTAACCATATTTCATAGAGCATTAGCAAAAAATTTTACAGATATTATTTTAAATAAGCAGAATATACCCAATTTTATGGCAATCGGAATTACATACATGATACCAAAAAACAAATTTTCGTCAGAACCTTCACAATATAGGCCCATAACATGTTTACCCACAATTTACAAGATCCTCACTTCAGTTATAACATCTAGAATCACGACACATATAGAAAAGTACAATGTAATAGCAGAGGAGCAAAAAGGGTGTAGGCGAGGCCATATGGGATGCAAGGAACAACTCATTATAGATTCTACCATCCACAAACATGCTACAACAAAAAATAGAAATTTACATTGCACATATATTGATTACAAAAAAGCTTTTGACAGCATACCTCACTCTTGGTTAATACAAATATTAAAAATATATAAAATAAGCCCATTTATCATAGAATTTCTGAACATTATTATGTTTCAATGGAAAACAACCTTGCAGCTTAATTACAATAGTACTACGGTGACTACCAGACATATTCAAATTAAAAGAGGAATCTTTCAAGGGGATTCCTTGAGTCCCTTATGGTTTTGCCTTGCCCTAAATCCGTTATCTAATCTACTACAAAATAGTCGTTTGGGATACAGCTTCAGTTCACGCACACAGAATTCTCTAATATCACACCTTATTTATATGGACGACTTAAAACTATACGCCAAAAAAGATAAGGACATGAAAACGCTAATAGATATAACTACAGAATTTAGCAACGACATTCAAATGCAATTTGGCCTAGATAAGTGTAAAACTCTTCATATAACTAAAGGCAAAATCCAAAAAGGTAATTATTCTATAAATGATCATAACACTATTACAGCTCTTCAAATACCTAGGATATAATCAACTAAAAGGTTTAGATCATACAATTATAAAACATGTTTTAATTACAGAATTTAAAAAAAGAATATATGCTATTTGCAAAACACAATTATCCGGGAAAAATCTCGTTAAAGCGATAAATACCTATGCTATCCCAATATTAACTTACTCCTTTGGTGTTATTAAATGGTCCAAAACAGACATAGAATAGTTAATTTATAGAACTAATTGTGAATGATTTTAACTATTATGTAATATTAAGTAATCTTATATTTTTGTTATATAATTATTATTATTTTTTTCTATAGTGTAAATTAATCATTGTTATTATTGATGAATGATGTGTTCTCCTATAATCAGTTGTACATAATAGTATTAGTATATCCTAAGAATGTATGTAATGTAAACCAATATGTACGACAGTTGGAGATCCGTATAAATAAATAAATAAATAAAAAATAAAATAAATAGAAAACTTAGAAAGACTTATACGTAGTACATTAACAAAACACAATTATCTTCACTGTAAATCTGCAATAGAAAGGCTTACCATAAAAAGACTGCATGGTGGAAGGGGTATTATTAACATTAATACTTTATGGCAAAATCAAATAAAATCGTTACAAAAGTTTTTTATTAATAAATCAAATAATAGTAAAATACATAAAACAATAATAGATAATGACCATAATTACACTCCACTAAATTTGAATCAAATAACTGATATACAAAATGATCAAAATATAAATCAACAAATGCAACAAATAGATAACTGGAAAAGAAAAGTGTTACACGGAAGACATCCTCATGATTTGGAACAAGCGCATATTGATTCAATAGGTTCAAATATGTTTCTTAAAGTTGGTAGTTTATTCCCCGAAACTGAAGGATTTATAATAGCCATTCAAGACCAAGTCATAAACACAAAAAATTACAAAAAATATATAATTAAGGATACCACAGTCACAAATGATAAATGCCGTAGATGTCACAGTCAGCCAGAGACCATTCAACATATCACGGGTGCTTGTTCCAATCTTACACATTCCGACTACACACATAGACACAACCAAATATGTAATATAATACATCAGCAACTTGCACACAAATGTAAATTTATTAAGAATATTGATACTCCTTACTATAAATATGCCCCTGAAACCATACTAGAAAATTCTACCCACAAATTATATTATGACCGGGCTGTTCTTACTGATAGTACAATACATTTTAACAGACCAGACATAATATTGCAAAATAAAAAACATAAAATAACTTACCTTATAGATATCGCCGTGCCTAATACCCACAATCTCCAAAAGACAATTGCGGAAAAAATAAATAAATACGAAGAATTAAAAGAAGAAATAGTAAGAATTTGGAAACAGAAAACAGTATATACAGTACCTATAGTTCTATCTACCACCGGAGTTATACCAAAACATCTTCACCATAGCCTAAATATGTTAAATTTAAAAAGTACAACTTATATTACATTACAGCGAGCAGCAATATTAAACACGTGTAGAATAGTAAGGAATTTTTTGCAAATAGATGAACAAAACACTAATATACCACATTAAATAAATTGTATCTACTTGGTGACAACCCGTAGATACAATAGAAACCAGTTTCGTACTGAGTAAATAAAACATATACAAATAATAATAATATTTTATTCAGATCAAACAATAACATTTTTTGAGAATTACAACACAATACACATACTTATTTAATTTAATTGTAATATTTGATTTTTCCTTATTATTTGTAGATCTGTCTGCCAATCGGCAAAGGCCTCCTCCAATCTTTTCCATTCAGTTCTCTCCAGACTAACCATCTGGTTACGACAATAAAATTTTTTAGTGCACTTTTTTTGGCCACAAGTGTATGTCATCAGAATTTTTTTTAAAAGTTCACTAATACCATCCCACTTTGTTTTTGTGCGTGAGGTCAAAGATAGGGGTTGACAACTTATGGCTCTCGAGCCGCATGTAACCTTTTAGCTCCATATGCAATTTTTTCAAAAAAAACATTTAAAACTGGTTCCGATTAAATATTAGAATAAGCCACCGAATTGTTTTCTCAACCACTTATACTCATTTTTTATCACTTCATCTGCTTAAAAAGCGTCACTGATCCGTTAGATGTATGATTTAAATTTACTTTTGATGAAAAACAAGCTGGCATTGTTACTTTACTACTATACGATTTTATGTACAGTTTGTTATAACTAAAAGGCTTTGCGGCAAATTATCTTCGCAAAATATGTATGTGCTTATATTATTAGTAATAATAAATAATTTTATAAAGGTAGGTAGCATAATCACTACCATTTATCCTCTTAACAATATCGTGTATTGAAATAATTTTTCCCCTCCTTTTCTAAGAAAAATGAAAAAAATAAAGCATAAATAGCTGTTTAAACTTTTTATTGAAATATAAATAGAAATTTTCATATGTTTAATGAACATTTAATGCGCATTAAGTTCAAATATAATTGATTTTAATGAAATCGGTTTAATAGCAACTGATGCAGCCAAAAGCTTGACAGGAAAAAATAATGATGCAACGACGATTCTTTAGAGCAAAATAAATCATTAAATACTACTTTTTTACCGGATAATACACTAGGAAGCGCTTTTCATTGAAACATTTTCGGACGAAATAATTCGGATCATGAATTTTGTTATCAAGATTATTAACGACATCTTATCAAAAGCACTTAATTATTGTCAATTAAAAAATTTTGTAGCTAAATGAAACTCAATATTTCAACCATTTTCTTCTAATAAAGTGCAACGGTTTTAAAAGGTAAGGTGCTAAAACGCTTTACTTTGTGTCGAATGAAATTAACACATTTATAAATGAAAAAGGTTTTAATAACCTGAACTAGAGAACGATAAATAGCTGCAAGAAATTATTTTTTTTGCGGAAGATATGCAGTGTTGTAAATTACTTCGTTTTCGATTTTTAAAGAATCAGAAAAACCCCAATTTAATTTTTGATTCAAATTGTTTCAGCGCAATTATAAAAAATAAAGGATAAACTTGTCAACATATTTAAGCTTTTCTTAGCTTTGAAACTACACTAGAATTTATAGTAAATCCACGTTGAGTCATTTAAACCTGATGCTGAATCTTTAAAAATGCAATTGATCGGTTTAAAAAGTAAAGTTTTGTGAATTGGAAACTTTATAGGGTTAAAAAGCAAATTGGAAGAGTTGATGTACAGAAATATATGTACAAAAAGCAATAAAAGTGAATAGGTGAAAGAAATGCCGAAAGAAGAACACCTATATCCAATGCATGAAAAAATCTTTTAGATTGTTACAGTACGTTAAAAAAGTCGGTATTAGAAGATTAATTATCTTTGGAATGACTAATCATTACGAGCGCGCGTTCTCTTGCATAAATATATTTAATGTAAAGAAGAGGCCTATTTACAAATAAAAAATTAGAGTCATGTTTAAAACTTTAAACAACAGATCATGCTTAAAAATTATTTAACTTTGTTAAAATCATGTAAAATTAGCATTCTCATTAAATTTGTTTCCAAACCTTGATTGCATGTACATATTTTCTGATTTTTCTTGTAAAGAAACACATATATATAAAATTAGTTTTTTTATCAAAAAACTGCATTTATACGAGTGCTAATTGATTTCATTACACATTCACAACATAAAATACTATATTTTTCTTACCCAAACCCTTTTCTCACATTAAATTTGACGTATTTTAAGGATTTTTTGATCAAGAATGGAGTAGAATAACAAATAGATATTTATAAAATCTTACCATGCGACAGCTCCTTGCTATAAAGAAGAATCTAGTTTAATGTGACACTTGTTAAATCTAATAAATTTAGATCCTTTTTTGGTAATATATGCGTCTAGATAAATCTTATGTGTTATAACAGAGGTGCGCAACATTTTTAGATTCATGGTTTCATTAGATAAATAATTATTTAAAAATCCTGGAATTTACTCAATTTCTCTATTATAAAATTCAAAAGTTTTTTCACAAGAATTTTCTTCAAAACATAAAAAAACATATATAATTCAAGTTATTCTGCTTAAATCCTCTTTTTAAATTTTTGTGTAGGAGTATTAATATATCTTATATGTGTCGCAGTGGAATGATACAATTAGGGATTTGACCAATTCCCGGTAAATGATAAAACAAAAATTTTATGGGTCATTTCACTAGAGAAAATTAGTAAGGTGATTTGACCAAATCACCTTACTGTTTAGTGAAATGACCCATAAAATAAACAATTTAAATTGATACGACTTCTTTTTTCCTTATATTCATTCATTCTGGTATTTTTGAAGGCGGTCGCTTGAAAATTTTGTATTTAAGCTTGTATGCATAAAAAATAAATAAAATACTTTTAATGAGACTATGAAAAAAAGATTGTAGGAAAGACCAAAAGAGAACCACAAACACCTAGCAGAACATCCACAAGGGCAAACCAACAGAAAAACTTTAGATTTATCAAAAAAGAGCTACACCATATCAGCCATACAGCCAGCATATCTTCATACGAAGACTTCGCTTATAAGGGAAACAAGAAACCAAAGAGATACAAGCCATAAGGTCGACCCATTTAGCAACAGGAGAACAGTTCATACTTTTAAAAGCGGATTCGACCGCCGTATCTCAGCGATGCAGCATCATGCAGTCCTTTCCAGGACACAATTCGACCTGATGGAATTTAATCCATACTATTTAATGATAGTTTTATGGAAAACTACCAAACCATACTTTATGGAATGATTTTTAAAGGAAAAACCATCAAAACCACACTAAGCACATTTACTAGAACAAGTTAGATACAATCTAGGGGCATTATCTCGTACGATAGATCTTAATTCTCTGTATTAACAGTAGCTCAACTCTCAGCTACAGCGTAGCCTCTACCATTTGAGAGTTTCTCGGACATAGAACATAATCCATAAGACCTAACTGGTTATTCAAAACACGGCGCACTCTTTTCAAGCACATTGTACAGGGTTGTAACTTGACTCCGATTAATTTTTGGCAGGAACCTATAAAACTGAACCTCTCATACGATCAGTTCGATAGATCTTAGTTACTGTAGTAACAGCTATCCCGCCCTCAGCCACGTGGAGGCCTCTATCCCTTGAGGGCAGTTTTTTTGTGAAGCATCTATTTTATTCTTGAGACTGAAAAGTTATATTTTCTCTAAAAAAACTTGTATTTGAACCATTTAATCTTTCAAAAATATTAATCAAATAGCAAAGCTTACAGATCCCGTCCTTGTTTGTGAACTAGTTTGACAAAAAATTTAAATAATAATTCTCAATTCGTCCTAAAATTTTGCCACGAGATGACTATCTAACTTCTTTATGAAGTAGTAGAGTTTCATATACAGAGTATTGTAAAGAGCCGACTACCTAAACTATATCATTTGATTAATGCTTTCGAGACGAAAGCTTGTATAAGTAGAATGCAGTGAATAAATTCTATAGCAGAAGAAATAAGCTTTATTAATTCTTGCTAAGAATCCTATAGCTCAATGAGTTGGCTACTAGTCCTAGGGGATGCTAATAACGGGGTTGACTCCCAATGGAACCTAAACAGTATTCATGAGGAGGGCTAGACTAAGTAGGGAAAAAGGTTCTGCGGATATGACCTATCAAAGAATTGGGCACACGGCTCGAAACAGATAGATGACTAATGTCCAATCTTTATGAGAAGTTAGTGTGGAAAAGTGTGCTAGCAATCAATTAGAACAGCGATACACAACGTTTTTATACTCATGGCCCCTTTTTAGTCAAAAAAAATCTGGCAACCCCTCTTTTTTTACAGATCAACATGAAAATACTAGAGTCAGGGGTTAACATTTTTATATTCCTCTTCTTGTTTTTTTCGTATTCCCATTTTTTTATGAAAAATTGCAAAATTATTGTAGGAATTTAAAGAAAAATATGGAGGTGTGGTAATAAATAGCAAAGCAAAAATAGAATAAATTTAGTTACAACTTTTATTTTTAATTAACTTTTTATATGTATTTTAATGTTAGAAAGTAAACTTAAAGAGGTGAACATGTAAACCTGTAAAATTTTTGTTATTTTTTTGTGTCTTGATTAAAAATATTAAAAGTTAAGCAAAATACATATATTTCTTTATTTTATACAAATAATTCCAGTGTCTCAAAGAATAGCTGAATAGCTATGATCTAGTTTATAGCTTTTACCATATAAGTAATCTTTTCTTATGATTATTTACAAATACATAAAGGATGTAAAGATGAGAATTATCCTGAAAACGATAAAATACTAAAGACTAGGAGAGCTGTTCTGTTTTAAACGGGAATTATGAAAATTTAAATCCTTTATTAAGCTTTTTTCACGGCATCATAACTCCTATCTAAATTTTTTTCTAATTAATAAAACTAGTACATAGCACGTATAAAAATGCTTTAAAAATATATTCAACCCCAAAAATATATAATAATTTCTTATTTGTTTTTTTAAATTTTTAGAAGAAGAGAGCTTAAAAAATTATTTAAAAAATCCTTTTCTTAATGAGATAAATTTTTATATCCAACAAAAACATTTTTATTTGTGTAAATTAATTAAATAACAATGTAATATTTACTACGCTAAAAGTGACACACACAACTTTGTGCTCTGTGTTTTTAGCTTCTGCTCTTATCTCTTGTATAATAGACGAAATTTTTATTTTTTAACAATGTCTAATTTAGGCTATCATTGTGGCTAAAAGTTTTCCGTGAACCCTGGGTGCGCACTGCTGTAGGGGAGAGCGGCGCCAAAAGTTCCGATTTTTTTAACCTCAAATATTGTTACGAATACTTGATTTCAGTATTTATACAATATAATCAAATTCAACTTACATATCTAGACTTGTAATTAAAACAGTAATTTGGGGTATTCTTTATAAGGCTTTTTTATTATGAATTTTTTTATGACTGAAGTCGGAAAGTAACAACTTACCCCGACTTGGGGCAAGTTGTTAACAGACCGGGGTAAATTGTTACCATATTTTTGAAAGCTATTATTTGCAAAATAAAAAACAAAAAATAATGGAACAAAGCCGGTTTATTTAAGGACTTACTATACTATATTTTTATTTGTAATATTTATAAATATAAATATTATAAATATAAATATAAACTGAACCATTCAAAATATATTATATTTTAAACATATTGGTATTATAAAAATTATTATTATTAAATATTTTATCATTAAATTAAATTAAAAATTTGAAAATAATCATTTCCATGAGTTCGAATTATTGAAACTAAAATTGATAAGCCTAAAGCCCCCTAACAAACTGAAAAAACCAAAAAAAACCATTAATATATATATTATAATCAACTATATAACAATATATAACAATAACATCATTAAAGATAATAAAAAAAATATATCTTAAAACAATAAATTCTAATCTTATTAAAACAATTAATAAATGTATTTGTTTTGAAACAAAAATTATATTACCAATAAAAAATATAATAATAATTAAACTTATATTTATCATTTGTTTTTATAGTTTAAAAAGAAACTTTGGTCTTGTAAACCAAAAATAAGATTTTTCTTTAAAAACTTCAAAGAAAAAGATTATCTTTATCTATAATCTCCAAAATTATTATTTTTAAAAAAACTATTCTTTGAAATTATAATTTTTTTTTATCTAATTTAATTATATTTATTTCTTTTTTTATATTTTTTACTAATAATCCTTTATCAAAAGGATTATTTATTTAAATTCAAACTTTATTAACTTGTATTTTATCAGGAATAATAATCAATACTTATTGATTTTCATATATTTCATTTTTAATTTTTTTAGGAGGTTTATTAGTTCTATTCATTTCTGTTTCAAGAATTGCTTCTAATGGATTATTTAAAATTTCAATTTTTAATAAAATTTTAATATTATTAAGAATTATTTTTTATTTATATTATCATTTTATTTTAAAAATAATTTATATTGAATAAATTTATATTTTAATGATGAAATATAATTTTTTTTTATTTATTTCTATTTTCAAATAATGAATTCAGACAATGTATTCTCTCCTCTACCCAAAGGTTGCCTGGAAGAGATCGCTCTCTTAGCGATAAGGCCGCCAATTGTACTGTTCTATGTATTAATACATGTATATGTGTCTTTTCTATGGTACAATAAAGAGTATTTTGTTTTGTTTGTTTGTTTGTTTGAATATAATTTTAATTTAACAAAATTATATAATGAACAAACTTATTTTTTAATAATAATATTAATTATTTACCTATTTATTACTCTTATTGCAGTAGTAAAAATTATAAATATTTTTTTTGGGCCTTTACGTTCAATTATATAAATGATAAATTTATTTAAACCAATTCGAAAAATTCACCCTATTATAAAAATTATTAATGGATCTTTAATTAATTTACCTTCACCATCTAATATCTCTTCATGATGAAATTTTGGATCTTTATTAGCTTTATGTTTAATAATTCAAATTATTACAGGATTATTTTTAACTATATATTACTCAGCAAATATTGATATCTCTTTTTATAGAGTAAATTTGTAGTATTTTCGAGATAATAGAAGAATAAAATGTCAACTGATTTGTACACGTTTAATGTCCGATCACAACTGGGTAAGTCAACGCTTTATTTAGACTTACCCTCAACTTATAATAATCACTGCATCCCTCCACCAATAATATAAAAATATACAAATAAAAACAATTATCCAATTGACAAGTAATCGAAACTATTTTTTACAATTTTACAATATTACTAGTTTATTACAATTATACATTTTTTTATTCCATGTCTTACGAATAGGATACCTTCGACCACTCTCGGCCGTGACGGACACTGGAGTAGTGTCCTCACCAGGTAACATGTTAACATTGTTTTTATCAACAACAGGCAGTGCCTGTTTAGTGCCCATCCTAGAATTTGAATCTACATTGGATTTATTACTCTGGTCTACATTAATTAGAACATCAGGATCCGATGATTCTGTTGCCTCCGATAACTTCTCTCTCTCTCCCACTTGATCCAATGTAGTTTCAGAATTCGCTACAGGGCCGACTTCATCTGTTTTTGGAACACAAGTTACACCAGTATACTTTAACAATTGATCAAAATGTTTCTTAATTAATAAATTTAACACTGGAATGTATACCACAAAAAGTCTAGAACCAATCTTACTTCTAATTACTTCTAAATGGCATGTACATTATTTCCATTATAATAAAAATGTTTAACTAAAACCTGGTCACCTATGTTAAAACAAACATCGCGTACACCGCCATATTGTTTACTTTGTAAATCTTGTTTATAGTTAACTGCTGTTTTAGCAGCAGATGCCAACGACATCGAATTAGGTGACGTTCGAGTATCTTTTAAAAAATCTAATGTGGAAAACAACTTCCTTCCGAGCATTAGTTCTGCGGGTGAATATCCCGTAGTGCAATGTGTTGAATTTCTGTAATCAAACAGAAATTTTAATAATTTTACGTTTGTGGGCTACTCCCACTAATTCTAATTTATTTATTTAATATTTAATTATATATTTACATGTCCCATATTTATTTATTAATTTAAAATCACTTTATTATATTAATATTAATTATTTCTAAAACAAAATTATTTATTTATTTCCTATACAAAACACACAACTCTCATATTATTTAAAATCCGTTAAAACCGCCGGTTCAGGTAACGACGACCGCGCGGACCACGTCACCGTCCGTCGCACGCGTAAGGTGCGTGTGCCAAGTGAACGACACGATTCGTCGTTGGGATGTCGGAATAATTTTAAAATTCCACAATTTTCTGCGGACGATCCTGAGATATGGTTTGCGTTATTAGAAGGACAATTCGATAATTATAATATTACCAACGACCATGCTAAGTACACTCATGTCATAACTAACCTGGACATGACGAATGCGAAAGCGGTAAAAGATATCATCATTAACCCTCCAACGGAAAATAAATATAAGAAAATTAAAATGGAATTAATTCGGCGACTTACTGCTTCTCAAGAAAAGAAGGTTAAACAATTACTCACACATGAGGAGCTTGGGGACAGGAAGCCCTCGCAATTTTTGCGACACCTTCAAGACCTAGCAGGACCTTCGGTGCCGGAAGATTTTGTTAAGACGATTTGGTGTAACCGTTTACCGAAAAATATTCAAACCGTCCTTGCGTCTCAAACTACCCCACACCTCCACAAAGCACAGATCTTTCTGACTTTGCCACCCGAATACGACATTTCGCTTCCCAGTTGCGACCGTCACCAGCTGCACGACACAGCAAAAATAAGATTTTTATATTCAAGGATCTGAGTTCGTGCAGCCATGTCTTTCTCAGGGATGACTCAGTTAGAGGTGCATTACAACCTCCTTATTCTGGTCCTTTTGAAGTTTTGGAGAGAAATGAAAAAACATTTACAATCATGGTTAGGAGCAAACACGTGACTGTATCGATCAATCGCGTTAAACCTGCATACGTACTTGCAGATCCAAATTCTACTCCTCCCTACAGCCACAAGCTCAGTCCAACTCCCGATCCCTCTTCAAATCCTCAGACTAGACTACTCCCACTAATTCTAATTTATTTATTTAATATTTAATTATATATTTACATGTCCCATATTTATTTATTAATTTAAAATCACTTTATTATATTAATATTAATTATTTCTAAAACAAAATTATTTATTTATTTCCTATACAAAACACACAACTCTCATATTATTTAAAAACTTAATTTACTATAATGTAATTGCTACATTAGGCGAGCGGCGTCATTTTAGTCAACAGGTGATCGTTAGCGTTAGATCGTCGCTAGACGCAAATCACCAGCCAGTGAGTCGCAAACGTCCAACTAACGCGGATCCCTTGTCGCTCGCTATTCTATCGGCCATTTAATTAATTACGTCACTATTTTCAACGTTCTCGTATTTTAGCTATTCACTCTTACTCCTTCTCTATTCTTTACATGTGTGGACTATTGTTGTATGTGCAATAAATATTTTGTGTAGTAAAAGACTATTTATTTTTACTAATCACCGCACCAACCACTAAACGTTAATATTTCTTTGGTTAGACTCAGTTTTTAAAATAATTTTTAGTGCTTTTTTAATAGTTTTCACCGTGTTTTCCGCTTGGCCATTTGATGCCGGATGATAAGGTGCAATCGTGACATGTTTTATATTATTGCTTATACAAAAATTATTAAACTGACTCGAAGTAAAATTCGTTGCGTTATCTGTAACAAGAGTATGAACTAAACCAAATCTACTAAATAATTCGTACAACTTCATAAAAACAGCGTCGCTATTTGTGGAAGACATAGAATAACATTCTATCCACTTGGAATGGGCGTCAACTACGATAAGAAAATTTTTCTCGTGCAACGTAAAAAAATCTAGATGTACTCTTTCCCATGGACGTTCAGGATAAGGCCAGGGAGCCAGTGGAGCTCGAGGCGGGGAACTGCGGAAAGATGCACACAAACTGCATGAACCTATCTTTTCTTCAATCTGTTTATCTATATTAGGCCACCACATACGACTCCTGGCTTCCGTTTTAATCTTTACTATTCCGAAATGAGAGGAATGTAATTCATTTAGTAACCTATCTCGAAAAACTGCTGGAATTATAATCTTTTGTCCCCGTAACAAGCAACCATTTTTTAAAGACAATTCTAAACGACACAAAAAATAAGGTCTCACTTTCACGTCATTCACGTTACGCGGCCACCCATTTTTTAAGTGATTAATCACTATTTTTAGAATTTCATCCCTCTCAGACTCTTTCCTAATTTCATTAACCGTTACAGGTTTTAAAAAAATATCCGATACAAAATTTACAATACTAGACAATAATTTCCTTATCGTTTATCTCACTGTTATATCCAATGGGCACAGACCGCGATAAAAAATCAGCTGTATTATTTTCACCCTTAACAAATTCTATATTATAATTATACGCGGATAGGAATAACGCATAACGCTGCAAACGGTTTGCGGCTAGTTCAGGAATGCCTTTTTTGTTCCCATAATCGATAACAACGGCTTATGATCAGTGCGTAACGTAAATGGAACCGTACGGCCGTATAAATAGTGGTGAAATTTCTTTACTGCAAATACTATCGTCGTCGCTTCTTTCTGTATTTGTGCATAATTACGTTCCGCCTTAGACAAAGACCGCGACGCGTACGCCACCACGCGCTTGATAGTATCTTAAAATTATACATTTATTGTATTATTCTAAATTCTATCGTTAAGAATATTATAATACTAAAATAAAAAAAATATGAATTTGACAGTATCTTAAAATAATACAATTTATTAGAAGTATTTTGACTAAATTTATGATGGTGGTTCCCCACCATTATAGGTCGGTAGTTTATAAATTGAAGTGCAGTGCTTTGTAAAGACATTCTGTGACGAGCTGCCGGACTGAACAGACGTAAGTGCTGCTTTCTATTGATTTTTTTTTTAAATGACTACAGATAAATTATTGTGCTTTTGCTTATTATTTCTATTATTTAACTGAATATAAATTATCTTGTGCTTTTATTTAATATTTCTATTATTTATTTAATTATCAAATATATAATGATGTATTTACTGAATTTATTAAATAAAGGAAATATAATAAATTAGTTTATGAATTATGAAATTGGTATATATTCAAGAATATTTAGAGGTCAAACATGTATGGAATTAATGTCTATTAAATGTAATAGACGTTGCTGTCAGCTAATGTAATAAATTGTATCATTGATTTTGAAAAGAGCAACTGTTGTTGTTTCTTGCCGGTTCTTCTCGGTAGAACTGCTTTCCGAACCGGTAGTAGCTTTTTGTTCATATGTTCATTCGACAATTCAAAGTGCTTATAATAAAAGTCTATTTGAATAAATATTATTTTGAATTTATTATTTGTTTCTCTTATCCCGTCCATATAAAGCAGTTATAAGAATTTAAATAACTTTTCAGTAATAGATTATTTTTATACATTTTAAATTATTAAATACTTAAATATTATATATTTTTACAAATATTATATATTTTATATTATTTTTGATATAATTTCTATTATAGAAATTAATAAATTCTAACAAGTAATAGATTACTTTTATATAATATAAATTATTAAATACTTGAATATTATATATTTTTATAAATATTACATATTATTATTGATATATTTTTTTATTATAGAAATAAAGAATTTCTGACATCAGAAGTGGGATCGTATAGCCATAATTGTTAACACCTATTTGTACAAGTTTCAGAATGGATTCCGAAGCAATAAGTGGTCTTCTCCGAGCAATTCGCGATGCCGTTACTGCTACTCATCAAAAGGATGATGACATTGCACTACCAGTGTTTGCCCCGATCACGACGACTGTGGAGCCGCCAGCTGGTGCAACAGTGTGGAGTCCCTCGCTAAGGAGTTGAACTGGAGCAGCATTCGAACAGCGGCTAAATCCGGTAAGGCCCTTAAGTAAGTCATGTAAGTAAGTCATTAAGTAAGTCATGGGAGCCTTCGGACGGCAGATCTTGGGAAAATCTGCGTCAAGACATTATTGACGCTTACCCTGAGAAAAAAAATCTGTCCGAGAGACTTTCAAGAGCAGTCCTTTATTCATCTGATGCCTTAGAATCCTATGGAGATTATGCCAGAGAAAAAATAAGGTTACTACGCATCACTAAAGTAACCTTTACAGATTAGCAACTAATTGAGCTGATGTGTGGAGGCATAACTGATGTTGATGTCAAAATGGCATCTTTAAATAGCGTTGTCACCACTACTGCAGCCCTTATCTCCTTGTTGTCAACCTATATGAAAAACAGGAAAAGAGCTTTAGACAGTAGTAGTAAGAATACTGGCACAGGATTCAGTGGAGCTAAACGGTCTAAATTTGAAATGGATAGAAGAAAATGTTTTCTTTGTAACCAAACTGGACATGTACAGTCTCAATGTTGGAAAAATGTGAAAAATAAAACGGACCAGGCTCCACAGGTTTCGAAGCAAAATGATATTCATGTAAAGTCATGTACTTATTGTAAAAGAGTAGGTCATGCCGAAAATCTTAGTTTTTATAAACTAAGGGCAGATTCAAAAAGATCTGTAACTTCAATCCCTACTAAAGACGTTATTTTTTTAAGAAAACCGAATTAAGCCTCGCACCAGTTTCTATTAATGGTTTATTACTAAATTCCCTGATTGATACAGGGGCAAATTGTAGTTTAATTAGAGAATCCGTAGCTAGAAGACTGGGGTGTCGCTTAATTCCTTTATCCTTATATTTAAAAGGAATAGGCAGCAATAATAAACATGTATTTGCACTAATTACTGTTTGTGTTAAGTTTGAAGATGTCAATTTACAACTCGATATACATGTAGTTTTTTTTTTTTTTTTTGATCAAAAAGTACCTTAAAAGCAATATTCAAGAATTTGTTGGAATCTCAGATAGAATAGCGGTACTGGTAATTGCTCTTCCTGAATATAAGAAGCCATGGTCTTTAATACAAGTTTACGCTCCGACTGAACAAGCAGAATTAACTGAACTCGAACACTTTTATGAAGATTTATCACATACAATAAAAAAGGAAAGAAGTAACAATATCCTCCTAATGGGGGACTTCCTCCTAACTTTAATGCACAAGTAGGCACCAAAATGAATACTGCAGAACATGTCCTTGGAGAATTTGGTCATGGCAAGAGAAGTCGCAACGGTCAGAAACTGGTTGAATTTCTTATGGAACATAACTTAACAGTAATGAACTCAGTTTTCCTGAAAAATTACAAAAATAAATGGACATGGATTTCTCCTGGTGGCAAATACAAAAACGAGATAGATTATATTATAAGCAACTCACCAACCAGTTTCACGGATACTACAGTTATATCCAGACTAAGTTTCTTTACCGATCACCGTATGGTTCGCAGCTCTCTAAAGAAATTCCCACCCAGAACCTGCCAAAACTTCAGAAGCAACACTAATCGTCCTGTAGCAAGAAACCTGTGCAACGTAAGTTGCATAAAATTCATAAAAGATTCAAAAAGCATTATGATAGATAAAAACACAGAGGCAACACAAAAATATACAAAATTGGAAAGCCTATTACAGAACCAAGTAGCTTTAAAAAAGGAAAGAAAAAGCAATAAACTTGAATTAAGTGAACAAACTATGCAACTAGTCAACGAAAGGAAGGAACTATTAGGGAAGAAAAGAAACAAAGATAACTTGAAAGCTATTGCTGAAACGAGCAAGAACATAAGAACTAGTATAAGGAAGGATCGCAAAACTAAAAGACTGCAAACTCTGCAATACTATATACAGAGAACTGGAGGTGTGAAAAAAGCACTAATAGAGCTCCGAGAGTCAGGTAAAGAATGGGTACCGAAACTGAATAGAAAGTCTAAAACTATCACACAAAGGAAGCATATAAAAGAAATCGCAACAGAATTTTTTAGCCAGTTGTACCAAAAACAAAATCTTACTGCCGAACCCAAACAAATCCAAGAAATAATCGAACCTAATCTAGATGCTGTCCCTACTATTTTGTCAAGTGAAGTGGAAAAAGCAATAACAATCCAAAAGCTAGGAAAATCCCCTGGGCCAGACTTTATTACAAACGAACTCCTACAAGGAAGTAAAGAGGTGTTGGTGCCTATTCTTACCCAGATCTTCAATGAGTTGCTAAAGACCAATTCCGTACCAGAGCGATGAAAACAATCGCATATCATCTTGATTCACAAAAAGGGCGATAAAGAAGATATAGAAAACTACCGACCCATTAGTCTTATCTCTCACATTTATAAAATATTTGCAAAGATACTACTGGATAGAATAAGCCCTACATTAGACGAACAGCAACCTGTTGAACAAGCAGGGTTTAGAAAGGGGTTTTCAACCATTGACCACATCCATACACTCAAACAGATTATTGAAAAGTACAAAGAGTTCAATAAAACTATATATATAGCGTTTATCGATTACGCAAAGGCATTCGATAGTGTAAGCCACGACTGCATAGACGAGGCCCTCTTACATCAAGGTATACCAGTAGAATACATAAAAATCATTAAAACCATATATACCAATAGTAAAGGTAGGATAAAATTAGAAGAATTAGGGGACGAATTTGAAATAAGCAGAGGAGTGAGGCAGGGAGATCCACTGTCTCCTAAACTGTTTTCAGCAGTCCTGGAAAACACTTTCCGAAAATTAAATTGGGAAAATTTTGGTTTAAATATAAATGGGAAAAGGTTGAACTATCTACGTTTCGCCGACGACATAGTGTTGTTCGAAGAAAACCCAGCTAATTTGCAAATTATGTTGCAGAGCTTAAACGAAGAGAGTGTAAAAATAGGTCTTAAAATTAACACCAACAAAACAAAAGTAATGACCAATTCATTTAGGCACGAGATGAAAATAGAAAACAACACCTTGTCATACACGGACAGCTACACATACTTAGGCCAAATCATTTCAACCAAAGACCAAATTTCAGCCGAAATAAATACAAGGATTGCAATTAGGATGGAAAAAATACTGGTCCCTTAAAGAGATAATGAAATCTAAACTCATAAGTATGGCATTAAAAAAGAAAACCTTTGAGGTCTGCATTCTTCCATGCCTAACATATGGGTGCGAAACATGGGCATTGACAAAATCTCTAAGAGAAAAACTTGCTAAATGTCAAAGGGCTATGGAGAGGAGCATATTAGGTTGGAAAAGAAATGACAGAATAAGGAATACTGAACTCCGAGCCAATACTAAATTGGTGGACATACTGATCAAAATAGATCAACAGAAATGGACATGGACAGGGCATATGATGCGAGACACGAAAGGTAAATGGAGTCAGGTGGTAATGGAATGGTACCCAAGAGATGGCAAGCGAAGCCGCGGGAGGCAACACACAAGATGGGAGGACGAAATTAAGCTAACGGTAGGATCAAATTGGAGAAGAGTCACACGGGACAGGATGCAATGGAAGATGTTAGAGGAGGCCTATGCCAAGAGGCACACCGAATATAGAGACATTCTGTAACTTTAGTTGTAATATTTTGTACTAAACATGAATGTATAAGTGTAACTTAATTTCGGAATAAACGGGCTTATTATTATTATATTATTATACATGTAGTTAGAGATATTGATTTTCAGTATGACCTCCTTATAGGTATAAATGCAGTACAGTACCCGGATATAGAAATTGTTACTGATTCAACTTGTTGTTGTTGATAAATTAAAATTGTCAAATATAGACACTTCTATGATTGATATATCACATCGCCTGGGTACGATAAAGAGTAAGCCCAGGCCCATACTGGTCCGCTTTTCTAATTTAAAGTCAAGAAATTTAGTGTGGAATACCAAAACATCCCTTAAAGGTTCCGGTGTAACTATGTCAGAATTCTTGACAAGACCAAGACAAGAAATCTTTAGTGCAGCTAGAAAGCATTTTGGCATTAAGAATTGCTGGACGGCTGATGGAGTGGTTATGGTGATTCTCCCTGACAAAAGTCGCAGAAAGGTGGTAACAGTACAGGAACTTCAGATCCTTATCAGCAATCATCCCCAGCCAATTAGTTCCAAAGATCCAAAGCCTTCCAGGGTTCGTTGTGGTGTTAAAAACGTTAAATAGTGTGCTTACTACTATATTCTCCTATATAGTTATAGTTTCTAAACCTTGTATTTATGTTAAATTTATTTTATACACTTCATTCATACTCAAATCTCGTTGGCGGCTTACGGACGACTTTTCCTTATCTTGTTTTATTAAAATCTTTTCACTTAACACATTTTAAAAACGCACCACTACAAAGTATATACATTAGTTTTGACAATCACACGCGAGTAACCTTTGTAATTGCTTTGTAACTACTAACTTGCATTGTATTATAGTCGTGCCGCTGACGTCACACTGTTAGCTAGTTCGGATAGTCGTAGTTCGGTAGATGTGTATGCTAAATGTATGGATAATCGAAATATATATATTTATATGTGTATGTGTATGCATGTGTATATGTATTTATATATGTATATTTTGATAAGGAATGATATAGGATTAACTGTGTTTTACTTTCTTTGTTCTATTAAACAAGGTACAAAAAGATAATATATTTATATTGCTTGTAATAATATATCATTGTACTGTACCAAACTTATTAAGTTATGCTTATTGTTGTTTACATTGTGTAAAGAATAATGTGGTTTTTAGTGTTATTGATATTGTAATTTAGCATCCTCTCTTCCGAGCTGCCAGCGAATGTGGGTTTGATTATATTAAAATCTTTTTTTTGGTATAATTATTGGTGTTACTGTGAACATTAGCTGATATTAATATATTAGAAATATTTATTTTTTATTTTTTTGATTTATTTTAATTTTATTTTTATCGTTTTATTGCTGTAAGTATATACATATATAGGATTCATAAATTGTAAATTTTATATAGTATAGTTATATATTTATTTAATTTGCCTTTATATATTTATTTTATTATATTATAAATATAAAGTAAAGTAAAGTATAATACTCTTTATTGTACACCAAACATGTATCACAATCAGGAGAGATAATATTGTTATGATAGTACAATAGGCGGCCTTATTGCTAAATGAGCAATCTCTTCCAGGCAACCTTGGGGTAGAGGAGATCATTAATTAAATGGGAAGAGGTGCACTGAGTATGTCATTATTATAGATACGACAATACATACACTTATAAAAATAAATATTATATATATATATATATGTATATATATGTGTGTATGTATGTGTAGGTTTATTCATATATATATATATATATATATATATATATATATATATATATATATATGTGTGTGTGAAAATATATAAATACATACTTAAACACATTATTTGGGTACATAAATATACAATAAGTGCATTTGTTAATTATTCTTAGGATTATAGTGTCATATAATATTCCTTAAGTCTTTTTTTAAAGGTTGGTAATGTTTTAGCTTGTCTAATTGTTACTGGTAGAGAGTTCCACAAGCGTACGGATTTGATTGAAAAAGAATTTGTGCAAAAGGAAGATGAGTGGGAAGGAATTTTTAGAGATAAGGTATTCTGGGAGCGGAGAGAGAGATCATGTGATTCACCTAAAAACTTGAATCGTTCTTTAAGATATGGAGGGGAAAACTGGTTGAAAAGAACGTTATACGGAAGACAGAGAACATGTGTATTCCGGCGAAGTCGAATTGGGAGCCACTTGAGCTTTGCACGGAATTCGGAAACATGGTCATATTTGCGGAGTCCAAATATGAACCATATGCAGATATTTTGGAGACGCTCAAGCTTGTTAAATTGCTCCTCTTTTAAGTCGAGATAAGAACAGTCAGCATAATCAAGAATTGGTAATAGGAGGGATTGTGTCAGCGCAACTTTAGTAGGAATGGGTAGAAAGTTACGTAATCGACGTAATGATGCAATAGCTGAAAATATTTTTCGGCTAAGCTCACTGACTTGTGGTTTCCAAGACTGATGCTGATCAAATATAATTCCTAACTTTTTGACTTTCTCGGTAAAAGGGATTATTATTCCGTCAAGCGATATATTAGGTAAGTCGTTTAGAGGAATTTGACAAATAAGCCTTGGGCTACCTATTATAATAGCTTGAGATTTTTTCGGATTAATCGACAAGCCCAGAGATTTGCTTCGTATTGAAAAGTTTGTGAGTTCTTCAGACAGTGTTGTTATAGTAAACGGAAGGTCGTGCAACGAACACTGACGATATATTTGAAGATCGTCAGCATAAAGGTGGTAGGGAGAAGCAAGATTGTGACAAAAATAGTTAATAAAAAGTGAAAATAAGAGAGGAGACAACACGCCACCTTGCGGTACGCCAGCAAGCACCGGTGACCATTCAGAACAGGAATCCTGAAGCCGGATACGTTGCTTGCGACCATACAAGTAAGAGTGAAACCAATCAATCACTTTAGGAGATATGTTAAGAGAATACATAATTGCCAGAAGAATATCAAAATCTACGGTATTAAAGGCGTTACTAAAATCAAGTAAAATCATCAATGTCACCTGACGATTCTCCATGCCTAATCGAATATCATCTGATACGTTAACCAATGCAGTAGTCGCACTATGACCAGGCCTAAACCCCGACTGTAAAGGATTAAAAAGGTTATTGCTTATCAGATATTTACTAAATTGCTGGTGTACAAGACGTTCAAGAACTTTTGATAGGAATGGCAGGATTGATATAGGACGGTAATCGGACATGGCGGAAGGATTGCGATTCTTAGGCAGTGGTATTAATTGAGCCTCTTTCCAAGCTGAAGGAAAGGTACAAGTATTTATAGAAAAGTTAAGAATTGTCGTTAGGATAGGAAGCAGGATATCGAGGATTGGTATGATCATTTTACTACTAATACAATCAGAACCAACAGCATCAGAGGTAATCGCCAATATATTCTCTTTAACACCACTTTCAGTGAATTGAGCGAAATTGAAATTAGGATTTTTAGGAGTGGGCAAGGCGCGAATTTGACTTTGGGAACTTAATTTAGCAGTTACATCAATTGTTACAGAAGGTGAGAAATGTTTGTTTAATTTGTTTAAATCTAAATTACAGGAGTTGATATTTTGTTTTGCCTTCCCAACTCCAAGTGTTCTTAGAAAATTCCAGATTTTTTCTGTGCTGTCTTCTTCAACAACAGACTTGTGGATATGGCGTCGTTGATTATCCCTACACACCCTGTTACATCTATTCCGAGCTTTAACATATTTCTCACGGTTAATGTCGGATGAATTACTTTTATATTTGGTCTTTGCATTATTTTTCTTCTCTTGTAGTTTTTTAATATCATCTGTAAGCCAGGGGGCTGGTAGATGCTTAACACGTATTGGTCTAATAGGCGCATGTTTATCGTACAGTTGGATGATAAGCGAATTGAAAACTGATATCTGATGTTCTAAAGTACTTTCTTCATAGATCATGTTCCAATTAATTTTTTCAGCATCCTTACGCAAACTCTCCAAATCCAAACCTGTAAAGTTACGCTGGAGAAGAATTCTTGATTTTGCTTTGGGAGGTTTAACTTTATAAGAAAGAAAGATGAGGTCATGATAAGAGAATGCAGTTGCATTGCATTGACCATGTAGTTCAACATGGTGAATGGAAGAGACTAAAATTAAATCCAAGAGGGAAGGAGTACAGTTCGGAAATGAGTGAGTAGAAGATAGAGGGAGAATGTGCATATTAGTGCTATTTATTACAGCCTTTAACCGACCTGCTCGACTATCGTTTTTCAGGAGGCAGGTGTTAAAATCTCCCATAATCACTGAGTGCTTATACAAAGGAGTCAGTCTTTCAAGCAGCATTTCAAGAGATCCGAAATAGTCCACTGTGAGGGATGGACTATAGTAAACGCCAAGAAGGAATTTTGTATGCGTGAACATCAGTTCAATGAAAAGATGTTCCGGGCCGGCGGCATCACTTGCATTATATTGGGAGTAATTGAGAACTGTAAAAGGTATGTGAGCGCGAAGATAAATGGCAACTCCCCCACCGGTACGACCAGTGCGGTCATTTCGAATCAAATTAAATCCAGGTAACGAATATGCTATTGATGGCAGACAAGGCTTTAACCGTGACTCTGATATTAATATAGCGTGCGCATTAGTATTTTCAAAAGAGGACAGAAGATCAGGATAGTGTGCCGGAATACTCTGAGCATTTATGTGAACCACATTAAAATTTTTTGGATAGGGAGAAAAATGAGAGTTCAAACAGTCATTTAAAGAAGGAATGCTTTGAAAGCTATTTTCAGATGTACTTTCTGAAACAGAAGAAAAAGACAGGAAGGAATCCGTATCATATGAAGTG
This sequence comes from Heliconius melpomene rosina, assembly GCF_056956725.1. Classification (NCBI taxonomy): domain Eukaryota; kingdom Metazoa; phylum Arthropoda; class Insecta; order Lepidoptera; family Nymphalidae; genus Heliconius; species Heliconius melpomene. Next base: position 805,888 of record NW_028181865.1, read on the forward strand.
TCAGACATTTAATAAATATTATAAAGTAACGTTTCAAATAGATTGACAATAATATAAGTTATAAAATAATTAAATTAATATATATATGCACGAATACAAGATATATGATACACTATATGATATGATAAGCTACAAACTACACAGTATATATAAATATAATATAAATGTATAATAAATAAGTAAATACTATAAGTAAGATTGTGATTGTAGTACTTAACTAGTATATAATAATTAAATATATATTATTAAATAATATATATAAAAAGAAAATAAATAGTCTTTAAGTTTTTGAAGTTATTGATTTTTAAAGTTTTTAACCCACCTGCCAGCTGCCAGAAAGATCTTTTACAAAATGCCATTTATATAATGTAATCCATGCAAAATGTTGTACATTCATACTAGTAGTGCTATTATTATTGATATAATTTATTGTAAATGCTTATAATGTAACTGTTGCTTATTATTTATATAATAAAAGCTTATTATTTATAAAAAAGAAAAAATAAACCATACTTGAGGGTAAACAAAATAAAAGTAAATAAATAAAATGAAGGTAGTTATGTTGCCTCATGGTGTGAGAACGGTACAGGTAAACGCCTAATCAGCGTTCCGAGTATGCAACGCGAAACCCCTCACGCCATGGGAAACAAACGTAATGTTTTAATATTAATTTTTCTATTTTTTATTCTTTAGTTGATTAGAGCTTGCACTTCTGCTCAGTCGAACCACTAGTTAAGTTAATTTTAGTTCAATTATAAGAACATACATTTTTGTTCAAGTTTAATAAAAATAAATTTAAATTTAACTTTCTTAGTTATTTTTAAAAGCCCACTCGCGCTCCCGTAAACATGTCTAGGTTGGCATATTATACACACAATATGTAGTTGACAGATTGTAAGCAAACAAATAATTAGTAATTATTTCTTTACAATTCGTTTCGGACGTGCAGTTGTTGTTGTGTGTGCAATTTTGTTTGCGGGAACTATCTTAGGTGGTGACTTAGAATTCATTAAGTTTTCCAGTTCAATGACACATTCGATACGATGCTTTGCTCCGTCAGGTGTTACTACATGAATATTGCCTTCTCTTGTCCAACACTTGTTGACACCGAAGCGCTGCCTCACCTCAAGGAATACAGTATGGCGAGGCTTTGTTAAGAATTCGGACTGTGTGATACCAGTACCTTTCAACTTGGTCTTGGCGTACCAAACCTTATTTCGCGTAGTAACATCCACAAATTTGATAACAATGGGGCGAGATTTTTCCGAAGGCCGTCCCAACCGATACGATGATTTAATACTGGAACTTGAAAAATCGGTTAGATCCAAATTATCACCTATGATAGTGACAACCCTTTTTTTTTTTTTTTTTTTAACGTGAGGAAATTGTTCAGTCCAAATGTTGTAACCGAACACCGCGGCATAGCCTTTGAGCACGTTCCCGGCGCTACTGTTATAAGGCAGTGCATACTCGGACCGCGGACCGGTAGCATTCATTAGCGTATTATCATATAGCAAGCAATAAAGCAACTTTTATTTAAAATATTATCTTTTATTATCGAGCCGCTAATCTCCAGCTAAGCTAGTGTAGGCCACGTCCCCTATATTTTGGTCCTTCGAGCCGGATTAGCATCTAGCGAATTTTGTAAGCAATTTTGTAAAAAGACATTTTTAGCAAAGACTAGCATTTAGTGAATTATCGTGACTTTAATAATTATTTAAGTGAGTGAGTGGAACGAGCAAGCAGAAGAACAATATTTGGCCACGAGGCTAAAATATATAATCAGCAAATAGCAGCAGGACGTAGCGTCACATATCAAGTAAGATCGTTCCTATTTTTTATATATCTAGCTTTATCATCTTTAAAAAATGGAAGACTTATTTAAAACACAAATCGAGATTAGCGAAGCTATTCATAAGATTATAATTAATATTAAAAAAGAAAGCAAGGAAAGAAGATCAGAAACGTCTTTGAAAAGGCGATTAAATAATTTAGAGGCATACTGGTCGGATTACGAGGCCAATGATGATCGTTTACGCGAGTTTAAAAATCTGAGTCATCCGTATTTTCTTAACTCTGAATACGAGAACACAAAGCAGAAATATAATGAAATAAAATCTTTCATACTTAATCAATTAAATCAGTTAGGGGAGCCTCAAGATGAATTTCAAGGAGCACAAGCGGGAACTTCCGCGGCAGGACAGCAAGCGAGCGAGTACGTAAGTACTAAGAAGGTTAGCCAGGGTTCAAATAGCAAACTGGATGACATGCTTAAAAAGCAGTTCGTTAACTTCAAAGCATTTTCTAGGACTATATCAGCGATTGATATGGAATCAATATCGGAGAGATGGGAATACGAGGATATTCTCAAGCAAATACAAGCCCGTTGGACAGCTATAGACACCTTACATTGGGAAATCGATGCTGAATTGAACGGAGAAGGCGGAGAGTACGAATATTTATTTAATAAACATGAAAAAGAATATAGCAACATAAAGAAACTTTTAAACTCTAATATGTTTTCGGTGTCGTATCGCGAAAAGTACACACCGCAAATAAATATTCCATCCTTTAATGAAAATTATCAGCATTGGTTGGCTTTTAAAAATCTTTTTACAGAAGCCATACATAAAAACTCTTCTTTATCTAATTCGCAAAAAATGCAATTTCTTAAAGGTAAAGTTCAAGGGGAACCCGAAAGATTAATACAACATCTTACTATTAGCCATGAAAATTATTTAACATTTGGGAAATTTTAAATCATCGTTATAATAACAAAAAACGTATTTTTACTGCTCATATTAACACCTTATTAAACATAGCGACGGCACAGCAACAATCATTATCGCACATTAAAAAGCTACATGATACAACTTTTGAATGTATCCACGCCATTCGCAATTTGGGTGTCGATACTAGCTCATGGGATCCACTTATTGTGCATATTTTGTCGCAAAAATTAGATTCAGAATCGTATACGTCTTATATAGAATCTTTAAAATATCCATAAGAATTGCCGACTTTACAAGATTTTTTAAAGTATTTAGAAGGGAAGTTTTCTACTCTCGAATCAACAAGAAAGAAACAGGAAGCATCTAATAACCATTTTAATATTTTTAATAATAAAAATCATCCTCAGCTGCATAAAAATTATACACTTCGCAGCAACAATAATTACAAGCCACAAAACTCAAGGCCTTTAAAATCTTTACACGTGGCAAGCACAAAATGTCCTATTTGTTCAGAAGCGCATGGAATTTTCCAGTGCAAAAAATTCATAGAATATCCATTACAAATAAAACATAAAATCGTTTCACAAAAACAATTGTGCAATAATTGTTTGTATAATCATAACGGAAATAGGTGTATTTCATTGAAAAGATGCCGCCTTTGCAATGGAAACCACCACACGCTGTTACACGAAACCGGAATAAATACGACGCCAAACGGACATCAAACAACAGCCATTGCGCAAAATAATTATGTGGAAAACAATGACCACTCAGTCAGCACTTTACATTTACCTAATAATAATTGTAAAGAAATATTATTATCGACGGCTAAAATAAAGGTCATATCTTCAGATGGATCAAAAATCACTATGAGAGCACTTATCGATCAAGGTTCTCAAATCTCTCTAATTTCTGAAAACGCAGCACAAAGGTTAGGCTTAAAGAGATCACAGTGTAAGGGTGTAATTTTCGGAGTACGTGAAAAAGAAAGCAATTGTAAAGGGATGCTCAATATCACCTGTTTTTCAATACACAATAATTTTTCTTTTGATACTGAAGTTTATATTATGAATAATTTAATTAAAAATTTGCCTAATAGAAGTTTCGTGAAGCCAACGTGGACGCATCTAGAGCATATTGATCTAGCGGATCCAGAATTCCACATTAGCAGCCCAGTAGATCTTTTATTAGGGGCCGATATTTATTCAACCATCGTTTTAGCCGGTATTATAAAAAACAATAGCGAAAACCAACCCATAGCACAGCAAACTCAGTTAGGTTGGATTTTATGTGGGAATGCTCAATTTTTTAATTGCAACGTCGTTGTAAATAACATTGACGACATACAAAAATTTTGGGAAATAGAGGATATTTCCGAGGTATCAAATATGTGTTCAGAAGATCTTGAATGCATAAATAAATATAAATCAACAACGCAACGATTAAAAAGTGGTCGATATGAAGTTCGGCTGCCCTTGAAACCCGAAATTCAGAATTTAGGTTCGTCAAAGCACGTAGCTGTAGCACAATTTAAAAATTTAGAGCGTAAATTTAATAAAAATAAAAAATATGCCGACGATTACAAGTTATTTATAAATTAATACATTAATTTAAAACACATGGTATTGTGTACAGAAAACACTAGAAATACGATATCGGAGTGTTATTTGCCACATCACGGTGTGGAGCGAGCGGAATCTATTACTACTAAACTACGTGTAGTCTTTAACGCCTCAGCGAAAACTTCGAACGGAAGTAGCTTAAATGATTTTATGTACCGTGGTCCACATTTACAGCAAGATTTACAGATGCTTATATTAAAATGGAGGAAATATGAATACGTTTTTACAGCGGATATTGAGAAAATGTTCAGAAATATTTTTGTACACGAATCTGATCAAGTTTATCAAAAAATCGTGTGGCGAGAGTCTCCTGAGTGTCCTATTTCATTTTATCAGCTTAAAACTGTAACGTACGGAACTAAAGCAGCGCCTTTCTTAGCACTTACGAGTATGACATTAAGGCAACTCGCAGACGATGAAAGACATAATTATCCCGAAGCAGCAAATATGTTAGAAAATGATTTTTTTGTCGATGATCTAGTTAGCGGAGCATATAGTATTCAGCAGGGTCAAGAGCTAGTTAAAAATTTGGATATGCTTTTAAGGTCTGGAGGATTTCATTTGAGGAAATGGAGGTCAAATCAAGCGGAAGGCGATCCCGGTCGTTAGAACGTCTTTGTTGCCAATAGGGTTAAAAATATAATTAATATAATGCCTAAAGAAAATTGGAGATACGTAAAATCGACGGAAAATCCCACCGATATAGCGAGCAGAGGAAGCTTAGCAACAGAATTACAATTAAACAAATTATGGTGGCAGGGACCACCTTGGCTATTTAACAATGCGATTCCACAATATAAAGAATATTTTAATTAAATTCAGTGACTATTTAAATTCAGTGACGCGCGCGCTTCCGATGTGAGAGCACGTCACTTTGCTCCCAAAGTATTTGTCAATATGGCGTCGTCCAATATAGTTAAGTGTAACAACTGCAATATAGTTATCTCCGAAATATTAGCATTCATTCAAAACAAAGTGGACATTATGGATGAAGAAAGTATTGTGCGTATTTGCGTCTCATCCTTCTCTTCAACGGATATAGAAAGTGCAAAGTGTTTGTTGTTCGAATCTATAAAAACGACAAAGCGAAAAATTAACCGGAAGAGAAGCGGTCGAACTAATCGGGATATATACGATATAATTGCGCTGCTCAAAGAGATTGACCCTGATGAGACCCCGATTTTTGTTGCAAAGGAACTGCATAAACTACCTCCAGTGACCTTTGATCACCTAGATGCAACAAGGCTGTTAAAGGACATCATTTTAATGCAGAGAGAAATAAAAACACTGCAAGAAACATGCTTAACGATAGACCGTTTTAATGATATTAAGTGTGAACTGCAAGGCATTAAAAAACTATCAGTTGATACAACATATGACCGTTACGTAAATAAAAAGCGTGGCGGTAGTGGTGTGACAAATAGTTATTTTATGGATAGCGGGCCTACCGGCCTACCGCATTTTGCAGAAATAAATACAACGCTGATAGGTGGAGACCGCTTAAACAAAAGTAAATCACCTGACAGAGACGACCTTAGCTCGTCCTTGTCGCACACTGACGCCGTTCGGCAATCCGTCTCACTCGTTCAAACGCTTAACGAAAAGGAAGATGGACTCACAGGGGCCTCCGTCATCGCGGATTCGAACAAAAAATAAATTAAAGAAATATATTAAATTAAATAAATTTATTAAAAAAACTAATAAACTTCTGAAATTAAAATTTCCAGCTAGGCAAATAAACATATTAAATAATAGTAAATTAAAATTAATAAATAAACTTAAATGTTATAATAATAGATTAATTCAAAGCAGGTTTATGTATGACCGAGACACATTCCAGCTGCATGATGAAATAAACAACTTAAACAGCTCCCTCAGAGCACTAAGTGAGAAATATGAATCCTCACAAAATCAAATTAAAGAACATATTTTAGCTGCAGGTGATTTGGTTGACCTTTGCAATTACAACATGGAAAGATTTGAATCACTAACAAATAAACATAGTTGTGGTTGTTCAGTTGTAGGTTCCACTGAATCAATTCCCTCGCAAGAGGCTGTGGGTGACTCGGCCATGCATAATTTACTCAATAAAAATAAGAAAAATAATTTACATATTGTCAATTCCTCCCGCTCCTCATCAAGAAATATTTTTGTTATATCTGATAAATTAGGTCAAGGCTTTGGGTCCCTACTTAGTCACCACTTCTCAAATTCAGTATTTAATGCATGTTCGCCTGGAGCCAGTTACCAGTTTAATATTAAGAAAATTATGACTATGAATGTAAATGAGCATAGTACTATTGTACTATTACATGGAAATAGTTTGTCAGTGAGGAGACAAGATGTGGTAAAGAGTATAGAAAACTTGCTTAAATTACATAGTAAAAGTAAATGTAAATTTGTTATATGCTCTTTTCCATATTCTTCTTGCCTTACAGATAGACAAAATAGGTATATTTATAATTTAAATATGACCTTGTATAATGCGACTCAACGTCATAGTGACGCGTTTTTTTATTTAGATTTAAATAAGTTTATTTATAATAGCTGTAAGTTGACAGAAGATACATTGTATCTACCTTTACATTTTAAAAAACAAATTGCTACTTTAGTAGCATATAATATACAAAACCCCGTTGTACATGGTATAACGATAGAAATAAAAAGTACTAATAATACTTCTGTAAAGTATAATGATGTAAGTTCCAATTTAAACTAGACAATAAAACAACGCCTAGGTCATTTAAATTTAAATTTAACATTGTACATCAGAATATGCAAGGCCTAGGAGGCAAAGAACTGGAACTAGAATTATTTCTAAAAAAATTCAATATTCATGTAATGTGCATAACAGAGCACTGGATCTCGAAATGTAATATAGTAAATATTGAAAATTATAAATTGTCAAGTTCGTTCGTTAGAGAGAAGGCCATCCGCGGCGGCTCGCTTATATTAATAAGAAATGATATACGTTGTAAATCACGACCAGATATAGTAGCTCTCTCCGACGAACGTTCTATTGAACTGTCCTGCGTTGAATTTAATAGACATATTATAGTATGCGTGTATCGACCCCCCTCAGGTAGTTTTGAAGTATTTGAAGAGAAAATGGAGGATGTTCTTAATAATTTGAGTTCGAATAGTAAATCTTTAATAGTATGCGGAGATTTTAATATAGATATACTACAGGTGACATCACTAAGCCTTCGTCTTCTAAATTTATTTAAATCTTTTAATTTGTTTAATATTTTCTCTGAACCAACTCGTATAACGAATACGTCCGCTACTTGTATAGATAATGTTTTTTGTCATTGTGAGACTGTAGAAAACCAAATTATTACTAATCTAAGCTCGGATCATTGTGGTCAAATGTTTTCGGTAATAGATAAAACAGTCGCAGAACGTAAACAAATATCAATAAGACCAATTACTGAAAATAAAATTAATCTTTTTAATAATAAAGTGAGTGAAAAAATAGCAACCTTAGAAATAACCGGATTAAATCCGAATCAGGTATATTGTAAAGTTTTTAATTTACTCTCTACAGAGTTTGATAACATTTTTAAAGTTAAACAAATATATAAAAACTCGAAGTTAACTTTTAGCGACTGGGCAACTGCTGGTATATACCGAAGCAGAAACACACTATACGAATTATATAATATGAGGCAATGGAATCAACATCCGGCGTTCTTGTTAAAAGTTACAAATTATTCAAAAATATTTAAAAAGGTATGTGTCCAGGCTAAGTCTATGTATATAAAAGCAAAAATTTTGAACTCTAATAATAAAATTAAAGCTACATGGGATGCTATTACTACTGTAACTGGGAGATCTAGAGCTGTCAGTGAACCTATTAAATTAAAAGTTAATAATATAATCTTAAATTCAGATTTAGAAGTGGCAAATACTTTTCAAAATTTTTTTTCAGATATATCTACTGAAGTAACACGTTCACTGCCATCATCTCCTTCGGAAGCAGAATTAATACTAAAAACTCATGTAAATTGTTGTAGACAAATTTTTGTGTTTAAGAATGTGTCACCGGATGAAATAGTCAAAACTTTTAAAAGCCTTAATTTAAAGAAAACTGGTGACCTATGGGGCATGTCTGTTAAGGTTCTTAAAACAATTATACCTAACATTGCTCCTTATCTAGCTTTAATTTTTAACAATTGTGTAGAATCCGGTACTTTTCCTGATTTAATGAAATATAGTAAAATAGTGCCGCTTTACAAAAGTGGAGATAGATCTGAGCCTGGAAATTACAGACCGATTTCTGTTTTGCCATCCTTAAGTAAAATATTTGAAAAAATAATGTTCAACCAGCTCACAGTTTTCTTAAATATTAACAATTGTTTCCATAGTGAGCAATATGGTTTCACCAAAGGCAAGTCCACTACGGATGCGGGTGCAGCACTCCTAAAGCACATTTATGACGCATGGGAGAAGTCACAAAATGCTATTGGAGTATTTTGTGATTTATCCAAAGCCTTTGATTGTGTAGACCATGAAACTCTGTTATTAAAACTATATCATTATGGTATACAGGGTACCGCCCTTGATCTTATTGCCTCATATCTAAACCGAAGAATCCAGAAGGTTAGTATAAATAATGTAAAATCATCTGGATCTCCTCTAAAGATGGGCGTTCCACAAGGATCTATTCGAGGACCGCCTCTTTTATTTCTTATTTATATTAACGATCTGCCTTTTTATGTGAAGAACCTATGTGATATTGTACTTTTCGCGGATGATACCTCTTTAATATTTAAGGTTGACCGAAATAAAATAAACTATGACGAAGTGAATAGTGCATTGTCGCATATTCTTCGTTGGTTTGATGTTAATAATCTAATGTTAAATGCCAAAAAAACTAAATGTATTGAGTTTACTTTACAAAATGTTAAAAAACATAATTTTAGCCTACTAATTAAAGGAGAAGCTCTTAATTTGTCGGAATCAGCTATTTTCCTAGGTGTAACTATAGATTCCAAACTCCAGTGGAACGCTCATCTGGAAGCACTTGCGGATAAACTCAGCTCTGCCGCGTTCGCAATTAAAAAAGTAAGACAAATGACGGACGTTGAAACTGCCCGACTAGTCTACTTTAGCTACTTTCATAGTATTTTATCTTATGGAATGCTGCTATGGGGCAGTGCTGCAGATATCAATTCAATATTTGTTCACCAAAAAAGAGCCGTGAGATATATTTATAATCTAAGAGCTCGAGATTCTCTGCGAGATGTTTTCAAAGATGCAGGTATTATTACAGTTGCTTCCCAATTTCTATATTATAACATTCTCTTTGTCCGACAAAATATAAATTGTCATAGCAAAAATAGTGACAGTCATACGATAGGAACGAGAAATAAAGATAAGCTTGTTACACCAAGTTTTCGCCTCCAAAAAGTTAATAAATCCTTTATGGGTCTGAGTATACGTGTATATAATAAAATTCCGCAGTGTATTCTTAGTTTGCCACTACAAAAATTTAAAATATCTGTAAAAAAAATTCTAACAAGTAAAGCGTATTACACTGTTCAAGAATATTTAGAGGATAAGCATGTATGGAATTAATGTCTATTGAATGTCGGGCAGGACAGCTGTCAGCTAATGTAATAGATTGTACCATTGACTTTGAAAAGAGCAACTGTTGAGTTTCTTGCCGGCTCTTCTCAGCAGAACTGCCTTCCGAACCGGTGGTAGCTTTTTATTCATATGTTCATTCGACGATTCAAAAGTGCTTGTAATAATTGCCTATTTGAATAAAGAATATTTTGAATTTGAATTTGAATTTGAATTTGATATACAAGCTCTTAGGCAAGATAACCTCACCGTTCCGGGCGGCACTACGGTTTCAAACAAGGAGGTACGACCGTGTATATATGACGGCCTCAGCGACGCGGCCGTAAGCGCAGGGGTGCGTCAACCGCGACTTTTGTCGGGTAAAGCGACGGAGACGGATACATTAGCGGGCATCGTAGGAGTTGGCGGCCAGTGGAAGAAAGAGAAGCGAAATCACGAGTGGGAATTAGTACAAAGAAAAAGACATAGAAATCGTTTTAATACTAATTATCAAGCAATTAATAAATACCTTTCGGCCGTGAATTGGGACCATAAGTTCTCCACTTGTATAAGCGTTAATGAGATGGTGGATGTTTTATATGATGTGATATACGAATCAATGAATCTCTATATACCAAAGAAAACAATTACACAAAATTCAAAACGTCCACCTTGGTTTACTAAAACCCTACTTAAACGTATCAGGGAAAAAGAAATCGTTAGGCTAAGATATAAAAAGTATAAAAATCCAATGGACGAGGTAATCTTAACGATGTTAGAAAAAAGATGCCATAAGCTATCTTTACAGTGCTATAACTCCTATATTAATTTTACTGAAGAGCAAATAACTTCAAATAGTAATTTTTTCTGGTCATTCTTAAAACGTAAAAAACAAAATATCACCAACTCATATCCAGCTGAAATGAATAATGATATTATCAATGTGTCAGGAGGTCAGAATATCTGTAACCTATTCGCAGCATACTTTTCATCTATCTATGATCTGAATAATGTTTCTCAATATGACTACGACAACGTCGAACGGAATTTATGCCTTGATAAATTTGACAGTCGCAGCCTATCTAACGTGCGCCTAAACCTTAGTGAAATCATTAATGTAATAAAAAAGCTCGATCGCAACAAAGGTGCTGGAGCAGATAATATATCTCCTATCTATTTAATAAACTGCGCTGACTCGTTGGCTTATCCTTTAGAAAAAATATATAACAATTCGCTTAAAACAGGTATCTTTCCTACGAAATGGAAGATCGCAAAAGTTGTTCCAGTATTTAAAAATGGTATTAAATCAAGTGTCAAAAACTACAGACCTATATCCATACTTTCTCTATTTGGTAAAATTCTTGAATCTCTAGTTTACCAGAGGATATCTAATTATTTTAAGCATTTTTTTGGCATTCACCAACATGGCTTTATCAAAGGTAGATCCACTTGTACAAATCTTGTTAATTCCTGTGAAATATTGATTGAAGAAGTCGACAAAAAGAATAGAGTAGACGTTATTTATACCGACTTTAGTAAAGCTTTTGATTTGGTGCCTATTCCCTTGCTACTACATAAACTATCTAAGTACGGAGTAGTTAATGCATTGCTCGAGTGGTTAAAATCATATCTCACGGAAAGGCAGTTTTATGTGGTTGCGAACGGATATGAATCAATTAAATGCCGCATCACTTCAGGAGTACCACAGGGTTCTCACTTAGGACCACTCTTGTTTAATATATTTATTAATGACCTGCCAAATTGCTTCTTATTTTCTACACCACTAATGTTCGCAGATGACCTTAAAATTCTCAAACCTATCCGAAATCCAAACGATATTTGTTTGCTACAAAAGGACCTTACTAATTTGAGTAATTGGTGTAAGCTAAATGCTATGGTGTTGAATGTTAAAAAATGTTTTCACGTTACGTTTACGAGAAAGAAACTTAATATACCGGCTAAATATTATCTGGATGGTTCCTCTGTCAGTACAGTGGATATAATTAGGGACTTAGGTGTTATATTCGACAAAGAGCTGACATTTGTACCGCACCTAGAAAATATCGCTGCTAGAGGGAGCAAAATGCTGGGATTTGTAATACGAAACTCAAAATTGTTTAAGAAAAGTCGTACGAAGTTAATCTTATACAAAAGCTTAGTGAGGAGCGTATTGGAGTACGCCAGTGTTGTTTGGAGGCCCCATTACGCTTCTCACTGTCTCAGAATCGAAAGGCTGCAAAAGCGCTTTTTATACCACCTCACCTTTTCATGTGGAAAATTGAGTTCACTTAAAACCTATGCGGATAGGCTTGCGTACTTTAAGTTAAGTAGCTTGGAAAATAGAAGAAAAATTATTGATTCGCTTTTCTTATATAAAACTATCAACAGCTTGTACGACAACCCGTATCTAGTACAAAATTTCTATTTTAAAGTTCCTAGGAATTCCCGCAAAAAAACTAATCTTCTCAAAGTTCCCTGTCGGAGGTCTGTTTTGGGCAATAATTCCCCTATGTCTCGATTTTGCTCTATTGTTAACGAAAGGACCGCTTTCGATCCTTTCGGTGACTCTATTTAATATTGTATTTACTGATGTTTATGTAACTTAACCTCAATTTTAAATTTAATATTTTTGTGTATATTATTGTGTAGAATAATTAGGTACATGGCTATATAGTTACATTAACGCATGTGGTATTCACCTTAAAAGGTAATGCATTTAGCTGTAATTATTTAAATATAAGAAACTTACTGTATGATTAATTTAATGTTATTACCACTGGTGGATCTTAATAAATAAATAAAAAAAAAATACAGTTGAAGGTAAAGCTACAACCAGCCCTAGCGAAAGATTTAAGGCTGCGAATATTAAAATTTCGTTATTTATAAACAACGTATCGAAAGAAACTACGGAAAGCGACATATCCAATTATATCTTTGATAGAACGCAGGTTACAGCTGTTCCTTATAAAATAAATGTAAAGACGCCTAGAGAATACAACGCGTATAAAATCGAGGTACCGAAACCCAAGGTAGCCCTTTTTCTTAAGGATAACTTTTGGCCGGAGGGTGTTACTTTCCGAAAATTTATTGATTTTAAGAAGAAAATAGATGAAGGACTCACCAATAAATAATAGTAACAGGGAAACTTGCACCCGTATGGTAACATTCAATTGTAAGTCGATTAAAAGATCTATAGACGGAGTGAGAATGTTATGTCGGAGTGCGGATATTGTCGCCCTGCAGGAGACTTGGTTATTTCCCCATGACCTGCCTTTCCTGGGGACGGTGGATGGAGATTTCGGCAGCACGGGAACATCAGCTATTGACACTAGTGCTGGCCTTATCGCGGGACGACCTTTCGGAGGAGTGGCGCTTCTGTGGAGATCTAGTGTTTTTCCGTGTGTGTCGGTGGTGGAGTGTTCGAACCCTCGCATATGTGCTATTAAGATATCCCTTAGCAACAAATCCGTTTGTTGTGTGTAGTGTATATATGCCTACGGATGGTCGCGAAAATCTGGCGGAATTCACGGACTGTCTTAGTGCGCTTAGTGCAATTATTGACGAGTGTGCTGTGGAGTCAGTTTTTATGCTGGGTGATTATAATGCCCACCCGTGCGAGTTGTTTTACGGTGAGTTAGAAAACTTTTGTTCAGAACAGTCATGGATTTGTGCGGATATACGCAAGTTACAAACTTTACCGCAGTCTTTTACGTTTGTTAGTGATGCACATGGTAGTAAGAGATGGTTGGATCACTGTGTGGTTACCGAGGCAGCATGGCAATGTATCACTAGCATTTCTATTATATATGACATGTATTGGTCTGATCATCTTCCGCTTACCATTAATTGTAATTTAAATTTAACTTTAGGAAAAGTCAATGTCAACAAAATTGTTATTAATAAAATTAAGTGGGGATATAGAAACGATGAGCAAATTGATTGTTATTTTAATACTTGTAACGATCAGTTAAAACATGTTATTCTCCCAAGTGAGTGTGAAAACTGTTTTGAAAAGTTTTGTCATAATAAAAGTCATAGATGTATTATTGATAATTTGTATGACACTTTGATATCAATATTGTCTAAAGCAGCTACAGTATCTTATGACATTAAGGGTGATAACTCGAGTGCTCGTTCTCCAGACAGGCTGAGAGGCTGGAATATACATGTAAATAATGCGCATAGGGAAGCCAGGTCTAAGTTTCTCATGTGGGTTTGGTATGGCAAGCCCAATAGTGGTACTCTGTACAATGATATGGTAAAGAGTCGTAAAATCTTTAAAAGTAGACTGAAATGGTGCCAAAATCATCAAGAACAAATAAAGATGGATGCGCTTGCCTCTCATCACAGTAAGGGTGATTTTAGTAAATTCTGGAAATTCACTAATAAATTAAGTTCTAGACCTGGGTTGCCGGCGGTCATAGACGGCGTAGGTGAGCCCCAAATTATAGCGAACCTTTTTAAGAATCAGTTTACTGTACAGTCTTCGCAGAAATTGTCAGTTGGGGTGCCTGATGCTGAGATTAATTTAAAAGACATTAACACTTCTGTAAATACTAAAATGGTTACTAAAATTATACAGTGAATGACTAGAGGCAAATCACCTGGCCACGATAGTCTCAGCATCGAGCACCTCCAGCACGCGGGGCCTCGCCTTGCAGAGTTGATAGCGCTTCTTTTTAACTTGTGTATAGTACATTCATACTTACCTCCGAATTTGATGAGAACGATTGTGGTACCGATAGTCAAAAATAAAACAGGAGATTCGGCTAACAGTTCGAATTATAGGCCTATTTCTTTAGCAACAATAATAGCTAAGATACTCGACAGTGTGCTTAGCGCTCAGTTAGACTGTTATCTTCATATTCACGAATTGCAATTTGGATTTAGACCTCAGTTATCCACGGAAAGTGCAATTCTGAGTCTGAAGCATGCTGTCAGGTATTACTCAGATAGAAACACACCTGTATATGCCTGTTTCTGTGACCTGTCGAAAGCTTTCGACCTAGTCATATTATTAGCTGGTGCTGCCGCGGTACTGTAGCGCCTCGAGTATGTTCGCGCACGCAGGGGTCGACAGTTTCCCGGCCATCCTCCGCAAGAAAGCTAGCTCTCTTTTAAGGCGAGTGCGCGGCAGCCGCAACAGTGTCCTGAAGGCTATCTCCGACAGCGGGGACTGTCCGCTGATCCGGCACATGTGTGACATTACAATGTCACTATTAGTTATTAAGTACTAACACTATATATTAAGTTTTATTGTATTATTACTAACATATATGGATCATGTGTTGTCCGAACAATAAACATTTTTTTTTTTTTTTTTTAATAATAATAATAATAATATATACTTTATTGCACTTAAAAATTACATACAAGTAAAACAAAATTGAAAAATTCGTTAACAATGGTGGGCTTATTTCTAAAAGAAATCTCTTCCAGCCAACCAAAGGAAGTGGATATGACTGTCCAACAGCGGGAAGAGATTACAGTGCAGTTTTAAAACAGAGAGAAAAATAAATAAGAAATTAAAAATTATAATAATAATAAAGAAGACACATAATGATTCCAATACATAAATAGCGTATACATATACGTCTAAAGATTGTAATTAAATATTAAATAAATTAATAATAGCAAATACATACATTCTAAATTTATGATAATAAAGAAGTATACATAAATAACATACATATTTATACTTACATACATACACACATACTTACATACATATATATATATTCATATACATACATAAATACATATATACAAACAAGTGGAGTGCGGTTGTTTTACACACGAAAAAAAAATAAAAAAAAAAAAAAAAAAACTGTCTGAATCCAGTGAATTAATTGTTCACAGTAGTGAGTAAATGTTTTTTCAATTGGGATTTAAAAGACATTAGTGAAGGACTTCTTTGGATAGGGATGGTGGATAAATAGGATTCAGAAGGATGGAAAAATAATTCACTCGCAAGGGTGAACAAAGGGCTGCGCAGCCATTTAATAACAGATTCACAAGAGAATGACAAACATAAACGTCAATAGTTGACAGATTATTAACAACTTACAAATAAAATGTTGCTACTTAAAATTTGTTAATTATAATGTATAATAAAGTTAATTATTTAAATTAAGAAAAATAACTATTATTTTAAAATTATTATTTGGTCTTGAACATGCCCCCGGCCGTTGAAAGCTGGCCTTTCAACACGACTCGTTGGCTACTGGAAGTGGACATATTTTACTGAAAGACCTTCGGACCACTCCTGTTGAAGTTTTAATATCGGCCACTCTGTTAACTCCATCACTACCAGGGAATACAGCAACCACTCGACCCAGTCTCCACTTTAATGGTGGTAGATTGTCCTCTTTGAGAAGAACAAGGGAATTCATAAGCAAGCCATCTTTACAGGTACGCCATTTTATTCTTTGTTGGAGCTCCGAGATATATTCCTTGCTCCACCTGGACCAGAAATGCCGTCGTAACTGTTCGATCCGCTGGAATCGAGTTAAGTGATTGTAAGGAGAGTTGCTGTGATCAGGAGTCGGTAAAGACATCAGTGGTCGTCCGATGATAAAATGTCCTGGAGTAAGAGGCATGAAGTCTTCGGGTTCTGGCGATAGAGGTGTAAGCGGTCGGGAGTTGAGGATCGCCTCAATTTGAACTAAAACTGTGTAAAGTTCCTCAAATGTCAAATTACAATTTCCCAACACTCGCTGAAGATGAAATTTGGTTGATTTTACACCTGCCTCCCATAAGCCTCCGAAATGCGGCGAATATGCCGGTATAAAATGAAATTCAATTTGGTCATTGGCGGCAGCCGATGACAGCGAATTACAATTATGCTTTAAAAATTTTGATAATTCGTTGTAAGCACCAACAAATGAAGTCCCATTATCCGAGTAAATATTTAAGGGTTTTCCCCTTCGTGCAATGAACCTCCTTAACGCTAATAAATAATTATTGCTGGTCAAATCGCCTACTAGCTCAATATGAACGGCTTTAGTTGAAAAACAAACAAAAAGTACAATGTATACTTTTACCAATCTGCATCCACGACCTTGACGGCTAGCAGCATAAATTGGACCGGCATAATCAACGCCTACAGATTGAAAAGGAAAACTATTGGATAATACGCGATTTTTGGGTAAATTACCCATGATAGGTGAAATAACTTGACCCTTCATACGACTGCACCTTACGCATTTCCGATAGCAAGCTTTGACGAGATTACGGCCACCGATTGGCCAATATTGTTCTCTAATTGAGGCAAGTAACAGCTGAGGCCCTGCGTGTTTAAGTCGCTGATGTTCGTGATTGACAAGTAACTTAGTGAATTGATGTGTGGACTGTATTAATATAGGAAACTTTTTATCATATGGGTACTCTGAGTTACCCAAGCGACCACCAACACGCATAATGTTATTTTTATCAAGAAAAATATTAAATTTGAGTAATGGGCTCTTTTTTAACAAAGGCTGGTGGTTCAATAGCAACGAATACTCTGGAAATGATTCCTGTTGTGAGACTCTTAATAGTAAATTTAAAGCGTCTTGCAAATCCGTTTTACTTAAATAATTATGACTAATTTTATTCTTTTTACATAATTTAATAAATCTCAAGGCGTACGCAGTAGCACGTATTAATCTAGACATATTCGAAAAACGATTAAAATCTATGAATTGATTATTACTGGAAGACATTTCACACGTGGAAGTAGTGAATAATGAAATTTCTGGTCGTAATTCAGGTAGAATTTTATCAGAGTTCACCGTGACTGGCCAACATAATTGATTCTCCTGTCTTTAAATCTTTTACATTATTATTTAATGTGTTCAGTTGAAGTGACTCATCAATGTTAATTAAATTGCATTTTACATTTGACAACTGATTAGATGAGACTGAACCACATACTAACCATCCAAGCTTAGTTTCACATAACGTAAGGGTACATTGACCTTGACCTAATCTTATGCGCTGAGATCCTAATAGGACCCAGAATACATCAGCACCTAATATCATATCAATCCCGGCAGGTGAATGAAAGTTCGGGTCCGCTAAGCAAATATTGGATGGGAATTTAAACTGCGATAAATCTAATTGCTGAGATGGCACGTTACTTGTAATAGATGGTAAAATAAAACATTGCAAGCTAGTAGTATATTTATTATCCAATGATTTTATTGAAACTGTGCACATTTTATTTACCTGTGACAGTACGCTGTTAACGCCCATTAAGGATTTATCAATTTCAGTTATATGTGTATTCAACTTACTATATAAACGTTCCGTCATAATACATGAAGTACTACCACTGTCGAGAATAACGCGAGCAATAATTTCACGATCATTCTTATCACATATTTTAATAAGTGCAGTAGACAGCAATACTTCATGCTGAGCGCATGGGAGCGGTGACGTAACGCTCGTTGATAAAACAATTCCGTTTTCGGAGCCTGACCTAGAAGGTTCGTTAGATGTGCGTGCGCCATCGACGCTAACCTGTCGGTTACCTTTCTGTTTTGTTTTATAACCAGACAAATGAACAAGAGTGTGGTGTTTACGTTTACACAATTTACACCCTGACTTTTTACATTGATTGGCATAATGTCCTTTTTGAAAACAATTATAACATATTTTAAAAGTAGATAAAATTTGTAATCTCGCGTCAATGCTCAATGAAAGAAACTCAGAACAATTAGACAAGTGATGTTCACCGTTACACTTAGGGCACAGTGTTTTAGGTGGAGAAGATAAAGAAGATGGAGAAGGTATAGTCTCACCCTTGTGGTATGAAATCATAGCTTTATACCTTGAAGGTTTTAATAAGTTACTGTTGTTATTATTATTATTATTAACTGACGATTTAATATGGTGGGATTCCAGTGTCTCTAATAAGTCAGCGCGATTACGAATGAATTCAAGAAGTGATTCTAATTTAATTGGTTGATCCTTATCTAAGCGACCTTTGAACTCCTCCCAGTCACGGAATGCTTTCGCATCTAATTTTTGAGTGATAATATAAATCAACAGTGTATCCCAGTGTTCCGTGGGCTCCCCAAGGGAGCTTAACGCACGAATATTTTTATTTATCTGATCAATTACACTTTTAAAAATAAAGGAGGACTGTTTGTTTATTACCTCAATATGAAATAAAGCTGAGATGTGGTGCTGAACTAATAATCGCTTATTATCAAACCGCTCACACAAAAGAGTCCATGCAGTAATGTAATTCTTCGCTGAAAATTCAATTGACTGGATGACAACTGCAGCAGTCCCTTCTAACGAAGCACGCAAGTAATGAAACTTGTTTATATCATCAATTTCGCTATTTAAATGAATGAGACTGGTAAATGTATCTCGAAACTCGAGCCAATTGCTATAGGAACCACTAAATTTTGGCAATTGAATAGTAGGTAACTTGACCAGCTTATGATTATTTATATGAGACGCTTCATTGATTAATTTACACCTAACATCATCTCGTTGAAAATTTTCTATTAATTGTTGTGCTTTAACAACGCAGGTGAAATATTGAGATTCAAATGACATGCGTTCTTGCAACTGTATATCTAGCACATCTAAACATTCTAAGTTCGTTTGAACCTCATCAAACTGATTATAAACAGTTTCGATCTTACCTAGTCTTAATTGTAACTCACTGATATCGGAAGCCGTCAACGAAGCAGGATCCAATGAATTAATATAACTGACAAACAGTGTCAGTCGACCCTTATAGCTTCCGCGTCTCTTAATGAATTCCTTCTCTTCAGGCATTATGGGAGATAAGCGTTATCACCTGGAATTGTTTACAGTAAACCTTAAATTAATACAATTCCTACCTGAACAAATAGAAAAAGGACATAGAAAAACATGTGAGTACAAATTATAAACCTTTGACTAGTATTTTAATGATCTGACTTTGTTAATTAAATTAAAAATAACAATGTTTGTTAATGAATGCTGTTAAACCAAAGAATGAAAGTTCAATGAACTAATGTGACCAGTACATTGTATTAATGAATTAATGTCTTACTTGAGTGAATATTAATAGACTTGAGTATATTAAATTTATAAAAATTACAGTATTTATAATATATTTCTCAAATCTTACTCAAAAATGACTAAACTTCACCAATTACCTAGTTACATGAATAAATTCGTGTTTATGACACGTGTAAAATTAACTATTTAATTTTACTAACCTGACACAGCATTAAATTTAATTAAATACCTTGCGAGTGATGGGTTGTATTAAGAGAAACACTTAATAATAAATATCTAAAGAATACTTCTTCAAATCGTGATACGATTCCCCGTGACCTTACTTGACCTCTGCACACGTTGACAAATATTTCCTTAAATATTCTTGAAATCCTTTAATTTAATAGATTTTCCTTATTTCTTCTATTTCAGAGAGTGCTCTCAACATCCCGGACGATTTGAATCATGAATACTTCAGATCGTGATGTGATATCTCGCGTGCTTACATAACCTCTGCACACGTTGAAAAATATTTCCTTAAATTCTTGAAATCCTTTGATTTAATTGATTTTCGTTAATCCCAGACGGTGTCCTCAACATCCGGCTCGACATGGACCATGGATAAATAGGATTCAGAAGGATGGAAAAATAATTCACTCGCAAGGGTGAACAAAGGGCTGCGCAGCCATTTAATAACAGATTCACAAGAGAATGACAAACATAAACGTCAATAGTTGACAGATTATTAACAACTTACAAATAAAATGTTGCTACTTAAAATTTGTTAATTATAATGTATAATAAAGTTAATTATTTAAATTAAGAAAAATAACTATTATTTTAAAATTATTATTTGGTCTTGAACAGATGGGGAGATCGTTCCAAAGTGATGCGGCGTACACTGTGAATGATTTCTGGAGGAATTTCGTATTGCTCCTAGGTATGTCGAGCGCCGGAACAACGCACGACCGCCTAGAACGTGAGGGACGAGGAAGAATGTTGAAGCGGGAACGTAGGTAAACAGGAAAATTGTGGTAATTAAGGATCTTGAAAAGTAAAGTAAGGATGTGCATATCACGGCGAAGGCGAATTGGGAGCCAATTAAGTTGAGCACGAAGTTGAGAAACGTGGTCATACTTACGTAGATCGTAAATGAAGCGTATGGCGAGATTTTGAAGTCGCTCTAATTTATTAAGTAGCTCCTCGGTCGCATCCAAATAGCAAACATCAGCATAGTCGAGAATTGGAAGAAGAAGACATTGCGCTAGCATAATTTTGGTTTTTCGAGGCAGGAAATATTGGAGACGTCTAAGAGAATGGAAGGAGAAATGCATGCGCCTGCTGATTGCATTAATATGCGGTGCCCAAGACATATTACAATCCATTATAAGACCCAAGTTCCTAACCTCACTACAATACGGTATTGGCACTCCAGAGTAGCGTATCGCTGGTACAGAATCCCAGTTGATTTTATGTCTAAGTCTATTACTGCCTATAATAATAGATTGTGATTTTTAGGGTTAATTAATAGACCAAAAGATTGAGCCCACGACTGTATAGCACCAAGATCGCTATTTAAGCTTTCGATGGTTTCAGCCAATTCATTTAAATAACTGTGACGGTAAAGCTGCAAATCATCCGCATACAGATGAAAGGGAGAAGTAATGATTCTAGAAATATTATTAATAAAGACAGAAAAGAGAAGTGGAGAAAGAACGCCGCCTTGAGGAACGCCAGCAGTGAGTTCAAGCCAAGTCGATGTGATATCGTTTGCTTTCACACACTGTCGGCGGCCGAAGAGATAAGAACGGAACCAGTTTATCGCTGTAGTAGAAATATTGACTGTTCGAAGAGTGCCAAGAAGTATATCGAAGTCCACAGAGTTAAAAGCACTGCTGAAATCCAGCAAAACCATAACAGTAAGCTTGGTGTTGTCCATAGCGCACCGTATGTCCTCCGTAATATTCAGCAGCGCTCCAACTGTGCTGTGGAAGGGACGGAAACCGGACTGGAAGGGACACAGTAGATTGTTGGATGAGAGAAAGGAGTAAAGCTGGGTATTGACTAAAGATTCGAGGACTTTGGATAGAACAGGGAGGATAGATATAGGACGGTAATCAGTGACATCGGAGGGATTAGATGTTTTGGGTAATGGAATGACATGAGCATTCTTCCATTGTGAAGGAAAGACATTACTTGACAGTGAATAGTTTATAATGTGGGTGAGCACTGGTGCAATGCCCTCCAACACAGGAAGAATCATCTCAAGGCTGAGATTATCAACTCCAAAGGCTTTAGTGGAAATGGAGCTAACACACTTCTTGACATCATCCTCAGATACAGCTGTAAAAGAAAAGGGAATGGAGTCTGGTAGGTCAATATGGGACAATAAACTAAGTGTTTCAGATTTTACTATGGGATTTATATTCAATGGTGGGGTAGTGAAAAAAACATTGAGAGTATTAAGATCCAATGAAACTTGACGAGTTTCAGTGGTTTTGCCTACACCAAATGACTCCAAGAATCTCCATACTTGTGCCTGACTGAGATTCTGAAGAGTTTTATGGAAGTAGCGACGCTTAGCATCCCTACACATTCTGTTGCAGATGTTTCGCAGCTTTTTATACACAGTGAAATTTTCTGGAGTAGGAGATTTTTTGTGTTTAAGTTTGGCTCTGTCGCGTTTTGCCATAATATTCCTAATAGCATCAGTTAACCAAGGGGCAGGCGCATGCTTCATACGAACTGGTCTTACAGGGGCATGAATATTGTAAATGTTAATCAGTTCAGTTGTTAAAGATTCAACCATATTGTCAATATTAGTAGATGACATTATGAAAGACCAATCGATGTTCCTCACCTCCTCTCTTAAGCGTTCAACATCCATTTGCTTAAAATTGCGCTGAAAAAAAATTTTGCCTCTGAACTTAGGCGGACGTAATTTATAGGAAAGAAAGATAAGATCATGAAAAGAAAACGGAGCGGTAGTTTGGCCGTGAGAAGAAACAAGATTAGGGTTAGAGACACAAATAAGATCAAGAAGAGATGGCCTAGAATTAGGAAAGTAATGAGTGGGGGAAGACATAGGTAAAAGATATAAGTTAAACGACTCATATAATTCCTTTAACAAATGTGTTCTATGGTCATTTTTTAAAAGGCAAGTGTTTAAATCGCCCATGCATATCATATGTTCATATTGGGGTCGGAGGATCTCAAGAATACCATCCAGAGTACTAAAATAATTAACTTGGTCATTCGGTGAGTACAAGACTCCGACAAGTACATTTGTATGACGCAACGACAACTCTAGGAAAAGGTATTCAAGAGACCCATTAGGTTGAGGAGGAGAGCAAGAAACGACACGGGCCGGTATGTTGTCGCGAAGATAAATACCAACGCCACCACCACCACGACCAGTGCGATCATTGCGATATAGCTTATAACCTGGAAGAAGGTAAGAGGCAGAGGAAAGCGATGGTTTTAACCAGGTCTCAGAAATAAGTATACAGTCAACTACACCGGAGCTAAAGGATGCGAGAAGATCAGTAAAGTGAGCTGGAATGCTCTGCGCGTTAATATGCACTAAGGAGAGAGCTGTAGAACAATTATTGTCAAAAATTTTCGACAGTTTATCAAAAAGTGGTTCAGAATCAGAGTTTTCATCACTGTCAGCACTATTATAAATACTAGAAGAACTTGAAAAATATTCAAAATCATCCAACATAAGGTTAATATTTAAAAAAATATATAGAATATATAAATAAAAATTATAAAAAATATATATAATATATAAAAATATATAAAAGTATACTAATAAAAAAAAAATACAATATAATAATACCTGCACAAGTTGAATAAAATACATTTTTACACTAAATATTAAATAAAAAAAAAAACAAGTTAAAAGTTACCAGTTATAAAATCTAAGAAAAAAAACCGGAACGTAAAACAAATCAAAATATGACAGTTGACACAATAGATAAATGACATATGTCAAAATGTTAAAAATAAACAAAGTTACATATGGCAGTTCAGTAAATTTGAGGGTTAAAAAAAATTAACTTTTAGATTTGGCTAAATGAGAAATATACAGTGTACCCTACAATGGAGAAGATAATCTATCTATATATTTTTTATTTAATAATCAAGAAGAGAAGAAATGCCAAGCAAATATTGTACAAAATATACAGAACCCATACGACATAATAGCGGAGTTATTAAATAAATTTAGTTCATTTAATAAAATTATAAGAATATTAGCATGGGTCATTCGAGCTATCCACGGCAAGCGAAAACAATGGAGCGGCGAGTATCTCACATTACAGGAACTCAGATATGCAAGTAAATTAATAATAAAACATGTTCAGCGTACAGAGTTTACTTGTGACATTAATAATTTAAAAAATCATACAGCATTACAATCAAGTAGTAAATTACTAAATTTAAATCCATTTATCGATGATTTTGGGCTATTACGTGTAGGTGGGCGACTACGTCACGCTACTATTAGCTCAGATATGAAATATCCCATATTAATCCCACATAAAGGCCGTTTAACAGACTTATTGATTAATCAAGCACATACACTAACATTTCATGGAGGACCTCGTCTTACATTATCAGTATTACGACAAAAATATTGGATTATCGGGGGAAATCGAGCAACCAAACATTTTATACAAAATTGCGTTACCTGCAGAAAGTGTAATACCACTACCAACAATCAATTAATGGGGGAGCTTCCATCAGCAAGAGTAAACTCATCACATCCATTTTATCATACCGGAGTGGATTATACGGGATACGTCGATATCAAAGCGAATAAAGGAAGAGGTATCAAAACTTGTAAAGGATACATAGCCATATTTGTGTGCATGGTTACTAAAGCAGTTAATTTAGAACTAGTGTCGGATTTAAGCTCTTCTGCGTTTTTAGCAGCCCTACGTCGAATGGCAGCAAGGCGCGGGGCACCTGCACATATGTATAGTGATAACGGTACGAATTTTGTTGGCGCAAATCGAGCATTAAGGGAAGAATATTACAATATACAGCAAATTTTCGGTAAAGAATGTCATAAAAATATACAAGAACTAGGTATAGAATGGCATTTTAATGCACCAGCATGGCCAAGCGCTGGCGGATTATGGGAAAGAGCAGTACGTAGCTTAAAATTTCATTTGCGGAGAGTTCTTCTAGGAGAACAAAAATTAACTTTTGAAGAATTCTCCACTCTTTTGGCGCGTCTGAAGGCGTGCTTAAATTCAAGGCCACTTTGTGCGCTATCAGAAAGCATCGACGATTTAGATATATTAACACCAGCTCATTTTTTAACTGGAAGACCAGGCTTGTCCATAATAGATACAGAAGAAGATGCCCGAACGAGATGGCAATTAACAACTAAAATATTTCGAGACTTATGGAAAAGATGGAAACAGGCATATCTTTCTCAGCTATCAGTAAAGAGTAAATGGTTAAAAGCTAAACCAGATATTGAAGTAGGAGATATTGTCGTAATCCATGACGACAATCTACCTTCACAACAATGGAGCCTAGGGAGAGTAGTAGAAATTTTCCCTGGAACGGATAATCACGTACGTGTGGTCACTCTACGTACTTCAAGAGGATTAATCAAGCGACCAATTACAAAGTTATCAATCTTGCCGATTAAGTCGGAGACGAATCTAGCATCAAATAGCATCAAAGAGCGTAAACAATCTAAAGAAAATCTAACGGAAAGCATACAGAGGCCAGCGAAACGCATATCATTTTTATCACTAGCAACTACATTTATCTTATTTATGAATGTTATAAGTCCCACTTCCTGCGATTTTAATATTACATATTTAAAAAATTATAATTCACTGTATTTGAACCCATTATACAATATGAAATTAATTCAAGACAAATGGAAACTCGTGGTTTATTATAATACGTCACCTTATTGGCAAGGAATTAAAGCATATAATCAATTGACGGGCTATATGGGAAAAGTATGTGATAGCTCATATATAACTATCAAAAATTAAATTGGGGTTTTTCTGATTCTTTAAAAATCGAAAACGAAGTAATTTACAACACTGCATATCTTCCGCAAAAAAAATAATTTCTTGCAGCTATTTATCGTTCTCTAGTTCAGGTTATTAAAACCTTTTTCATTTATAAATGTGTTAATTTCATTCGACACAAAGTAAAGCGTTTTAGCACCTTACCTTTTAAAACCGTTGCACTTTATTAGAAGAAAATGGTTGAAATATTGAGTTTCATTTAGCTGCAAAATTTTTTAATTGACAATAATTAAGTGCTTTTGATAAGATGTCGTTAATAATCTTGATAACAAAATTCATGATCCGAATTATTTCGTCCGAAAATGTTTCAATGAAAAGCGCTTCCTAGTGTATTATCCGGTAAAAAAGTAGTATTTAATGATTTATTTTGCTCTAAAGAATCGTCGTTGCATCATTATTTTTTCCTGTCAAGCTTTTGGCTGCATCAGTTGCTATTAAACCGATTTCATTAAAATCAATTATATTTGAACTTAATGCGCATTAAATGTTCATTAAACATATGAAAATTTCTATTTATATTTCAATAAAAAGTTTAAACAGCTATTTATGCTTTATTTTTTTCATTTTTCTTAGAAAAGGAGGGGAAAAATTATTTCAATACACGATATTGTTAAGAGGATAAATGGTAGTGATTATGCTACCTACCTTTATAAAATTATTTATTATTACTAATAATATAAGCACATACATATTTTGCGAAGATAATTTGCCGCAAAGCCTTTTAGTTATAACAAACTGTACATAAAATCGTATAGTAGTAAAGTAACAATGCCAGCTTGTTTTTCATCAAAAGTAAATTTAAATCATACATCTAACGGATCAGTGACGCTTTTTAAGCAGATGAAGTGATAAAAAATGAGTATAAGTGGTTGAGAAAACAATTCGGTGGCTTATTCTAATATTTAATCGGAACCAGTTTTAAATGTTTTTTTTGAAAAAATTGCATATGGAGCTAAAAGGTTACATGCGGCTCGAGAGCCATAAGTTGTCAACCCCTATCTTTGACCTCACGCACAAAAACAAAGTGGGATGGTATTAGTGAACTTTTAAAAAAAATTCTGATGACATACACTTGTGGCCAAAAAAAGTGCACTAAAAAATTTTATTGTCGTAACCAGATGGTTAGTCTGGAGAGAACTGAATGGAAAAGATTGGAGGAGGCCTTTGCCGATTGGCAGACAGATCTACAAATAATAAGGAAAAATCAAATATTACAATTAAATTAAATAAGTATGTGTATTGTGTTGTAATTCTCAAAAAATGTTATTGTTTGATCTGAATAAAATATTATTATTATTTGTATATGTTTTATTTACTCAGTACGAAACTGGTTTCTATTGTATCTACGGGTTGTCACCAAGTAGATACAATTTATTTAATGTGGTATATTAGTGTTTTGTTCATCTATTTGCAAAAAATTCCTTACTATTCTACACGTGTTTAATATTGCTGCTCGCTGTAATGTAATATAAGTTGTACTTTTTAAATTTAACATATTTAGGCTATGGTGAAGATGTTTTGGTATAACTCCGGTGGTAGATAGAACTATAGGTACTGTATATACTGTTTTCTGTTTCCAAATTCTTACTATTTCTTCTTTTAATTCTTCGTATTTATTTATTTTTTCCGCAATTGTCTTTTGGAGATTGTGGGTATTAGGCACGGCGATATCTATAAGGTAAGTTATTTTATGTTTTTTATTTTGCAATATTATGTCTGGTCTGTTAAAATGTATTGTACTATCAGTAAGAACAGCCCGGTCATAATATAATTTGTGGGTAGAATTTTCTAGTATGGTTTCAGGGGCATATTTATAGTAAGGAGTATCAATATTCTTAATAAATTTACATTTGTGTGCAAGTTGCTGATGTATTATATTACATATTTGGTTGTGTCTATGTGTGTAGTCGGAATGTGTAAGATTGGAACAAGCACCCGTGATATGTTGAATGGTCTCTGGCTGACTGTGACATCTACGGCATTTATCATTTGTGACTGTGGTATCCTTAATTATATATTTTTTGTAATTTTTTGTGTTTATGACTTGGTCTTGAATGGCTATTATAAATCCTTCAGTTTCGGGGAATAAACTACCAACTTTAAGAAACATATTTGAACCTATTGAATCAATATGCGCTTGTTCCAAATCATGAGGATGTCTTCCGTGTAACACTTTTCTTTTCCAGTTATCTATTTGTTGCATTTGTTGATTTATATTTTGATCATTTTGTATATCAGTTATTTGATTCAAATTTAGTGGAGTGTAATTATGGTCATTATCTATTATTGTTTTATGTATTTTACTATTATTTGATTTATTAATAAAAAACTTTTGTAACGATTTTATTTGATTTTGCCATAAAGTATTAATGTTAATAATACCCCTTCCACCATGCAGTCTTTTTATGGTAAGCCTTTCTATTGCAGATTTACAGTGAAGATAATTGTGTTTTGTTAATGTACTACGTATAAGTCTTTCTAAGTTTTCTATTTATTTTATTTTTTATTTATTTATTTATTTATACGGATCTCCAACTGTCGTACATATTGGTTTACATTACATACATTCTTAGGATATACTAATACTATTATGTACAACTGATTATAGGAGAACACATCATTCATCAATAATAACAATGATTAATTTACACTATAGAAAAAAATAATAATAATTATATAACAAAAATATAAGATTACTTAATATTACATAATAGTTAAAATCATTCACAATTAGTTCTATAAATTAACTATTCTATGTCTGTTTTGGACCATTTAATAACACCAAAGGAGTAAGTTAATATTGGGATAGCATAGGTATTTATCGCTTTAACGAGATTTTTCCCGGATAATTGTGTTTTGCAAATAGCATATATTCTTTTTTTAAATTCTGTAATTAAAACATGTTTTATAATTGTATGATCTAAACCTTTTAGTTGATTATATCCTAGGTATTTGAAGAGCTGTAATAGTGTTATGATCATTTATAGAATAATTACCTTTTTGGATTTTGCCTTTAGTTATATGAAGAGTTTTACACTTATCTAGGCCAAATTGCATTTGAATGTCGTTGCTAAATTCTGTAGTTATATCTATTAGCGTTTTCATGTCCTTATCTTTTTTGGCGTATAGTTTTAAGTCGTCCATATAAATAAGGTGTGATATTAGAGAATTCTGTGTGCGTGAACTGAAGCTGTATCCCAAACGACTATTTTGTAGTAGATTAGATAACGGATTTAGGGCAAGGCAAAACCATAAGGGACTCAAGGAATCCCCTTGAAAGATTCCTCTTTTAATTTGAATATGTCTGGTAGTCACCGTAGTACTATTGTAATTAAGCTGCAAGGTTGTTTTCCATTGAAACATAATAATGTTCAGAAATTCTATGATAAATGGGCTTATTTTATATATTTTTAATATTTGTATTAACCAAGAGTGAGGTATGCTGTCAAAAGCTTTTTTGTAATCAATATATGTGCAATGTAAATTTCTATTTTTTGTTGTAGCATGTTTGTGGATGGTAGAATCTATAATGAGTTGTTCCTTGCATCCCATATGGCCTCGCCTACACCCTTTTTGCTCCTCTGCTATTACATTGTACTTTTCTATATGTGTCGTGATTCTAGATGTTATAACTGAAGTGAGGATCTTGTAAATTGTGGGTAAACATGTTATGGGCCTATATTGTGAAGGTTCTGACGAAAATTTGTTTTTTGGTATCATGTATGTAATTCCGATTGCCATAAAATTGGGTATATTCTGCTTATTTAAAATAATATCTGTAAAATTTTTTGCTAATGCTCTATGAAATATGGTTAACTTCTTATACCAAAAGTTATGTACTTTATCAGCACCGGGTGACTTCCAATTGTGTAGTTTGACAGTAATTTTTAAAATTTCGGTTTCGGTTATTTCGCTAAAATTCATTGTATCTATTATTTTATATTTATCTGTTTCGTCTAAAATCCATTTAGCAGTTTCGTTGTGTTTTAATTCTTGTTCCCATATGTCTGACCAATACGTAGTTAACTGTTCTTCTGTAGGGATGCTCATTTTATTTATATCTTGCGATTGATGATGTGGTTTTGAAAGTTGTCTGTAAAATGTTTTTTCTCTTGTTGTAAATAAGATATTGTCGTCTTTTCTTTTCTGTGCCTTTTTGTATCTTTTTAATCTGTGTGATTTCAGAGCTAATTTTTGTTTTAATGTATCTAGAAATTCTTCTAATTTTTGGTTATCATTTTCATGCTTAGTATGTAACGTTGTATGACGGAAAATTTTCATGACTGTCTTAACTACTTTTTTGGATCTATTGTTATTGATATATTGTGTGAGACGTCCAATATCTACTCTAAGTTTTTCTATACTCTTTTCTAATCTTATTTGCCATGATGGTTTATTTTTGTATTTTTTTCTTTGTCCCGTATTTGTTCTTTGTATGATTTTATAACCTAACTCTTCTCCTATTACTAAAGCTGTACAATATATCAATGCATGTATGTCTATTAATTAAATGTCATTGGAATTATAGTTACCTAATATTTTAAAATTAAATATTTGTATTAGTTCAGTAAGTTTACGAGTATATTTTAATTTTGGCAAATTTGGTCGAATTGATGGATCAAGTCCAGAAAAAAGATTCAGTGTGGTTGATAATTTTTCTCTTAAATTTGTAATAAATTCGTCCGTGTAATTAGTAGGTACTATTAGTGTTTCTATTTCATTTTCTATTAAACAATTTAAGGATTCTGTTTGCGTAGAAGTTTGTGTTGTTTGGGTATTAAAATAATTTTGTGATTGTTCGCCAACTTGGGATACAGCAGTTGTTATGTTTGATAAAACTAAATGACTTTGATTTTGATTTCTAGTTATATTATCCATTTCTATTTCTCCTAATTCTATTTCACATTTTACTTCTCCTTTTATTTGATTTAGTAAGTCCTGAGGTACCAACCTATTTCTAACTATAGTTCTCCTTTGATCAGATACTCTTTGCTCGGAAACGGTAATGTAAGAATATTTTTGACAGAATAGTTCGTGTAGGCGTTGTTTATATGTGGAAAAATCTGTTTCTAACTTTGTGATTCGGTAGTAGGTACGCATAATAAACATGTTGACTTCAGAACTCCATCTCATGCGTACTCTTGGCTTTCCAGCTTTGGTGGACGCAGGCAAAAAGGCGTTTGCCTCCTGCGCAACACTCAAAGTTAGTACGTGTTCAACTGTATGGTTTGAAGAAGGTGATGATGGTATAGAAGGTGTGTAAGATTCACTACTTGGACTATATGGTTCTATTGGACTATTAGGTTGGGATGTGTGTTCGGCTGTAGTATATTTGTCGGTGGGAGCCCGCCTGTTCAACTCCAGACCGCCGACGGTTCGCATGCTGAAACACCCAGCGTCAGCTCCAGGTGTGCCCCGACGATCACCCTCGGGAAGCGGCCCCTGTCAGTTTCTTTTGTAACCGTGTCTCCATTTTTATGGGTAACCTTTACCTTGTTAGCCGTGTAAGTTTCGTAAGTACACGTTACCGCCCCCCACGTTAGCAAGGTGTTCAGCTAGGACGTAAGGTAGGATTTTGGGGGGCTTGTTATTATTATTTTATATATATTTTTCTCGAAATATAATTTCGGTTAATATGAACCCCACGAGCTTCAAGCCAAGTGTGGTCCATTTCCTGGAATTGGTTGGGAAGTAATGTCCTCCTGTAAAAAATTCCTGACAATGCGACAAGTATTAAGGATTGCGGCTTTTTGCATAGTTATGTATATGTTTATAGGTAATTTTATCTGCTCTAAATAATGTAAAAGACTTTTTGGTATAACTCCTGTGCTGGAAAGCACCAATGGTACAATATATACTTTGTTCATTTTCCATATTCTTGTAACTTCTTCTTTTAATTCGGTGTATTTATTAATTTTTTCTGTTATAGATTTTTGCAGATTATGGGTATTCGGAATTGTGATATCTATCAAATATGTTTGTTTATTTATTTTGTCTATAAATGTTATATCAGGTCTATTGTAGTGTATTGTTTTGTCAGTTAGAATTGCTCTATCATAGTACATCTTGCAATTGGGGCTCTCCAACACAGGTTTTGGTACGTATTGATAGTATGGGTGGGGCTTATCTTGTATTAACTTATTTATTATTGCCAACTTTTGATGCACAATTTGTACAACTTGATTGTGTCTATGAGTATAATCTGTCTGTGCTAAGGAAGAACAAGCGCTAGTTATATGCTGAATAGTTTCCGGTTGTCTATGACATTTTCTACATTTATCATTTTGTATATTACGATCCCTGACAATGAATTTTCTATAATTTTTTGTTGCTATGATTTGATCTTGGATGGCGATCATAAAACCTTCGGTTTCTGGGAACAAAGAACCTAATTTTAGCCATTTGTTCGAAGCCTCCGAGTCAATATGCACCTGTTCCAAGTCATGAAGGTGTCGACCATGCAGTTCTTTTTTACGCCAATTATTGAATTGTTGTTCTACATGGTCTTGAAGTGGTTTGAATGAAATTGATCTATTTTTTAAATTAAGTGGAGTGAAATTATCATCTAAATCTATTATTGCAGAATGTAAAGTGCTTTCTGATTTTGTGTAAAAGAAATCTCTAAGGTTCTTGACCTGTCCTTCCCATAACACTTCCAGATTTATTAGTCCTCTACCGCCTTTTATTCTTTTAATATTGGTTCTCTCTATTGCTGGTTTTGGATGTAAATAATTATATTTAGTTAAAGTTGTTCTTGTTTTTATCTGAAGCCGTTTGATGTCAGTTTTAGTCCATTTTATTACTCCAAAGGTGTATGTTAAAACTGGGATAGCGTAAGTGTTTATTGCCTTAAAAAGATTTTTTGAATGAAGTTGCCTTTTACATATTGCATTTAATCGTTTACTGAATTCCATATTTAACTGTTTTTTTATTTGAATATGATTTATACTATTAGATTGATGTACTCCTAGGTATTTATATGTATCACCTGACTCCATTAAATTAAATGAAATATTTTCTTCGTTATTAACTTTACTGTCGATTTTGCCTCTATTAATATGAATTATTTTACATTTATCTACCCCAAAAGACATATTTATATCCTGACTAAATTGAGTAGTCATTTTGAGGAGAGTTTGAAGACCTTTCTTAGTCTTTGCAAAAATTTTAATATCATCCATATACATCAAATGTGTGATAGCAGTATCATTATTTAATTTATATCCGCATGATGACATAGCGTTCAGAAGATGAGATAGGGGATTTAAGGCGAGGCAAAACCATAACGGGCTAAGAGAATCTCCCTGAAAAATACCATTTTCAATATAAATTTCGTCAGTCATAACTTTGTTATTTCCGACTGATAAATGCAGCGTAGTTCTCCATTCCGCCATGGCATTTTGTAAAAAAATTACAATAGATGGATTTATCTTATATATTTTAAGTATTTTAAGTAACCAAGAATGAGGGACACTATCAAATGCCTTTTTATAATCTATATATGATATGTGAAGATTTTTTTTATTTGTATTAGCATGTTTTAAAACTATTGAATCTATTATTAACTGTTCTTTACATCCTTTATGGTTTTGCCTACATCCTTTTTGTTCCTCTGCAAGTATACTATTTTCAATTAAATGTTTATTAATTTTTTGTGTTATGCAAGCTGTAATAAGTTTATAAATAGTTGGTAAGCACGTGATAGGTCGATATTGGGAAGGGTTTATTGTATCACTATTTTTAGGAAGCATATAAGTAATTCCTTTTGTAACAAATTTTGGTAGCACTTGCTTATTATTGACAATATCCGTAATTATATTAGCTAATATATCATGAAGAACGTAGAACTTTTTGTACCAAAAGTTGTGAATACCGTCTATTCCTGCTGCTTTCCAGTTTTTAACATGCCTGACTACTTTTTCAATATCTTCTCTGGTAAACTGTACAAATTCCATATCGCTTACATCTTTCCATCTATTTTCCACATCACTCAACCATTCGGCCTCCTCGTTATGGCTTTCCTTCTTCTTCCATAAATCTGTCCAGTAGTTTGTGAGTGCTTCTTTTTCAGGTATTTCACTATTAACCGCATCTTGTTTTTCGTTTAAGTTCCTATAAAATACTTTCTCATTATTATGAAATAAAACATTATCTATTTTTCTCCGTAATGCTTTATTGTACCTTGCTAATCGCTGAGATTTTAAACTTAATTTTTGCTTAAGCGTATCAAGGAATTCTTCAGGTCTACTGTTTTTGCTTTCGTGTATAGAATGTACTGATAATCTTTTAAAAATATCTTGGACTTTTTTAACTAATTTTGAAGATCTATTACCATTTATATACTGTGTCACTCTTCCTAAATCGGCTCTTAATTTTTTTATATCTAATTCAAGTCTAATTTGCCATGCAGGTTTTTGAGGTTTACGGTTTGTAGTTGGTAAATTTGATTGCAAGTGACGAATATTATATCCAGAATGTTCGGCTATTACTAATGCACTACAGTAAATTAAAGTATGAATATGGTTTAAATCAGAATCTATGAAGTAAAATTGTTTAAGAATTTGTTTATTAAATATATCTAAGTACTCGTATAGCCTCTTATTTTCTTTTAGTTTAGGCAATTTAGGACGGGCTGTGGGATCTATTCCTGTATATTGAATAAGAGCAGTTTCCAAATCATTAGTTAATTTATTGATATTTAGTTGCATCTTATAAGGACTTTGTTCCGGATTTTGTTCATGTTCTAATTGAAGTGTTGCTAATGATGTATTTGTTTGAGTTGAGGCGTGAGTAGTTGGGATTTGTTGGTTCTGGCGCACGCGCCAGAACCAACAAATGCGCTAGAACACGGGAGTGTGCCAGACCCCGCGCGTCGACTTGTTGATGCGTCGATACTAAAAAAAAAAAAAAAAAAAAGGTTTAGCCCCCCATTTGAATCGATTGCGCCGGGTCCCAGAGCTGTAGCTCTAACCGTTCCAAAGATAGAATTTCGATTAATTAAATGCCACTAGACGCGTCTCTTATCAGTCACCCTCATCAAGCTCGGGCCCGGCCTTATCGCTCGCTTCCCCGAATTGCTAACAACGAACCTACGTCACAGTGCGGTGTTGCTGTCTCTTTCTTGCATTACTTATCACCCAACGACACCACAGTGCCCGTCTCTTTGTCGCTATGTTGCCTAACAATTTGTTTATTAAAAACTTCTCATTTAATATGCAATTTCTATCATTTTAATTTAATAAAAATGTCTAACCTAACCTAACCTACCGAAATCCTGCAATTTCTATCATTTTAATCTAATAAAAATGTCGAACCTAACCTAATTTGTTTATTAAAAACTTCTCATTTAATATGCAATTTCTACCATTTTAATCTAATAAAATGTCTAACCTAACCTACCGAAATCCTGCAATTTCTCTCATTTTAATCAAAGCGCCAGAAACCGCGATACAGGACTGTGTGCTAGAACCCGCGTTATTAATGCAATTTCTATCATTTTCATCTAATAAAAATGTCGAACCTAACCTAATTTGTTTATTAAAAACTTCTCATTTAATATGCAATTTCTATCATTTTAATCTAATAAAATGTCTAACCTAACCTACCGAAATCCTGCAATTTCTCTCATTTTAATCAAAGCGCCAGAAACCGCGATACAGGACTGTGTGCTAGAATCCGCGATATTAAATCGCTTTCTACAAATGATTTTCTTATTACAATCTTTGTGAATTTATTTAGTCTAAATACTTCCATTGTATTTTATATAATGTTTCAAATAATGGTGCGCCGATAACAATATTTTGTTTATTTAAACTTCTCATTTAATATATATATTTTTATGAAATCTAACAATAAGAAATCGAAATGAGAGTATAAAAATGTAAAGAAATGTTCAACCTTTTTTTTTTTTTTTTTTTTTAACGTGAGGAAATCCTTTTACGGATACCGGCCCGAGTGGGGACTCGAGCGGGTTATGTGGGACTCGCGGACTCGGCAGATGTAGGCCGTCCGCATACCCACTAAAACCTCACGGTGCTCCTCCTCGACCGCCACTGGCCGCGAGACGCGGGGACTGGAATCGTCCACGAATTGCGGCGGCGGGAGCCTGCTAGGCACGTCGCGGAGTCAAGGGTGTGTGGGCACCCTCGACGGCCTGCTCGGAGTAGCGCGCGGGAGCGACCTGCGCGCGCCTACTCGGGCCAGGTTGGTAGGCGGCCAGCTTCCCCAAGCTGACCGCCCTCTGGCACATTAGGGCGGAAGGCGGCGGTCGTGTGCCGCCCTCCGGCGACCCGGTCTCTTACGGCGGATGGCGACTTCGGCAAAAGCCTCCCTCGCCCGTTCCGCCGACTCCTTCTCGAGCACCACTGCCTCGCAGAAGGACGAAACCGCGTCCCACGACGTCTCGCTGCCGGCCATGGCCTTGACCACGGCCGGCAGGGAAAGGTCGTCCCCGATGACGTTGAGACGCCCAGGCTGTGCACACCTCCAACGTGTGCTGGGCCGTCTCGTCGAGGCAGTCGTCGCAGTGGTGGCAGCGAGCGTCGGGCTCCCTCCCAGCGATCCGACACAGGTAACCCCCGAAGCAACCATGCCCCGTGAGCACCTGTGTGGTGCGGAAGGTTAGGACGCCGTGACGCCGCGCTAACCACTTTCGGAAAACTGGACGAACCGCCTCGATCGTCAACCGGCCGGCAGATGTTGTCGCCAGCCGGGATTCCCACATTCTTACCGCGGTTTCCCGCGCCTCCTCCGTGCGTGCCTGACTTGCCGGTTCCCCGGACACTAGGCCTCGACGCCGGCAATAGACCGACGCCAGAGATAGAGCATCCAGATCCCACGGCATGACTCCAGCCAGCACGCACGCCACCTCACCGGAGATGGTCCGGTACCCCCGTATCGCCCGGATGGCCATCACCCTCTGCGCACGTCGCAGCAGAGTGATGTTGTGCCGATCCAGGGCGTCCGCCCATACGGGAGCACCATAGAGCGCCATCGATCGGACCACTCCGGTGTACAGCCGACGGCTAGAGGCGCTCGGCCCATCGACGTTGGGCAAAAGGCGCGCCAATGCCGCCGCTGTCTTCAACAGTTTCGGGGCCAAGGATGTAAAGTGGCCCCGGAAACTCCACCGACCGTCTAGAACAAGTCCGAGGTACTTCATACTCCTCTTGACGTCGATTCGGACGCCACCGACGACGATGTGGGCATCTGCCGGTGGGCCCTTTCGAGGAGCATGGAAGTATAACGCCTCGGACTTGTTCAGGGCAACCTCCAAGCCCAACCTTCTAATTCGGCCGACGACGTCGGCCACTCCGGCCGTCGCGAGCACCGCAGCCTCGCGATAAGTCCTCTGCTGCGCCAAGACCAGCGTGTCATCGGCGTAGCAGAGGACTCCAAAAGAAATGTTCAACCTAACCTAACCTAAGAATAAAAATCTTTTGTTTATTAAAAACTTCTCATTTAATATATATATTTTCGATTTATTTTTTAGTTGTTATTGTGGAATTTTAGACATGCTCAAACTTGTAACAGATTTGCTATTACTAACGCCATTGTTTCTTTATTAGTCATAAGTGATAAGCATACAGTTTGAATATTATCGTTATCACTTCCGGTATTTTAATAGGTTTGTTCCGCTACATTGTGCAAGTTAGTATAAAACGACTGTGTATCTTTTTTGGATTCATCACTAAGTTGTTCAGTGTCTTCTTGTTAAGAACTATTGTGCGAGTGTTGTCTAGTAAGTGCTAAGCACATGTCGAACTATGATCATGTTACTAGTGTGTTATTTACTAAAGAACAGGAGATTGAAAGTAATTGCTGGACTGACAAGGAATTGGAAGAAATTTGCGAGATTGTGGAATCAGCAGAATGTGCTATGGAAGCTTTCAACGATAAATTCACCAGTATTGAGTCAAAGACTTTTGATTCACAATTTGATGAAGCTTTGTTCAACATAAGTGAAAGTGTGGAGAAGCAGTAAGTAATAATGATTATTAATGTTTTTTTATTTATTTCTTTTTTTTTCCTGTTTAAATTTATGAGATGTTGAATTTAAAACTTATTTTTTCTTTGTTAACCAGCTTACAAGTTGGCAGAGGCTTGAAACGCGTAGCTCAAGATAACAATAAAAAAGTTGTGAAAATGAGACGTCCAAGCGAACCTTCAACTTCGAGGGATTCAGAACCATCAGTTCAACCATTAAACACTGACATGATCAACTGTGAGGTATGCAAAATACTTGTTAAAAGGAGATATTTAGCAAATCATTACCGAAGTAATATTCATAAAAATAATGCATTACGCATTCATCATAGTTTTCCTAATGTAACATTAATCGAAAAAAAGCATTTGGAAAACGTGTTTATACTTACAGAATAACTCCACTCTCCGTTAGTGATGAGCTTTTGGATTTTAATTTGTTTTTAAATTCCATCAAAGATACTCTTTTTACTTTAGTTAGTGAGAGTATAGTAGCTTTGAAAACCTTCAAAGTTAATTTTATACTCCAAGCTAATTTTATTCAACAATGTAGAGAATTGACAAATATTTTTGATTTTCAAACTCCGAATGTCATCATTAACGAATCTGTTAATCTAAATGAATTTCTCGATTCTTTAAATGAAATATTTGCAAACAAAATAACTGAGTTTGAAAAGAAAGACAGCGGTTGGTCTATTCAGAAAATATTTAGTTTGGATATGAATGTGAATAAATTTAATCCACTTCGCGGATCTTCATACATTGATTTGCCTCACGACATACGAAACAAAAAGGCAGTAATAAATGTAAAAAATAGCGACGTTCAGTGCTTTAAGTGGGCTTTACTCTCAGCATTGTACCCAGCAAATAAAAGTTCAGATCGAGTCACTTCATATTCAAAATATGAAAATAAGTTAAATTTTGATGGTGTTCCTTTTCCTGTGAAGTTAACAGACATCATAAAATCGAAAAGTTGAATAATTTGAGTGTTAACGTTTATGGACTGGAATACAATGCTTTGAGTAAGTCTAACTCTCTGGTTGGTCCATTATATTTTACAAAGTGTCTCAAACCTATTCATATTAATTTACTTTACATAACGAGTGGAAGTAATGGGCATTATTGCTATATAAAAAAATTATCTCGTTTAGTGAGTCATCAGGTTACATCACGAAATAATGCCATTTACATTTGTGACGGCTGCCTTATTTATTTTAACAGTCAGAAAGCTCTCGATAGACATAGATTGAATGATTGCACACATGTCAGAACCGATCTTCCAAATAAAGATATAAGTAAAA
Organism: Heliconius melpomene rosina; assembly: GCF_056956725.1. Classification (NCBI taxonomy): domain Eukaryota; kingdom Metazoa; phylum Arthropoda; class Insecta; order Lepidoptera; family Nymphalidae; genus Heliconius; species Heliconius melpomene. Next base: position 845,142 of record NW_028181865.1, read on the forward strand.
AAAACTGGCGTGGTGAAAATGTACCAAGTGATAAGATAAAATTCGAAGGTTATGAAAAGAAAAAGAGAGTACCCTTTGTGATTTACGCAGATTTTGCATCTTTTCTCAATCCAATCGATTCATGTTCCAATGATCCTTTTAAATCTTTCACTACCGACGTTCAAAGACATGATGTGTACAGCTTTGGTTATTATGTCAAATGTTCATATGATAATAAGCTTTCTAAGTATGTTACTTATACCGGCGAAAACTGTGCTAACGTATTTTTGACAAGTTTACGTAAATATATAGAAATTATTTGTAGAGCTAATTCTTTTCAAAAATATCCTCTTCCTCTATCAGAAATAGACAACAAAACAATACAAGAAGCTTCTATATGTTACATATGTGAGAGTGAATTAAAGGATGAACGATATATTGATCACGACTGGCATTTAGGTACTTTTATAGGTGTATGCCATGAGAATTGTAGCAAAAAAATTCATAGCACCTCATTTATTCCTATAATATTACATAATCTGAGCAATTACGATGCTCATTTTATTGTACATGCATTAAATTTTGCCGAAGGTGAAGTACAAATCATTCCACAAAATAAAGAAAAGTATATTTCTTTCTCAAAAATTCTGAATGTAAATGGTAAAAAGGTTGGTTTGAGGTTTATTGACTCTTTCAAATTTTTATCGAGTAGTTTAGATTCACTAACTAAGAATCTTAATGACGATGAGTTCCGCGAAACGAGAAAACAATATCCCTCTGATAAAGACTTTCAGTTGTTAAAGCGGAAAGGTGTTTATCCATATGAACATATGACTTCGTTTAAATCATTAGAATTATCATCTTTGCCGTCAATTGAGTGTTTCGCTAGTACATTGACTGGTGAAAGCATTTCAGTTGATGATTATAAACATGCTCAAAAAGTATGGTCTCATTTCCACTGTCAGAGTATGGCTGACTATTCTAATCTTTACTTAAAAACTGATGTAATACTTTTATGTGATATTTTCGAAAATTTTAGAAATGTTTGCATGAAGACTTACGATTTAGATCCTGCTTATTACTATACCGCTCCAGGGTTAAGTTGGGATGCTATGTTAAAATATACCAAAGTTGAACTAGAATTATTGACAGATTTTGACAAAATTGCTTTTGTCAAATCCAGTATTAGAGGAGGCATATCGCAATGCAGTAATCGCTATGCAAAAGCAAATAATCCACACATGAAAACTTTTGATAGTAATGATCGGCGGATCGGATTTTTTTCGGCGGTAGACGCAAAAAAAGTTAAACGTCTTTTTGTGAGCTCTCTATTTAATATTTTAGTAAAAGTTATAAATACATGTTTATTACAAGTAAAATAATGAATTAGAAGCTAAATAACCTGTCAGCAATACATCCATTCTTCAAGATATATAACATAAGCATTACTGTGATTGTGACATTGATTGTGGTGACTGACCAACTGTGAGTACTCAATTCTATAGAATATTATTATTATGGACTCAATAAAGCACTCAATTCAAGAACTTACACAGCAATTTAACAGCAAAATGACTGAATTCCAACAAAATTTAAATTCATGTGCTAGTAGTATACCAGCTACAAGTCCAACTTCTCACTTGGCAACACAATTTAACGCTTTCCGGTCATTTGTAATGTCTGCACTTGAAGGTCTCCAAATGCAAGTACAACTGTTGTCCAAACAATATGATCAGTTTGAAATGCGCAGCAGAAGAAAGATTCTTTTAGTTCATGGGGTAGCGGAGGATAAGAAAGAAAATACATCTGCTACAGTCATCCAGGTACTGTCTGAACATCTGAAAATCTCTGATCTGTCTGTTAATGATGTGAGCAGATGCCACCGGTTGGGAACTTCTTCTTCTAATAGGACACGAGCCATACTTGTTAAGTTCAAAGATCTCAATTCCAGAAATAAAGTTTGGTTTAGTAAAACTAATCTTAAGAATACGGGGATTACTTTGTCTGAATTCTTGACAAAACCCAGACATGAAGCGTTCCTAGCGGCTAGACAACAATTTGGGATATCTAAGTGTTGGACAAAAGATGGTGTTATAAATGTTATAAGCTCAGATGGGAAGCGCCACACTTTCACTTCCATAGTTGAGCTAAAAAAGATCTCTAGTGTCTCTGAGATTAGGCCACCACACATTTCACCAGGGACAATGACGGCTACTGACTCCAAAATAAATAAAACAACTTTAGTCTCACGTACAAAGAGACAAATTAAAAAGTAACTTTATTAGTCATTTATTAATAAGTTTAATTGCAAAATATCTTTTATTTAGTTAATCAAGTTTCTCATATAAAATTGTTTTATTTATATAATATAATAGCTTATTTTAGTTTATTGTTTAATTTTATTGTAACTTATGCTTAATCTCTTTGTATTTTACTTATATTTGTATTCTTGTCATGCAAACTAGTTTAAACTTTTCATGTAATTTTCTAATACTTCAATTAACATGGGATGTTATGCTGGCGGGAAGCGATGCATAAAGGTTTTTATAGTATTAGATATACATTTATTTTAATATTCATAGATATTTTTATATTGGTTGTATTTATTATTATCTATTATATATACATTTATTTTAACATATCTTTTTATTTATATATATTATTATTTGAACATTACTTAAATTACAATAAGTTTATTTATATATTAGTAATTTGTTTGATAATTTTTATTATTATTTGCTATTATATATACTGCTGCCATGTATATTGGACATAATTCTGAATGTGATGACTCACATGACGACGTTTTTTCTCAATGTAGTTCAGATGATAGTTTCCAGAGTATCCATTCCTTGCCACTTAATTCAGCATTAAATACGACTTTTGAAAACCTTGGGAAAAATTTTAATGTCGTACATATAAATGCACAGAGCATACCTGCCCACTATCCCGATTTACTCAGTTCATTTGAAGCAACGAATATCCATGCGATCCTGGTTTCGGAAACGTTTTTAAAACCATGTTTACCATCGACATCGTTTGCATTGCCAGGGTTTCACTTAATACGCAACGACAGAACTGAAAAGGGTGGTGGAGGTGTTGCTATTTATATGCGCAGTCATATTCCTTTTAGTATACTGGACAAGTCGCCATCACCGTACTCAAGAACATCTGAACATTTATTTATCCAAGTACTTTTCGGGACCTTCAAACTGCTACTCGGAGTATTTTATAGCCCCTCATCTCAAATTAATTACTTCGAGACATTTGAAGAATTACTGGAAAATCACGTACCAGATGCGGATCACGTTATAATAATGGGCGATTTCAACACCTGTCTGCTAAAAAATGATTGGCGTACAAAGCAGTTGTCAAATATCATAAAAAGTGTCAATTTAGATATACTTCCTTCCAATCCTACTCACTTTTTTCCACACTGCCCTCCTTCTTTACTGGATTTAATAATAGTATCGTCTACTGACAGAGTTCTAACGCATGGACAACTGGGAGCAAAAGCTTTTTCATACCACGATCTTATATACCTCTCATATAAAATTCGCCCGCCAAAACAAAAACCAACAGTTGTGATGCGTAGAACTTTCAAGAACTTCAACAACGATAGTTTTTTGCAGGATCTGAACCGGCTACCTTGGGATACTGTTCTAAACGCACCGACAACTGACGATAAAGTTAGTATATTTAACTCATTGCTAATTGACCTTTTCGATGTACATGCTCCTTTACGACCTGTCAAGCTAAAACATTTACCAGCTCCCTGGCTTACGGATGATATTAAAATTCTTATGTCGAAAAGGAATAGAGCAAAAACCAAATTTAAAATAAGTCCTACGGATGCTAACCGCTCCAAATACAAAAAACTACGGAATCGATGTTGCAAAGTCTGTAGGGATGCCCAACGAAAACACATACACGAGTCAGTCACTAATAATAGTCCTGCTAAAGTATGGAAGTTTCTCGATTCTATGGGTATTGGGCGACAACGTAAAACTACACTCATAAACGACAGAATGGATCTTGATCAACTTAATAAGCATTTTACTGCTGTGAACCTCTTAAGCCAGAGAATGAAATCCAGTACTCTCTTGTCACTTTCCTCACAACCTTTCCCGTCTTTTACTCCTTTCAATTTCTCTTCAGTTACTGTCACGGATGTTAGACGGCATATTCTTGCCATAAAGTCGGACGCAATTGGCGCTGATGGGGTGAGCCGTAAAATGATTCTTATGACATTGAATGTTGTGCTTCCTGTACTTTGTCATATTTTTAACTGTTCCCTTACTACCAATTCCTTCCCTAGCTCTTGGAGATTTGCTTATGTTATCCCTATACCTAAAATTACCAATCCTACATCTTTCACACACTATAGAAAATAGAAATATATATATATAATAATATATTTCTATTCTTCCTTTTCTATCCAAAGTTCTCGAGAGAATTGTACATCACCAACTCTCACTGTACCTAGTGAAAAACAATATATTATCATCTTTCCAATCTGGTTACCGGCCGGGACACAGCACTGTTACAGCACTTAACAAAGTATGCGATGATATAAGAAGCGGAATAGACAAGCAAAATATTACCATATTAGTCTTATTAGATTTCTCTAATGCCTTTAACACAATTGATGTCGATATATTTTTAGCTTTACTTAAATCTATTAATATATCGCAAAACGCTATTGAATGGTTTTATTCTTACCTCGTCGATCGTGAACAATGCATTCGTGCTAATGACAAACAGTCCTCATACAATCGACTCAGTGCTGGGGTACCTCAGGGTGGTGTACTTTCTCCGTTACTTTTTTCTATATTTATAAACTTCTTAACTCCACTGCTGACATTGTCCTTTCACCTTTACGCTGATGACTTGCAGATTTATACGACCACGGCAGTTGATGATATTGCTGATGCTATACGGCATATCAATTTTAACTTAAGCATTATTAGTACCTGGAGCAAATCATTTGGTCTGTCGATAAATCCTACCAAGTCTCAGCTGTGCATCCTCGGTAACTCAAAGCAACTCTCCAAAATTGACTACTCCCTCCTTCCTTCCGTAATGCTTGATGATTGCAAGATGGAGTTTGGTACTTGCGTGAGGAATCTGGGTATCAGGATGGATAGTTCTTTGACATGGGTTCCTCAAATAGCAGAGTTAAGTCGAAAAGCTTTTGCTGCTATTGGGAGGGTAAAGAGATGGAAAAATTTATTGCCGCTTAAAACCAAAATATCTTTAGCTCAATCCATTCTCTTTCCCATTCTGGATTACGCAGATTCCTGTTACCTAGATTTGTCACAGCAATTGCTAAACAAGCTCGAACGTCTTCAAAATGTAATAATTAGGTTCATTTTTGGATTGCGGAAGTATGACCATATTACTCAACATCGAGTTCAACTTAAATGGTTGACCATCAAGCATCGACGCAATTATCATGCACTTATCCTTTTATACTCTATCTTGTATCTTCCTTTAACTCCTTCATACCTCAAACAAAGATTCACTTTCCTGGGCTCCCACTCTCAGTCTTTCAATCTCCGTTCAAGATATGACAACGTATTGGAGGTTCCACTATGTCGCACCAAGTGCTACAGTGAATCATTTACCGTAAAAACGGCGAAATTATGGAACGAGTTACCCAGGTGTATCAGGCAGTCGACATCAGTTGGTATCTTTAAGCGCCGGCTAAAGGAGTACTACCTATCGTTATAATCTATGTATCTGTTTTGTGCATATGTATATGTAAGTATTGTATCTCTATATGAATGTATATATGGTATCTATGTGTGTATTTATGTATATATGTATGTATTTATGAATGTATGTATGTATTTATGTATGTATGTATTTATATATGAATAGCGTATGTTTATATGTTTGATATAATAAAGTACAAAATATCTTTATGCAAAGTTAACCGCCACCAATTGTATCATACTATTAGTTTTTGTTAAAAAAAGGGTTGCCTGTAAGAAATCACTTACAGTGATAAGGCCGCCTATGCACTGTATCTAAATTACAAATTTAATTGTGTAATTTAAATCTTCTTTGTGCAATAAAGTGTTTTTGATTTGATTTGATTTGATCTTATTTCATATTTAATTTATCTTGATGCAAACAATTTATATGGGTGGGCTATGTCTCAATACTTGCCTTTGTCTAATTTTGAATGGGAAGATCCTTATGTAAATTATAATGTACCAATCACCTCTGATATTGGATATATTTTAGAAGTAGATCTAGAATACCCCGATAGCTTACATGATGCTCATTCCGACTTTCCATTGTGTCCAGAAAATATTTGTGTGGGTAATTCGAAAGAATCTAAATTAGTTACTAATTTATATAACAAAAAAAAATATGTTATACATTATAGAAACCTTTTGCAATGTGAGAAATATGGTTTGCGAGTACAAAAAGTTCATAGAGTATTAAAATTCAAGCAAAAACCTTGGTTAAAAAAATATATTGAATTAAACACTCAATTACGAACTTTAGCAACATCCGACTTTGAAAAAGATTTTTATAAGCTGATGAATAATTCTGTATTTGGAAAGACAATGGAAAATATCGAAAAAAGAGTAAACGTGAAATTATTAACACATTGGGAAAATCATGGAAAAATCAAAGGTGTTGAGAGTCTCATTGCTAGCCCCGAATTCCACAGTCTTTCCATTTTTTCTGAAAATTTGGTCGCAGTCCAACTTCGCAAAACTAAATTGTTTTATAATAAGCCCATATATTTAGGTTTTAGCATATTAGAGATATCCAAGACTTTAATGTATGACTTTCACTATCAGTACATGAAAAATAAATTTACCAACATAAAATTGTTATATACTGATACTGATAGTCTGATATACCAAATGTTTTGCGGTGATTTTTACAAAGAAATTAAGGAAGATTTAAATTCATATTTCGATACTTCTGATTATCCTTCAAATAATCAATTTCACTTTCCTCAAGTAAATAAAAAGAAATTAGGATTTTTTAAAGACGAGAACAACGGAAAAATTCTTACTGAATTTGTTGGATTGCGATCAAAAATGTATGCAATGAGTGTTGAAGATCGTACTATCACCAAAGCTAAAGGGGTTAATAAAAGTGTAACTAAGAAATTAAATGTTAGTGACTATAAATCATGTTTATTTAATAAAAAAATACAACTTGCTGAAATGTATAGATTTAGAAGCATCAAACATGTTATATTTACACAAAAAAATAATAAAATTTGTTTGTCATACAACGACACCAAGCGACATATTTTGCATAACTCTATAGATACATTAGCTTGGGGTCATTATAAGTTAAAATAGTATTAAGATGTCATTTTTATTGTATTAGTTAAGAAAATATATTATAAAATGTTATGTATTTTTTATTATATGTACATATTTAGTTTTACGTTTTAACTGAATAGACGTACCCTACTACATTTAACATGTTTCATTTTGAACACCCTTTCACTGCTATTATAGCGGGTCCTAGTGGTTGTGGAAAATCAAAGTTCGTATGTGATTTTTTGAAAAACATAAATCATGTTTGTAATCAAGAATTTAACACTAGCTTATGGTGTTACGATGAAATGCAACCATTATACAATTTAAGTGGAGTTAATTACTATCAAGGAATTCCTGACTTGAACATGTTTGATGGGAAGTATCCCCAATTGATTATAATCGACGACCTTATGAGAGAATCTGATGGGCGCATAGTTGATATTTTTACTAAAGGAAGTCATCATAGAAACTTGAGTGTATTCTACATAACGCAAAACTTGTTTCATCAAGGGAAAGGGCAACGTGATATATCGTTAAATTCTAGCTACATCATTTACTTTAAAAATCCTAGAGACAAAACTCAAATACGTTTTCTTGCTCGTCAAATAGTACCTGAGAATCCTAAATATGTTGAAGAAGCATACAAAGATGCCACTAGTAAACCACATGGATACTTGATGATAGATTTAAAACAAAATACAGATGATATTTATCGAATGAAAACTAACATATTTCCTGATGAATATACCATTTGTTACATTCCTAAGAAGGGATATAAATACAATAACTCTAAAGACAATTCCATCATTATTAAACAATGACACATAGAGTAAAGACACATAAAGAGTTTTTAAGAGCGTTACATAGCTTAAAACCAAAATATAGAAAAGTTTTACTTGGCGCTTGTAATAAAGAAGAAATCGATTGCATTTGTGAGTGCATATACAATGTTTTGAAAGGGAAAATTCCGCTGCAAGACGAACACAAAAATAAATTAGATAAGTATAAGAATGTTTTAAGAAAGCTTGTTTCAAAGACAAAGAACAAAGCTAGAAAAAATATTATAATACAAAAAGGTGGAACTTTCTTACCAATTATCTTGAGCACAGTTTTGGGTGCACTATTTAATTCATTGATTTAGAATAAAAATGGACAACGCAAAGAAAATGATATTAATTGAACCTGAAATAATGGAGAAACTTAAGAAAGATAATGCTCATACTACTGTTAACAATTTATCACAACTTGATGAAGAAATGAGTAAAGTTTTAAAAACTAAATTAGACGACAGAGAGAAATGGTCACTTTATCAACAAACTCTTCAGAGATATTTGTATTTTATTGCTAAAGATCGAAAACCAATAGAAATACCCTTAGTAAATTTTGCTGAGTCGGAAAATTATATAAAAGAAGATGCAACAACAAAAAAAACTGTAGACATTAAAGAAGAGCCTTTGAAAACACACGAAAGACTGATTAATGAGAATACTCCACACAAAAGTAATGACTATTACACTAAATCTCAACTGCTTCAACTCATACCAAAGACATATAAAATAAAAGGTGAGCTGTTAATTGATATTTTATTAAAAAATAAAAATAAGATTAATTGGAACGATAATGGTACAATTTTTATAGACAACAAGAAAGTTTATAAAAGTAATATTGTTGACTTAATCAATGATGTTGTAAGACCACTCAAAAACAGTTCGCCACAAGGTTGGGTAGAATTTTCGAAAGTTTTGAAGGATTTAAAAGTACCATTGAGTTATATAGGAAATCCAAAACGAGCAACTTTCATAAATGTTATGTCAAAGACACCTGATTTTGGGAAAACGTCACAAGCTGAGACGGAATCTTCAAGCACCACAAATCAATTAACTCCTCAAACATATCCAAAATCGAACGAAGAAAAAGTAAAACGAAAAATTGCTTGGGAAAGATGGATCCCTTATTAGAAATCAAAAATATTTATTATGATGTTTCTAATCCTGCTGGTTATAGTAGTTTAAATAAATTATCCGAAGCAATGAAAAGTAAAATGACTAAAGAAGATACAAAAAAATGGTTGGAGTCTCAAGAAACTTATACCTTACATAAGCCTGTTCAACGACGATTTTCGAGAAATAAATATGTTTTATCTAATATTAGCGATCTTTGGCAAGCTGATTTAAGTGATATGAGAAATTACAGTGAATATAATGATGGAAATAAATATATTTTATGTGTTATCGATGTTTTTAGTAAATACGCATTTGCTAGACCTTTGCAAAAAAAGAACTCTGAATCTATAAAAAAATGTTTTTCAAGTATATTTTTAGAAGCTAACACTATTCCCAAACACTTACAATCTGATAAAGGTACTGAATTTATGTCAAAGGATGTACAGCAATTTTTAAAAACGCGAAATATTAATTACTATACGACGAACAATCCTGATATCAAAGCCAGTATTGTTGAGAGATTTCAGAGAACATTGAAAATGAAAATGTGGCGATATTTTACACATAAAAATACTTATCGATATGTTGACATTTTACAAGATTTGCTTTATTCATATAACCATAGCATTCATCGAAGTATTAAGATGCGTCCTTGTGATGTTAATCATAATAATATAATGACAGTTTGGCGTAATTTGTATGGTAACACAAATAGTCAGCATAAAACCATTTGTAAATTTCAAATTGGTGATCATGTTAGAATAACAAAATATAAACACATATTTCAAAAAGGATATGAAACAAATTGGAGTGATGAAATATTTATAATTACATCAGTCATAGAGAGATCGCCGTGGTTAGTGTATACTTTAAAAGATTTAAAAGATGAACCTATAATAGGAACATTCTATGAAAAAGAGTTACAAAAAGTAGCATATGATCCCACTACAAAACACAAAATAGATAAAATTATTCGTACTCGGTATTCAGGTCTCAGAAAGGAGTTGTTCGTGAAGTGGAAAGGTTATCCGAATAAATTTAACAGTTGGATATTAGCATCGAGCTTAGAGTCATGAATAACGAAGATTTTTATTTAACACTACTTAGTAACAGCTCAGTTTTATACTTTCCTGATAATAAGACGACACACTTTTCAACAAAACTTCTAAAATCTATCAAACTAGAAGGAGAATGGTCGGTAGGAATTGTAGAATTTCAGTATCCATGTACTATGTTCACTGTCCAAAGTAAACAAAATATAATGTACATAAGTAAAAGAGAGCAGCAGGTTCCCAATGAAGCTAAACCACAGATTGTTACTTATAAAGATCATATCCCAGCATCTAGTTATGAAAATATAGAGGATGTTCTATCAGCACTGAATTCTAGAGAATCATTTAAACTACGCTACGATAAAATTTCAAAATACATCACTTTAACTGGAAATATCGATGACCTCATTTCTCTAAAGTTTTCTTCAAAGTTGAGTCTTCAGCTTGGTTTTGATCCAAATACTGATGTAAGAACTAAAACTACAGGTAAATTTCCAGCTAACCTTTACTTAGGTTTACCATCACAACTATTAATTTACTGTGATATCGTAGAACCTCAAATAGTGGGAGATGTAATGTGTTCATTGTTACGGATTATTTCCTTGGATCCAGTTAAATATGCATATGGATCTAACAAAATGCACATTTTTTCGCCCCCACACTATATCCCAGTAATGCGTAGAGAGTTTGATACAATTGAAATAGATATAAGGTCTAACACCGGAGAAAATATACCATTTGAATTTGGAACGAGCTGTGTTAAGTTACATTTCAAACGCAACTAATTTAAATAAAATTATGTACGAAAAACGTAGTGATAATATTTGTCCATATCAACAATATTACATCCATCAAGCTGGAACTGGAATTGGAGTTATCTATAAGGGTGCGGCACATCAGCGTGGTCATGGTATTGGAAGTTTTTTGGGTGGGTTGTTTAGATCAGTTTTACCTCTATTGTCGAATGGAGCAAGAGTGATTGGAAAAGAGGCATTGAATGCTGGTGTAGGACTTTTATCAGACATGGTACAGGCAAAACCATTAAATGAATCGATGCAAGAACGTTTTAGGAAAGCTACTTCAAATTTAAAAAGAAAAGCTGATGATAAAATAGATCGAGTGATGACAGGATCAGGTAACAAAACCAAGAGACGTCGCCTACAAAGTCTCATTCAGTCGGAGAATCTAAAAGGGAGAACATTGAAAAGAGCTAAAAGAAATTATAAATTAAATTACAACAACGACGATATATTTTCAACAAATTAAAAATAATGTCGTTTTTACATAATCATTCTTGTGAATGTGCCAAATCCGAACTGGACTTATTCGCTTTACCATCTACTCAAACAAGCATAGAAAATGGACAATGGATTCACTACAAACCAATTTCATCACTCAGCGATGATGGGCCATTAGAATTTCAAATTCCTGGATCTGGTGATGATTACATTGATTTGTCACATACATTAATTCATGTCAAAGCAAAAATAGTAAATCAAGATTTAACACCTCTTGAGGATACAACTGTTGTAGCTCCAGTCAATTATTGGCTTCACTCTCTTTTTAGTCAATTAGATGTCTATTTAAATCAAAAACTTATGTCTCCACCAAATAATACATATGGATATCGTGCTTACATAGAAACTCTATTAAATTATGCTCCACATGCGAAACAATCACATCTTACATGCGGATTGTGGTATGAAGATACTGCTGGGAAAATGAACAATACTGATGAAACAAATAAAGGATTCACAGAAAGACAAAAATATGTAAAGGAAAGTAAAGAAGTGGAAATGATTGGACATTTGCATGGAGATATTTTTAATCAAGAAAAGTTTCTGATAAATGGTGTTGAAATGTGTATAAAACTAGTTAGATCAAGAGATTCTTTTAACCTCATGGCTTCAACAAATGATATAAAAGTAAAAGTATCAATCACTGATGCTACTCTTATGATTCGTAAAGCTCGAATAAATCCGAGTGTACTGCTTGCTCATCAAAAAGTTTTAGCATCTACAACTGCAAAATATCCAATCACAAGAGCTGAAGTAAAAGTCTTAACAATTCCATCTGGTGTTCAGGGTAAAACACTTGACAATGTTTTCCTTGGACAGATACCTAAACGGTGTATTATTGGATTTGTTAATAACACAGCTTTTAACGGTAGTTATACTAAAAACCCATACGATTTTGATAACTTCGGTATTAATACGTTTAGTTTATATATCGATGGTATGCAAATACCATCAAAAACTTTACAACCAACGTTTAGTAATGGAGTTCATACTCTTATGTATCATACACTATTTACGGGAACTGGTATTCACTTCTTGAATGAAGGTAATGGTATCAACAGAGATAGATATCCAAAAGGATATTGTCTGATGGCCTTTGATCTAACTCCTGATTTAGCTGCAAACACCTCTTCGCATTGGAATTTAATCAAACACGGGAGTGTTAGGTTAGAAGTAAGGTTTGAAAATGCTCTCACTCAAACAATAAATTGTATTGTTTATGCTGAGTTTGATAATTTAATTGAAATAGACAAGAACAGAAACGTAAGTGTAGATTTTAGTAGTTAATAGACTGCAGGCCTTATAAAATAACATTCTCCATGTGATATATTCTATATATTTGATAACTTTTGTGTGCTATAGACGTAAATATCATGAATACTTTAGAGATAAGTAAATATTTAAAAACAATACATCCCACCTTAACATCAAATGTTTTTGCTGCTAATCGATTGCCGGTTCATATGTCAACTCCTGTTTATTTGATCAGTAATTTAGATCCTGATACAAAACCAGGCTCACATTGGATAGCAATTTACATAGGTACAAATGGAATTGGGGAATATTTCGATACTTTTGGTCGAAAACCAAATAGTTATCATTTATCATTTTTAAAACGAAATACAAGTAGATGGACATATAGCAATAAGATAATTCAAAATGTTTTTTTTTTTTTTTTTTTTTCTTCTTTTTGTGGCGAATACTGTCTTGTATATATATATCTTAAGCGTAGAGGTATGTCTCTCACTAACTTTGTTGAAATGTTTAATCAAGATACAAATAATAATGATCTTCTGTTAAACGATATGTTTCAATCTTTTATATTATTTTAAACAAGAATAACATTATGTAAAAAAATATGTATGAGTGAAATAATAAATGCTAATGTAAAAAATATTATTTGGTTTTATTAAAATGCCTTTCAGATGAAAATAAAACACAGTAAAATTTTAGTAAAATAATTTATTTAGTCTTTTTGTTTAAAGTGATATTTTTTTAGGTTTGGTGCACTAGAAATTTCTTTGGTGATACTATGTACCAACTTTCGTGTAAGCTGGTGGTGGTTATTTTTCTTGTTATAATATTTGACCCTCACATCTGCATGTTTCCAGTGCTCCTCCGGTGGTACATCAACCAGTTTTTTCAGTTCAAATATCTCAATTTTTATGAGATGTGTTGCATTGGATCCATCATCTTCGTTGGTAGTAATATATGAGGTACCATCGTTCGTCGCTCGCCCCACCGATGAAGAACGTAGTTTTGTCTTTTTTATCTTCGGAGGAGGTTCTTGAAAGAACTCGTTTAGAGAGTCACTGCTCTTTGATCTCTCTCGCTTCTTGATAGGGTATGGTGAGGTACGTTCATCGTCAGATGTTGAGAAGTAATACTGTTTATATGTGTTTTCTTCATATTCTGTCTTATTCCCACCCACGCACCACGTAAGCTACAACAATGAATACAATAAATTGTATTGTTTATGCTGAGTTTGATTATTTAATACAAATAGCCAAGCACAGAAACATAAGTGTAGATTTTAGTTCTTAATTAACAGTAGGTCTTCTTATAAAACAACATTCTCCATTTTATATGTTCTATGTATTTGACAGCTTTTGTGTGCTATAGACGTAAATATCGTCGGGAAGTAATACTGTTTATACGGGTTTTCCTTGTATTCTGCCTTATTCCTACCCAAGCAGCAGGTAAACTACAACAATGAATACAAACGAAAATAAGTATAAAATAAAATAAATTTCTATGCTATCTAAAAAACGTTAGAGAGTGGTAAAAAACATAAGTTGTAAAAAATCACAGTAAAATACAAAATAATATGAATAAAAAGTAATACTCACATCCATAATGGTTTCCATGTGGTTAGCACTTACTAGACAACACTCGCACAATAGTTCTTAACAAGAAGACACTGAACAACTTAGTGATGAATCCAAAAAAGATACACAGTCGTTTTATACTAACTTGCACAATGTAGCGGAACAAACCTATTAAAATACCGGAAGTGATAACGATAATATTCAAACTGTATGCTTATCACTTATGACTAATAAAGAAACAATGGCGTTAGTAATAGCAAATCTGTTACAAGTTTGAGCATGTCTAAAATTCCACAATAACAACTAAAAAATAAATCGAAAATATATATATTAAATGAGAAGTTTTTAATAAACAAAAGATTTTTATTCTTAGGTTAGGTTAGGTTGAACATTTCTTCTCCCGTATGGGCGGACGCTCTGGATCGGCACAACATCACTCTGCTGCGACGTGCGCAGAGGGTGATGGCCATCCGGGCGATACGGGGGTACCGGACCATCTCCGGTGAGGTGGCGTGCGTGCTGGCTGGAGTCATGCCGTGGGATCTGGATGCTCTGTCTCTGGCGTCGGTCTATTGCCGGCGTCGAGGCCTAGTGTCCGTGGAACCGGCAAGCCAGGCACGCACGGAGGAGGCGCGGGAAACCGCGGTAAGAATGTGGGAATCCCGGCTGGCGACACCATCTGCCGGCCGGTTGACGATCGAGGCGGTTCGTCCAGTTTTCCGCCAGTGGTTAGCGCGGCGTCACGGCGTCCTAACCTTCCGCACCACACAGGTGCTCACGGGGCATGGTTGCTTCGGGGGTTACCTGTGTCGGATCGCTGGGAGGGAGCCCGACGCTCGCTGCCACCACTGCGACGACTGCCTCGACGAGACGGCCCAGCACACGTTGGAGGTGTGCACAGCCTGGGCGTCTCAACGTCGCGCTTTGCGCGACGTCATCGGGGACGACCTTTCCCTGCCGGCCGTAGTCAAGGCCATGGCCGGTAGCGAGACGTCGTGGGACGCGGTCTCATCCTTCTGCGAGGCAGTGGTGCTCGAGAAGGAGTCGGCGGAACGGGCGAGGGAGGCTTTTGCCGAAGTCGCCATCCCCCGTAAGAGACCGGGTCGCCGGAGGGCGGCACACGATCGCCGCCTTCCGCCCTAATGTGCCAGAGGGCGGTCAGCTTGGGGAAGCTGACCGCCTACCAACCTGGCCCGAGTAGGCGCGCGCAGGTTGCTCCCGCGCGCTACTCCGAGCAGGCCGTCGAGGGTGCCCACACACCCTTGACTCCGCGACGTGCCTAGCAGGCTCCCGCCGCCGCGATTCGTGGACGATTCTAGTCCCCGCGTCTCGCGGCCAGTGGCGGTCGAGGAGGAGCACCGTGAGGTTTTAGTGGGTATGCGGATGGCCTACATCTGCCAAGTCCGCGAGTCCCACATAACCCGCTCGAGTCCCCACTCGGGCCGGTATCCGTAAAAGGATTTCCTCACGTTAAAAAAAAAAAAAAAAGGTTGAACATTTCTTCCCAAGGGAGTTGCTGGTCTCCTACTGGGCGCGTCCCCCGGTGGCGGATAGGGGAAACCACTCGCACTTGCGGGCGAGTGGACCGGGAATTTATTCCCGGCGCGGACCAAAACCAGCTAGGCATGGGCGTGCCTTTAGTCCATTGTTATGGACACGGCCTAGGGGAGCACACCCCGACAGAAAAGCCCAACTGTGGAACAGTATAAATATGTCGGTACTGCAGAATTCTAATTCATTACCCCAGGAGGGTTCCGGTCTCTACGAGGCCGGGGAATCCCTCCGTGCTACGGCACGCAAGCCCCTCGAATCTGGGGGGGGGCAGTCATACCGATGTGTTGTTGGGGAGGGGCCCGAGATGGGCGGAGTGAGTGTGGAGAAGGACGGAGGAGTAGTTGTGCCCGGGATGGGCGAAGTTGGTGTGGACGCTGAGAAGGGAGGAGTAGTTGTGAGCGTCGAGGGTGCGGGAGTGCACGAGAGGAGTGGTGCTCTGCTTGTTGAGCCAGAGGAGAGAGCTGTGGGAGGGACGAGGCCAAGGAGGGCCGATAGTCCGGCAATTTTGCCGATAGGAGGTGCGCTGAAGACGGCGCAAGTCGTGGTTGAACGACTGGACCTGGAGGAGATTGCCTCCATTATTAGTGGAAGGTCCAGGTCGTCCACTTTGTCGCGGGGTCGGTTCTGGGCGGGCTCGGAGTCAGACGCGGACAGTGTAATGTCCGTCGGCTCGACCAGTGCAAATGCGCAAGAAGGGAGTAAGGCCTTGTTCCGGAAGGACAGGAAAAGGCGCCGGAACAAAGAGAGAAACTCTGGGTCCTCGGAAGAAGAAGAGGCAAAGGAGAAGGCAGCCAAGAGAAGCCAGGGCCCACCATCTGCTCCTGGCGAGAACATCGACTTGGCTGCTAGAAAGTCGCTCAATGAGGCCAAGCGCGAAGAGCGTCGGCTGAGGGCGGAAGAGGAGGTAGCGGGTATGACCGCAACTATACAGAGCCGCGCGAGTTCAAGGCTCTCAGACGTGTCGCTAGAATATCGCCCCGAGGAGCCTTTAGTCTCTGACTTGCATTGCCAGGTATCTGAAAGCCTGGCTGTTATTAACAGAGTCGCCACCAAGTCAGGGAACCTAAAGGGTACTTTCACGAAGGCCCTGAAGGAGGCCGCGGGTGCGATATCCAAAGCCGTGAACACCTTGGCGAACAGGACGGCGTCGGAGGAAGTCCATCTCCTCAGAGCCTCGAACACGCGGCTGCAGGCGGAATTGGCGGATCTGAGAGGGGAGTTTGCCCGCCTAAGAGCGGACGTGGAGCGCTCAAGGCCGGTGGAGGCGCCAAAGGCAACGGCGAAGGCTCTATCAGTCGATGACATAGTGCGCACTGTAATGGTGGAAGTGGGCACTATGGTCAGCACAAGGCTGGAGGCCTTCAAGGAGAGACTTCCTCCGGAAGAGAGATTGCGGCCACCATTAGCGGCCGACAGAAGGAAAGAGGCGGGTCAGACACAGGCGAGAGCTGAGCCAGTCGTGACCACGCTTATGGCGCCGGCAAACCCTGCGCCAAAGGGCCCGAAGGGCAAGAAGAAGAAGGGTGCGGGAAAGGTGCCTCTTAAACCAACGGCACCAGCTGAACCCCGACCATTGCCTCCGGCTCCTACCAACCTAGCCGAGGGGTGGAATGTCGTGGCGAAGAGGGGGGCGAAGAAGAAGGCGACCCCTGCCGCGAAGCCGGTGACGCAAAGTGCGAAGCGACCACAGAAAGCACCAAAGTTGCGCCGACCTAGGTCGCAGGTGGTGGTTCTAAAGGTGCAGCCAGCTGTCGCTGACAAGCTCACCTACACCGACGTGCTAACCCAGGTCAAAGAAAACATCAAGCTGGAGGACCTGGGTATTAGCGACCTTAGGTTCCGGGTAGCATCCACCGGTGCCAGAAACCTGGCGCCAACTCTGGTGACAAGGCGGACGCGTTGGCCGAAAAGCTGCGCGAGGTCCTTCGCCCGGAAGAAGTGCAGGTGTCGAGGCCGGTAAAGTGTGCGGAGTTGAGGGTGAGTGGCCTCGACGACTCTGCAACTTCCGAGGATGTCATAGCCGCAATCAGCCGAGTTGGTGGCTGCGCGGCGGCTGACGTCAAAGTCGGGGAGATCCGGCAGGACCGGGCCGGCCTAGGCGCAGCTTGGGTCCGCTGCCCTGTCGGGGCTGCGCAGAAGGTGAGTGGAAGTAGGCTCCTCGTGGGATTCGTCTCCGCGAGGGTGCAGTTGTTGCAGCCCCGAATCCAGCGTTGCTACCGCTGCCATGAAGTGCCAGGCAAAGTGCACCAGTGAAGTTGACCGAAGCAACCAGTGCTTCCGGTGTGGCCAACCCGGGCACCAACAGCGTGGGTGCTCGGCCGATGTACACTGCCCGGTCTGCGAGGCAGCACAGAAGCCGGCAAACCATAAGGCGGGTAGTGCCACCTGCGCTAAATCCAGCGCCAAAAAGGGGGGAAGAAGACGTACGAGGCCGGAAGCGCCAGCTAGTACAAGTCACCCAGCCAGGGAAGGGGAGGTGCAACACATGGAGGACCAATAATGGCCCTCCGTGTGTTGCAGGCGAACATAAATCACTGTGCCCGGGCCCAAGACTTATTGGTCCAAAGCCTGGCGCAGTGGTCTATCCAGGTGGCGGTTGTCTCGGAGCCCTACAGCGTTCCCGACAGAGACAACTGGGTAGCCGACAACACCGGGGTGGTGACTATTATCACCCAGGTCGCAGCGGGCTCTCCGCCCTTCTAACGAGTAGAGAAGGGTGCGGGATGCGTCGCAGCACTTGTCGGCGACCTAGTTGTCGTTGGGGTGGAGTTCGAAGAGTTCCTTATACGATTGGGGGAAATGGTAGAGCGATTTCGTCCGGCGGAGGTGTTGGTGGCCGGCGATCTCAACGCGAAGTCCAGCGTGTGGGGCTCCGCAACGACGGATGTGCGTGGTGTGACGCTGTCGGAGTGGGTTGTTGCCACCGGTTTGTCTGTGCTCAACCGAGGGACCAAGAACACGTGTGTGCGAAGGCTGGGCGGATCCGTCGTGGACGTTTTGTTCGCGAGCCCGGCCCTAGCGCGTCGTGTTCGGGGCTGGCGAGTGCTGGATGATGTGGAGACTCTCTCGGATCACCTCTACATCTTGTACGAGATCTCCACACATTCAGCGGTGCAACCAGCCCCCTGTCCAAACTCGCAAGAGTTCGGACCGCGGTGGCAACTGGGTCGTCTCGACAGGCAGTTGTTGGAGGAGGCCGCGATAGTGGAATCCTGGCTGCCCCAGAGCTTGGCGTCTGCAGAAGACGCCGCATCCTGGGCGCAGGGGGCGCTGACGCGTATCTGTGACGCGTCAATGCCCCGTTCCGGGCGCCGCCCTCAACGGCGGCAAGTGTACTGGTGGTCGTGGGAGATCGCGCAACTGCGTAACACCTGCGTTGCGGCGAGACGCCAGTACAGCCACTATCGCAGACGGGTACAGAAGGTGCAGGAGGAGGAAGACCGACTGTACCGCGTCTATGTCGAGGCGAGAACGCTGCTGCAGGAGGAGATCGGTCGTGTGAAAGGCGAGTCGCACGACCGGTTGATCGCGGGGATAGACAAAGACCCGTACGGCACACCTTACCGAATGGTGCTCGGTAGGTTACGGGCTTGGGCACCACCACTGACGCAGACACTCCGACCGGACATACTCCGAGGGGTTCTGTCGTCGCTATTCCCGCAGCGGGCCAGTTTTGCACCACCCAGTATGGCCTGAGATATTCAGCATGAGCAACTCCGTTCAATCGTTTATCAAGTATTATGCCTAAAAATTTGACGTTTTCTGTTAGATGAATGGGAATATTATCACACAGAATTTTAAAATTTGGAATTACTCTCTTTTTTGTAAACACGACCGCTTGACATTTAGCTACCGACAATGCCAGGCCATGCTCAGAGAGCCACTGGTTAAGATAGTGCAAGGCAGTATTTAAACGAAAAGTTATGTCCTCCACAGAATTTGAGCTGTAATAGAGGACGATGTCATCAGCATACTGAAGGATGTTACAGAAATTATTAACAGATAATTCAAGGTCATGTGTGTATATGTTATACAACAGCGGACTAAGAGCTGAACCTTGAGGAAGACCTTTCCAGACAAGTCTGGAAGGTATAGTAAGAAGCGGATGTCTTACAGATACCGATCTCCCGGTCAGCAGATTACATATGTAATGGGACATCCTCGGCGGAATACTCAGCTGATGCAATTTCTGCCTGAGCACCGGAAGAAGAACATTATCATATGCAGATGCGACATCTAAAAAGACACCAACCAAATACTCTCCTTTGGCAAAGGCTCGTCGAATATCTGTAGTAAGAATACTGAGACTATCAATAGTACTTAGCCCCTTTCTAAAGCCAAACTGAGAGGGCGCTAAGATATTCCTACTTTCCACTATCCATTCCAGTCGATTTTTCAAAAGCCGTTCAACAATCTTAGATATAGTAGATGCCAGGGCAATGGGTCTATAGGAATTAAAATCTGAAGGACATTTTCCAGGTTTGAGGATAGGGATAACAATTTGGGACTTCCATGAGTTGGGTATATTGCCTGATTGAAATATTTTATTTATCATGTTTAGAAAAAGGTGTTTAGATTTATCATTTAATCTTGTAATAAAGGAGTAAGAAATACCATCCTCACCTGGACTGGTATCCTTTAAATCCGTTAAGACGTTTTTAAGTTCTTCAAAGGAAAAAGGAAGATCCATTTCCTCCGAAGATTCAACCGGCGTGGATATAAATAAATCTTGGGATGGGACCAAAAGGAGGAGCCAATTTGTTTGCAAAATCGTTGAGCCAAACAGAAGGATTATTGGAATTGGGACTGCTGACATTGTTAAGAGATCGGCGAAATCTCTTAACATTTGTCCAAACAAGGGAAGGAGAGGAACGAGGACTAAGGGATTCACACAAACTTATCCAACCTCGTTTTTTCCTTTTCCAAATGCAATTTCTAAACTTCGCATCCTTGCGTCTGTAGTCGATAAAATTTTCCATAGTCATACAGGCTGCGTATGACTCCTCGGCAGATGTTCGCCGAAGGACAGAATCAGAGCATTCCTGATCCCACCAGGGATTGAAATGCATCCAATTCTGAATGGAGCGGTATTTGGGGATATGTAGGTCAGCAGCAGACATAATAGCAGAGACAAACCCTTCATAGTAAACAAAGATACTCTCATAATTACCAGACTCAGAAAGATTGCACAACATGCAATCCACAGAGTCGGCGTACTCGTTCCAGTTGGCCTTTTTTAAATTAAATCTATGGGGAAGGGAAGGACTAGGAGTGGAAGGAAGTCTATTATTTAAGGACAGCAAAATCGGGAAATGGTCACTACCATGGGTAGATGGAAGTACAGACCATGATAGTTGGGACGCAAGAGAAGGAGAAGATAAGGAAAGATCAATAGCAGACCTAGGGTTCTGATTTGGATTAACCCTACGAGTCGGTGATCCATCATTGAGAATGCAGAGATCCACATCATCAATCATGTCCAGCAACGAAGGCGAAAATCCATCACAGTAGTAACACCCCCACAAAGTGTGATGGGTGTTAAAATCACCCAGGACCACCACAGGGCTAGGAAGCGAAGAGATAATAGACTTAAGCTGTAAAAAGATGGAAGGGGAAGGATGCGGGATGTAAACAGAAAGGAAAGAAATACCAAGGACCCTCACAGCAACAGCATTCAACTGTTGACTATGAGAAGGGAGAGGAATACGGGAATATGGAGAAGAGTGCTGGATGAGGATAGCACTACCTCCATACCCGTCATTTCTGTCCTCCCTTAAACAGGCGAAACCTGGCACCCTGAATCGGGAGTCAGGCACCAGCCACGTCTCTGAGAGGGCAATATGACAGGATTATGCAGAGAAATAATATAAAGTAATTCATGCTTTTTAGCACGAATACTCTTACTATTCCACTGTAGGAAGGATAGTGGAGCCATTGTGAAGGATATTGAAGATTTTGAGTAGGTTTTGGGCAACGTTGGACGGTAAAGGAAGTTCATCAGCAGTTGAGATTATGCTCACAAGAGTGTCAGTCAAAGCAATCAACAGATCCTTTGTAGATTCTGCTGAACTGTCAGAACCTTGATTAAGTGCACAACCATTAGGAAGGGATGAGGAACAACTGCTAATAATAGACTGGTGAGCTTGTCTATTGTATCCCTTTGCCATAGGAGCATGGGGACGGGGAGCTTGGAAAACTGTTTTAGAGTAGGATTTAGAGGAAGAAGCAGCAGGTCTGCTTTGGTGGGATTGGAGGTTCGTGAAAATAGGAGGTGAAAACATTTCCTTAGCAACATCTGCATAGGAACGTTGGACAGATGGAAACCGAGAGGATGCTTCCATATAGGAAATACACTCTTGCGACATAACCGACTTAATGTTCTGTTGTCTTACATACTCAGGGCACCCTTTATCAGTTGCAAAATGTTTAGCTGTGCAATGGATGCAGGTTGAATTTTCCTGCCGGATGTCACATGCATCACCAGTATGAGACTGGGAACACCTATAGCACCTTGGCTTTGATCTACACTGTGACTTAACATGACCAAAACGACAGCAATTAAGGCACTGGATTGTAGGATATTTATAAAGTTCAATATTAAGGACAGATTTATAGGAGAACACTCTTTCAGGCAATTGTTGGCCACGTATAGTAATTACAACTGTTTGAGTTGGAACCCATGTAACTACACCCTCACTTACATTCTTGCGGTTCATTCGTCTTGCTTTTATAACTTCTCCGCACGCACTAGGGAATATCAGTGAGCCAACAAATTCTTCCTAAGACCATTCAACGGGAATTCCTTTTACAATTCCCATCCTTGTAATATTAAATGTCGGGATTACACAAACATATTTACATAGACTAAGAACAGGATTATTCAAAAATCTATTTGCTGCATCAGCAGATGTAAATTGGACACTGATTTTATTGCGACCAACATTTTTAACTCCATCATTAACTATATCAGTGATTTTATTAGTATGGAGAAATTGACCAAATTTAATGGCTCTTATAGAGGTCCCTGCAGATGGATCAGGAGATTTCCTTGACACATACACGATAAACGGACCTTTATCAGTACTAATATAGGATTTTGGAGTTTCGGACATGGCAGGGTGGATCCATACATTTTGGATGGAAGGGGTAGCGGTGGATGGGTCTATAATAGTTTTTTTAACTATATCTTGGTTTGAGGATGTTTCCTCTCCTTGTCTTTTCCTATTCACTATTTGTACTGTGGGATTTACATAACCCCCCCCCAGGATCAGGGGGGTCAGGTGGAGGATCAGGATCCATCTTAAAATAAAATAACCTAACTATATACTAAAACTAATCTAGACTATAAGACAACACAACTACTTACTATTACCAATCACCTTATTAGTATGGATCTATTTACACTATTATATATTGTTTCCACTATGTAAAATAAACATTTTCAATAGTAAAAAAAGATATTTTCACGAACACGTGTGTCAACCAAAACAAACGTTAGCGAAAAAAAACAACACTAGTTATCTTTAGGTGTTGGATCCCACTTCTGACATTTGTAAAAATGTCAGGTGCTAAGTATAATAAAATACTTAATAACCACAATTTATTGTTCCTCTTTTACGTATACACACTTCTTACACTGTTTCTATATAACACTTTACACTTATACACGTTTTAAAACTCATAGTTCCAACAATGACACTGATTGGTGGGGATTTTATTGTAGTATTTAAGGGGAGATAAATTAAACCACGTAGTACTCAGTACACTCGTACAACAGGAAGACGCTTTATTCATAGACAATATAGACAACCGGAAACTTCACAGATTATGCGCATGGAGGATCGAAATGTACTCATGAATGAATGACTCGGCGTTTTGCGTGAACATATCCCCGCGCGTTGAAAGTCTCTCTTTCAACCAGATTCTTCTCCCTCAGAATAGGCAGGTAATGGGCAAATTTTACTGAAGGATCTGCGAAGGATACCACTGGACGTCCGTACGTCGGCAACTCGGATGACTCCATCTGGGCCAGGATGCACAGCAATCACTCGACCCATCTTCCATTTTAAGGGGGGTAAATTATCTTCCTTTAGAAGCACCAATGAATTGAGTTGTAGCACACCCTTACATGATCTCCATTTAGTTCTGACCTGCAGTTCTGAGATGTACTCCTTATTCCACCGAGCCCAAAAATGTTGTCTTAGCTGCTCGATGCGTTGAAATCGGGTTAAGGAAGTTATGGAGAAGTCTATTAAATTACTTGATGGCAACGAAGTCAAGGGACGCCCAATCAAAAAATGACCAGGTGTTAATGGCATTAAATCTTCAGGATTAGATGTAATCGGCGTCAGTGGTCTGGAGTTTAAAATTGCTTCAATTTGTACTAAAGTAGTATACAATTCCTCAAACGTGAGATTACAAAGGCCCAGCACTCTAACTAAATGATGTTTGGTTGACTTGACACCAGCTTCCGCAAGACCAGCAAAATGAGGAGAATAAGGCGGAATGAAGTGGAATTTAATACCCTCCTTTGCCATTTCTTCCGTAATTGAATCACAGCTTGATTTAAGAAATCTCGAGAGGTCATTGCACGCACCAACAAACGCAGTACCGTTATCGGAGTATATATTAATGGGTTTACCCCTGCGTGCAATAAGCCTTCTTAATGCTAAGATAAAACTATTACTGGATAAATCACCTACTAATTCGAGGTGAATTGATTTTGTTGTAAAGCAAACAAAAATCGCAATGTAAACCTTAACTAACTTAGAACCTCGGCCCTGACGAACCACTGATTGAATCGGACCCGCATAATCCAACCCTATATTTATAGAAAGGGAAAACTCGCTAGAAGCCGCTGCTGTGGTAAATAACCCATAGTGGGAGTAATAGTATCTCCCTTTATCCGACAACAACGTGTACATTTAAGGTAACACTTTCTAGCTAAATTTCTACCTCGGATTGGCCAATATGTGTCTCTG
This sequence comes from Heliconius melpomene rosina, assembly GCF_056956725.1. Taxonomy (NCBI): domain Eukaryota; kingdom Metazoa; phylum Arthropoda; class Insecta; order Lepidoptera; family Nymphalidae; genus Heliconius; species Heliconius melpomene. The sequence goes on from NW_028181865.1 coordinate 870,078, forward strand.
ATAGATGACAATAACAGTTGAGGTCCAGCATGAAATAGTCTTTTGTGTTCATATTCAAACATTAGTTTAGTGAACCGATGATTTGAATGAAGTAAAATAGGATGCTTCTTATCATAATTAAAATTGGAATTTTGGAGTCGACCTCCAACACGCATAATATTTTGATCGTCTAAAAATACTTTAAATTTGTGGAGCTGACTTTTCTTAGGTAGCTCAGTTTTATTTAGCAACATGTTATATTCACTAAAGGATTCATTTTGAGAAGTGCGAATTATAACATTTAAAGCTCTTTGCAATTCATCAACAGTTAAAACACCAGTGTGTAGTAAATTTCTACATTTCCTGTCAATAAAACGCAAAACGAAAGCTATGGCACGTTGAATCCTTAAAAAATTTGAAAAAACATTAAAATTTATTATTCCGTTAAACTCATTTTTTAAATTACATTTAACTAATGTAGATACATTTGATTTAATTTCAGGTAACGTAATATCGCCTGATTGTGAAAATTTTGATGGCCAAGATGAAATATCATGTAGAAAAAAACTTGGTCCCGACCACCATTCTGTTAAAGAACCGATTGTTTCAATATCTACTCCACGCGAAATATAATCTGCCGGGTTTTGACCAGAGGGGACGTGTCTCCAATCACCATTTCCGGTCCGAAGATAGAGCCCAGCGGCGCGCCATTGGAGAGGCCCACGTCCAGCAGTGGACGAGGACAGGCTGATGATGATGATGATGAAGTAGTTACCCAAGTTATTTTTTTACCTTGTAATTGATGCCATTAGTACAACATATTTATAACACTAGAGTATTTAATAGAATGCTCTCTAAAATATTATGTACTTAGCCCAATAATATATTCTTATACTGGTCAAACCTTTTAACGCATTTGTAAAATTTAAGACTTGATTTCATTATCACATACTTTGAGTATTACAACTTCACAAAAGCATCAGTGAATGCTTACCCGATCCACAACCAGACCGACAATTCATGATATGAATGTCCTATCTGCTACTTAGGTACAGTTTTGAAGCAAACTGTACTTGATATACGATGCGTTAGAAAATGTGAGTTTATGAGCTCATTAGTTTTTCAACAAAATTCAGGCCGACTAATGATTATATCATTCTTCGAAGTGTAATAAAGTTAGTAATTGATACTACTATACATTTACATATAAAGGTATCAATTTTATAATATTTCAATTATCGCTTCTTAGCTGTATTTTAGAACTACAATAGTTCACTCTCTGAAATTCGCTTTTAGGAGCAACCTCACAGTGTCAAAATATACGATTTAAATACAGATGTACTCAATTTAAACGTCCGACTTCTCCGGACTTAATGATGTCGTACACATCCAACATGCTCTCCGCCATATTGGAGTTGTGACTACGTGTATACCTCGCTAGCCAGGTTCAGTTTATGCAAAACTCATGGCAATATGCGGCGGAATATCTACGTTACGCACGTGGATATCGCCAAGGTATATATGTAACTACCTTTACACAGCCCTCATGTCCCATGAAGACGATCATTTTCATTAGCTTTCCTCAGTTTTGGAACCAAAGTTACAAAAAACGAATGAAACTTCTTGATAGTCTTTTTGCAATATTATTGATTATAATACTTTATGGTATCCAACAACTTAGTAATAAAAGGTTGTCGTCTGTAATTCTCGCATTTCATATTTCGTCATATCTGACAACTTCAGTAATAAGTCGCTCAACTGGCGACATTAATTTGGTCTTGATATGTCTTCTGAATTATTTAGCTGCCTTCTTTTCCTCTTTCTCCTGCTTCTTACTCTTGCTAGATGCAAATTTTACTTCTTTTTCCAAATACCAAGATCAGTCGCCTTCGCATTTTCTAGCTGGATGCTTTTCTTCTAGCTGGATTATAGATTTCTTCCACTACATCAGCTTCAATTCTGATGGCTACTCGAATGCACCACAGGGATGCACGGTATCTATTATATAGTACGTTAGGTATAAAATACTTTTGTCGCGGCACTCGCGGGGATGTGCACTCACTTGCACGAGGATAATGCCAAATTAGCCTAAAGAAACTTTCGGCGACTTTTTATAATACTTGAACCCACTATTTTAGTCAGTTTTTTAATTTAGTTTTGACACATTGCTTCTTTTTATCCATTACTCAACCATCCATATATCAAACTTTTTGTTCTTTTTGATAAACCTTTCGTTATCTATTAGAAAATTTCTTATTGGTTTGCTTTATCAGTTGTCGAACGTGAGTCGAACTATTTTCTATCCTTGCTTTCTCGAACCGCTTGAAAATTCTTATTGGATAAAGAGAGAGATGATATGGAGAATGCTCATTATTAAGTCGAAAAGAGTTTTCAGAGCCCCCAAACCATCTATACCCGTTTCCGATATACCCATAGGCAGCCTCCGTATTTCTTAACACAATTGTATACAGGAAGATATGGTTACATTTAAGTAAAATTATTAACAATCATGCAATACCCTTGTACTAAGTTCTGGGCTTGTGTTACCCGTCGGCGGGTTCTCACTCCATACTGTCGATATCCGGTATGCACTGATACTTGACAATTGCTAATGTATAATTAAACGTGCTAGAGTTTCATACTCAACGCATGCTTCTCAATTTTTGATGCATGTACGGTTGACGAAGGTCTAACTGCTTCAAATAATCTTGGAAAAGGATTATTGGTGGCATGGAGGTAAATGGCTAGATGCATTCCCGCGATTAAACCGGGAAGGGCCTACGGAGCCCAAACCATCAGCCACTGCCTCCGATACGCTCAGAGGCAGCCTCCTTATAACTGCCCCCCTCCCGTACAATTGAGAGCATTAAAATAGTACCGAGCTTTTTTAAATTCTAATGTACGGATAAATGCACTTTAAATAGTTGGACATACCTTATGTCAAGTAATAGCCCGAGTCCCTTTTAAGGCAACTAAGATAAGGTGACTGGCTAGAACTTTTGCCGAAGAGGCCATACAGAAGATCCCGTGATTGCTAAATACTATGGAGCCCATTGCTAAATGTTATGACGTTCACAGCGATGGCAGTAACCATGAATAAGCAGCAAATCCACAATTCTTTTATCCTCACTCCTCCAGGATTGAGAAAATGAACCTCCGATATTCCGTGTTTGAAACACTTTTCCTGCCAGGAGGCTTTGAAATTGTCTTCGAATCCTTGTGTCTAATTCTTCCGAGTATTCGCCTGCAATTGTCAAAAGAAGCCAAAAGAAAGTCCCACGCAGATTTATCCATTGTTAATTGTTAACTCGCTTAGGATACGCTCCCAGCGATTATAACATTTCAACAACGTTAGTAATTATCCTATTACAAATAAATAAAAAAGATTTATCTAAAAATAGACAGACTTATATATGTCGCAGAATAAGGTGGTTGGGACCGGAGCTTGTTCCGATCCCATTTCTGATTGTCATCGATCGGTGTCACGTCAGAGTGACAGGCAACGCCATCTGGTTTTGACAACTGGCAACTATTAAATAATCCGCTTCTCTGATATATATGAGGAGAACAGAATTTTTTATATATTTGATAACTCGCTCAGGATACGCTCCTAACGAATTTATCGTATTTAAACGAAGGTAGTATATTAATGGATAATACAACTAAGTAAACTCGGTGAAAACCGATTTATTTAGTAAACTCCGTTTACATCGCATGACATTATGCCGAGAGCGTTAAACAAGCGATGAGTCCTCTTGCTTTTTGCAATGCCCGTTAGTTGAATAAAATTGGGCCATAACTGCTGAAAATCTGAGACATATACCTAACCTTATTGTAGGTTCTTATTAACACAGCCGTGTTCGGTAAGCTCAGAATCCACTACAGTATTGGTATATATAATACCAAGCAATATAAATATAAATAATAAGCAATACTGTTCAGTATTACATGCATGTAGATACTTGTTAAACAAGAGATTCAAATGACTCACCCGTTGTCCATTTTGTTACCTTTGAATTTCACAAAAGCAAATTCTCTTGATGAGGATGAACATCTTTGCTGGAGGCCTTTCCAGGAGTAGGCCCGATATAGAAATCCGGTTCACGATGTGAAGAAATTCCACCTCCAACACTACACTTACCACAGCACTTTCACTTTTAAACGATGTTACTCTGATGGGAAATAACGACGCTATGAGGTAAGAAGCGTAGTGTCGCCTATTATACGTTAGCTAAAACTTCTGCAACTCTGTTGCGAACAAAAGGCTGAAGCTTATTAGGCAGCATTTTCAACCAACCCAAAACGATTGTGGAGTCGGTCCAAAAATACACGCGCTTTGGTTGCAACCTTAGTGAGACTTTAACCTTCTCATAAATGCGTACTCCTACTAAGGCGCCACAGAGTTCAAGTCTTGGTATAGTTGTCGGCTTAAGTGGTGCAACGCGACCTTTAGCTAATAATAAACGCACTAATATCTCACCCTTGTCATTAACACTGCGGATATACAGACACGCACCGTACGCTTGTTCAGACGCATCGCAGAAAATATGATGTTCTATGTATTTAAAGCTATCAATAATGACGCAACGTGGAATTTTGATTGTATTAATTTGCGGTAGTTTGCTAACTATATCTGACCAAATTCTACTAATGTCCTGTGGCAACTGTTCATCCCAGGACAATTTTAATAACCATAACCTTTGAAGTAGTATTTTCAAAACCATAACACAGGGACCTAAAAGTCCCAAAGGATCGAATATCTGTGAAATAATAGATAGTATTTCACGCTTACTATTATTATCTACAAAAGTTTCACCAATAGGAAAGTATAAATTATCAGGCATCGTTTGCCAACCTAGCCCTAATGTCTTAGTCGCTTCATGTCCTCCAACATTCAAATCTAATGATGAGTGTGGAAAATCGGAATTATTTAATAATCGCATGTCGTTTGACTTCCACTTTCTTAAATGCATTCTTGCTGATGCAAGAGTGGAGGTTATTTTACGACGTAATTCCTTAACTTCATTGATATCAGATCCACCTGTGAGAAGGTCATCTACATAAAAATCATGAAGAATAACTTCAGAAACCTTCTTATCGGCGCATTCTAAGCCTAACTGATGAATACATCTCGTTGCTAAGAACGGGGCGCTAGCTGTGCCGTAAGTAACAGTGTTGAGCTGATAAACTTGTAATGGACATGAGGGACTATCACGCCAGACAATCTGCTGAAGATGTCTGTCACTTGGATGAACAACTACAGTTCGATACATTTTCTCAATGTCTCCAGCTAATATATATTTATGCTGTCTGAACCGTAGTAATATAGACAATAAATCATCTTGAACTACAGGACCTACCATTTGTATATTATTAAAACAAATACCATTAGTTGTTGGGCTGCTAGCATTAAAAACCACTCTCAATTTTGTCGTGGTGCTACTTTCCCGAATGACTCCGTGATGCGGAATATAATAAGAACCTTTAATTACCTTGTCGCACTTAGACATATGACCTAACTGATCATATTCAAGCATAAAGTCTTTATACATTTTACTAAATTTAGGCTTGCATTTAAATCTACGTTCTAATGAAGTAAAGCAATGTTTGGCACGGGATAAAGATTCGCTTAGCAATTGAGGAGAATATTTTAACGGAACCCTCACACAAAATTGCCCGTTATTAAGACGCACAGTATTTTTTACGAAATGTTCTTCGCACTGTTTTTCCTCAGAGGAATAATGAGATGTGGTATGAACATCTTCTAATTGCCAAAACCGTATAAGTAGCTGTTGTATATTATCATTATATTTTTCATTAGTATCATCTGAAATAAGTTTAGAAACATGACATTTATTTTTTGTATAATTTAAATTAATGGTAACACTAGTCGGGCCAGACACAAGCCAGCCAAGCCTAGTCTCATAAAGAATGGGCTGCCCTGTTCCTAATTTTATCATTTGAGATCCTAGCAAGTCCCAAAAGATATCAGCACCGAGTAATATATCTATAGGTCCAGGTGTATTAAAATTTGGATCAGCCAAACATATGTTTTTAGGAATGTCAAGTCCTAGCAAATCTACGTGCGTACTCGGAACGTTGTCAGTAATTGAATTTAAAATGAAACAATTAACATTTGCTTTAAAGTTATCATTCATTGACGCTATTGACACGACGGCTCGTTTATTAATAGTGGACAATGTATTATTAATTCCCACGATTGTGCTGCTTACAGTACTAGCAGATAAACCTAATTTCTCATGGAACTCCTCAGTCATGAGACACGACGTACTGCCACTGTCAAGAAGAGCGCGGGCTGTATGTAACGTTTGATTCTTACCTACTACTTTTATTAATGCCGTTGAAAGCAAAATATCGCCTTGTTTAACATGTGCAGATAACGATAAGCTCGGACCATGCGTTAAAGTAGTGGATGCATTTGTACCACTGTCATTGTCGTTAATGTTCACGGTGGCCTCAGGAGCTGACGCGGGTTTAGACTTGCAGTGTTCTGTAACATGAACAAGCGTGTGGTGCCTACGACGACATATTTTACATCCTGCCTTTTTACAGTTATTAGCATAATGACCTGAAGAAAAACAGTTAAAACATACTTTATAACTTGGCAAAATTTGCCAGCGAGCTTCACTAGTCATTGCTCAAAAAATTGAGGACAAACGCTTAATTTATGGTCACCGTTACACCTTTGACATAATTTAGATTTAATAGAAATAGAATTTAATTTAGAATTAACAACATCAGTTGCTTTATATTTATTATGTCCATCTTATATAATCATTGTTTTAACTTTTACATTTTTAGCATTTGTATGACTAAAGACAGACGGATTCGAAAGTTCTAAAGTTTCTATTAAATCAGCTCGTTCTCTGAGAAAATTCAAAAAAGTCGAAAACAATATTTTACAATTTTTATCAAGACGGCCCTTATATTCCTCCCATTCACGGAACGTTTTACTGTCTAACTTTTGTGTAATCATGTAAATGAGAAGAGTATCCCATTGCTTAACAGGTTCGCCTAATGAGTCTAAAGCGCTCAAATTTTTATTAATTTGATCAATTAAATTCTTTAAAATGACTGATGACTCTTTACGAATTGAGTCTATATTAAACAATGTTGAAACATGGTGTTGAATTAACAAATGCTTATTGTCGAATCGATCACAAAGGAGTTTCCATGCTACCAAATAGTTAGCGGCCGAAAACTGAATCGAGTTAACTACCACAGCAGCGGATCCCTCAAGCGAACACCTTAGATAATGAAATTTATTAATATTATTCATTTCATCGTTACAATGAATAAGGCTTTCGAATGTATCACGAAACTCTAACCAGTTTGTATAAAACCCACTAAATTTAGGAAGTTGTATAGTTAGTAGCTTTACGCATTAAATATTTGAATGTACACTCACTTCACTATCTTGATCTCTTTTCTTATAATCCGCCAGAATTTGTTGAGCTAACGATAGTGATTTATAATAAAGAGATTCGAACTCGCTACGTTCCGCTAACTGACTGTCTATATTGTCAGTACTACACTCCAGTAATAATTGCACTTCGTCATATTGTTCGTACATAGCCTCGAGTCTACTTAAACGCAATTGTAATTCATTTACTTCAGAAGGGCTTAATGTTAAATGTTCTAAAGAATTTAAATAATTAGAGAATACTGTTACTCTTCCCTTAAAACTAGCCCTTTTCCTGATAAGCTCCTTATCCTCTGGCATTTCGCAAGCTAGTACAGACAACCTGGAATGTATACAAAGTAATAATTACTAACAATATAGGTATAATGCTAATTATTACAAATAACGCAGAACTATTATTATATTTGATAATGAAAATATTTAACAAGTGTATCTAATATATTGTTTATTAATTTATTAAGTTAGTTACAACAATAATTACTTTATTAAACTGTATTAACTATGCAAACATACAAACTTTAAACTTTAGCAATTATGTAAAGGATTTTGCTATATAAGTTTATAATTTACTAATAAAAATACATATATTTTATAATTATTATCCTTTTGGATTATATAAACTTTATATAAATGAAAGTAATGCAAATCAAATACACAAATTCCAATATGGCGTATGACGCTAAGTTTAAAAGTAAGATTTACAAAAATATGTTTGATACTAACCTTAAACAATATTTGAAATCTTAAATACTACCTTAAGAGTGTTGGTTAAACTAATCATCAATAATTATTATAGCAGAATATCCTAATTCCAGACCACAGAATCTTCTTGTTCTATAACCTTGTAATGACATTGCAAAATTGCATGTCGAGTTCCGACTATATGTATAATTCTTGATGTCCAACGACTTCTATTATAATCCCTTGTTTAATATTAATTCCTGATGCTGTTCCACACATCCAGGCTCGAATAAGGACCATATGGTGGGGATTTTATTGTAGTATTTAAGGGGAGATAAATTAAACCACGTAGTACTCAGTACACTCGTACAACAGGAAGACGCTTTATTCATAGACAATATAGACAACCGGAAACTTCACAGATTATGCGCATGGAGGATCGAAATGTACTCATGAATGAATGACTCGGCGTTTTGCGTGAACACTGATTTTAAATACTTGAACACTGTCACAATTTTACACCTTACGACAGGCAGAATAACGACGTACTGCCCCAATCCTTCAAAAACGTCACTTTTTATAGCCGTTCCCTTCCTCTTTTATAAATAATTATGTGGGTATTATTATTTTATATTCTGTAAAATACCCTCACACTGACAATTGTCTTACATACGTAAGTTTGTTCAGGGAATCCATGTTGTTAATGAGTTTGTAGTCGCCGTCGTCAGTTTTTCTCATAAATATACGCCCATTTCGAACCCATATATGTTTGTACTGTAACTCTTTTCCTTTTTTACGAGCGGCAGCGTGAAGTGATTTATTTGGTGTCGTTAGATGTTCGCAAACATATACAGGAACCTTGTTTCCACCAATACCAAGATGAGATGAATTAAGTTTGTTGGAGGGGTTACTTTTGTTGTACTTGCTCACAGCTGCTATAAATTGGTCGCGGACCAAGGAAGCACTAAGTTGGACTATAATTGATCTTGGTCTCGTCGATTTTGGATTTATTTTGGCAATGCGAGAACAGTGAGCAATTTCATTATCTTTTATATTGAGGTTTATAGATTTTGAAAGTTCTTTAACTATAGTGATCAGATTTTCAGTTTTAGATTCTGGTACACATTGAATTTCAATATTGTTTGCTCGAGCTTGTTGTTCCATTATATTAATTTTATTTTGTAGAGTATTCACGGTAGTTTGTAGAGCTTCATTATCGTGTTTTAATTGACAAGTTACTTCACAGTGCATGTCGAGTTGCTGTTTCATATCTTCGTATTGATTACTCATGAAAGTAACTGACGTTTGCAATTCTTCAATTTTGTTTTCAAATCTTTTAAAGTTTGTATCAATAGTGTTGGTTATTGTTTTATTAATGCTGACCATTAAATTAGACATTTGTTTCTCAATAGCGTCGCTCACAATATTTCGTATGTTATCGTGGGTAATTTGTTCATTTGTTATTGGTGACGTCGGTGAACTAAGAGCTTGCCTTTTGTATGACCTTTTAGTAACATTAAAATCAGTAGCTTTTGAATTTGTACGGTTACCTGCAGTACGTACAGGCGTCTCATCAGTTGTTTTATACCTATTACACTTAGGACAGTTCCAATTAGTAAGCGCAATTGAATGCGAGTCAATTCCCAAGCAACCGAAGTGGTAACCTTTTTTGCAATGCAAACATTTTATATATCGATCCTTATTCTTAGGCGTATTGCAACATCCCCACGACGATTCTGTTTCCATATTTGCTGTAAAAGCAATTAACTATGTATTACTTACTATGTTATGTTACTTACTATATTATAATAATAATAATAATAATAATACTTTATTGCACATGAAAAGAAAATATATATCTATAAAATTCACAGAAAAAAAAAGAAAGAAAAGAAAAAGAAAGATACATAGGTACTTAAATTAACATGTGCAATGGCGGCCTTATCACTGCAAGTGATCTCTTACAGGCAACCATTAAAAGTGCAGGACTTATGCAAGAGATTATAGTAAGGCGCAAAAAGTATTACTTAACAAAGTAAAAAAAATAAATAATTAAATAAATAATATATATATATTTATTTAATACACATACATACAAATATAAAAACATATACACACAAACTACATACATACATACATACATACATACATACATACACACATACATACATACATATTAAAATAATACGGAAATGTATACATACGTACATATTATGATACTTTATTTTAAATATTGTTCTAAGTAGTAATTTTTAAGCCTACGCTAGTTACATATGTATTTTCCAAGAAGAACGCCGATGCAGGAATTCCTTAAAAGGGGAACAGGTGTTGAGTGTTGACATCATCAGTGTGGGAATGCATAATTGCAATTTGTGAATTATATATTTTATTGTAATTTCTAAATCACTAATCGTTAGAGCTTACATCGAGTAGGTCATACTTTCACTTTTAGTAATAAGTTTAATTGTAATTATTTTTAATTAATTAAAATTAGTTTAAAACAGTTTTCGATCTTCTGGCTGTAGCTAACGTAACTGGCGCAGTCGGTAGGATACTCGCGGGCCGGGTCGCAAGCAACGTAACTTAAAATTCGGGAATATCGAATTTAACGTCTCCGCGGACCACCCGGGTGGCTCTCAAGCACCAGCACGAGTATCCTGAACCTACGGACCAGCTGCAGAACCAGGAGGAGAATCCAGACTTCGATTCACGAGGAGAACCCAGAAATGAAATTTTTGTGAGTACATTTGAACTATTCTCGTGTTGCTCTTTTCCTAGTTGTAATTCCTTTCCAAAAATTATCATCCTAGAGTTTATAGACAACGGGAATCTGCATCGCAGCAGGCCCGTAATCGTAGTATAGATAGTAGTAGAGATTTAGGTTTAGAAAATAATTTTCAAGTTTTAAATAACGAAAAATTCAATATGGCTCAAGACCTTGATAGCGTTTACAAAATCCTTAGGGTTGTGCCGGAATTTGATGGAAACCCTAATGTATTAACTAGATTTATTAATACTTGTGATCAAATTGTAACGCAATATTTAAATAATACGCCAGGCAGTGAATTAACTAATTTATGTTTATTAAATAGGATACTAAATAAAATCACGGGAACGGCCGCTTCTACAATAAATTCTAATTCAAATTCAAATTCAAATTCAAAATATTCTTTATTCAAATAAACTTATAATAAGCACTTTTGAATCGTCGAATGAACATATGAACAAAAAGCTACCACCGGTTCGGAAGGCAGTTCTGCTGAGAAGAGCCGGCAAGAAACTCAACAGTTGCTCTTTTCAAAATCAATGGTACAATCACAATCTGTTACATTAGCTGGCAGCTATCCTGCATTACATTCAATAGACATTAATTCCATACATGTTTGTCCTCTAAGTATTCTTGAACAGTGTAATAAGTTTTACTTGTTACAATTTTTTTTACTGATATTTTAAATTTTGGAAGTGGCAAATCTAGAATACACTGTGGAATTTTATTATATACACGTATGCTCAGACCCATAAAAGATTTATTAACTTTTTGGAGGCGAAAACTTGGAGTAATAATCTTATCTTTATTTCTCGTTTCTATCGTATGTCACTATGTTTACTATGCCAATGTATATTTTGTCGGACAAAGAGAATATTATAGTATATAAATTGGGAAGCAACTGTAAGAATACCTGCATCTTTGAAAACATCTCGCAGAGAATCTCGCCCTCTTAGTTTATAAATATATCTCACGGCTCTTTTTTGGAGGATAAATATTGAATTTATGTCTGAAGCACTGCCCCATAGCAGCATTCCATAAGATAAAATACTATGAAAATAGCTATAGTAGACTAGTCGGGCAGTTTCAACGTCCATCATTTGTCTTACTTTTTTAATTGCAAACGCGGCAGAGCTGAGTTTATCCGCAAGTGCTTCCAGATGAGCGTTCCACTGGAGTTTGGAATCTATAGTTACACCTAAGAAAATAGCTGATTCGGACAAATTGAGAGTTTCTCCTTTAATTAGTAGACTGAAATTATTTTTTATAACATTTTGTAAAGCAAACTCAATACATTTAGTTTTTTTAGCATTTAACATTAGATTATTAACATCAAACCAACGAAGAATATGCGATAATGCGCTATTCACATCGTCATAGTTTATTTTATTTCTGTCAACCTTAAATATTAAAGAGGTATCATCCGCGAAAAGTACAATATCACATAGGTTCTTCACATAAAAGGCAGATCGTTAATATAAAGAAGAAATAAAAGAGGAGTAGTAAGTATAGATCCTTGTGGAACGCTTTAGAGGAGATCCAGATGATTTTACATTATTTATACTAACCTTCTGGATTCTTTGGTTTAAATATGAGGCAATAAGGTCAAGGGCAGTATCCTGTATACCATAATGTTTTAATTTTAATAACAGAGTTACATGGTCTACGCAATCAAAGGCTTTGGATAAGTCACAAAACACTCCAATTGCATTTTGTGACCTCTCCCATGCGTCATAAATGTGCTTTAGGAGTGCAGCACCCGCATCCGTAGTGGACTTGCCTTTGGTGAAACCATATTGCTCACTATGGAAACAATTGTTAATATTTAAGAAAATTGTGAGCTGGTTGAACATTATTTTTTCAAATACTTTACTTAAGGATGGCAAAACAGAAATCGGTCTGTAATTTCCAGGCTCAGATCTATCTCCACTTTTGTAAAGCGGCACTATTTTGCTATATTTCATTAAATCAGGAAAAGTACCGGATTCTACACAATTGTTAAAAATTAAAGCAAGGTAAGGAGCAATATTAGGTATAATTGAATTAAAAACTTTAACAGACATGCCCCATAAGTCACCAGTTTTCTTTAAATTAAGGCTTTTAAAAGTTTTGACAATTTCTTCTGGTGACACATTCTTAAACACAAAATTTTGTCTACAACTATTTACATGGGTTTTTAGTATTAATTCTGCCTCCGAAGGAGATGATGGCAGTGAACGTGTTACTTCAGTTGATATATCAGAAAAAAAATTTTGAAAAGTATTTGCAACTTCTAAATCTTAACTTAAGATTATATTATTAACTTTTAATTTAATAGGTTCACTGACAGCTCTAGATCTCCCAGATACAGTAGTAATAGCATCCCATGTAGCTTTAATTTTATTATTAGAGTTCAAAATTTTTGTTCTTATATGCATAGACTTAGCCTGGCCACATACCTTTTTAAATATTTTTGAAAAATTTCTAACTTTTAACAAGAACTCCGGATTTTGATTCCATTGCCTCATATTATATAATTCGTATAGTGTGTTTCTGCTTCGGTATATACCAACAGTTGCCCAGTCGCTAAAAGCTAATTTCGAGTTTTTATATATTTGTTTAACTTTAAAAATGTTATCAAACTCTGTAGAGAGTAAATTAAAAACTTTACAATATAGCTGATTCGGATTTAATCCGGTTATTTCTAAGTTTGCAATTCTTTCACTCACTCTATTATTAAAAAGATTAATTTTATTTTCAGTAATTGATCTAATTGATATTTGTTTACGTTCTGCGACTGTTTTATCTATTACCGAAAACATTTGACCACAATGATCCGAGCTCAGATTAGTAATAATTTGTTTTTCTACAGGCCCACAATGACAAAAAACATTATCTATACAAGTAGCGGACGTATTCGTTATACGAGTTGGTTCAAAGAACATATTAAACAAATTAAAAGATTTAAATAAGTTTAGAAGACGGAGGCTTAATGATGTCACCTGTATTATATCTATATTGAAGTCTCCGCATATGATTAAAGATTTACTATTGGAACTCAAATTATTCAGAACATCCTCCTTTTTCTCTTCGAATACTTCAAAACTACCTGAGGGGGGTCGATACACGCATACTATAATATGTCTATTGAATTCAACGCAGGACAATTCAATGGAGCGTTCGTCGGAGAGAGCACCTATATCTGGTCGCGATTTACAACGTATGTCATTTCTTACTAATATAAGCGAACCGCCGCGGATGGCCTTCTCTCTAACGAACGAACTTGACAATTTATAGTTTTCAATATTTACTGTATTGTTACATCTCGAGATCCAGTGCTCAGTTATACACATTATATGTATATTAAATTTTAATTCCAGTTCTTTGCCTCCTAAGCCTTGTATATTTTGGTGTACAATATTCAATTTAAACGGCCTAGGTGTTGTCTTGTTATCTAGTTTAAACTGGAACTTATTATGTCATTATTATTTTTTAATGAAAAATTATTATTACAAACTATTTCCTTTGTTATACAATGTATATATATTCTTTATTGCACATAAAAACACATAGGAAATACAAAATTAAAAGTTTAGTTAGCAAAGGTGGGCTTATTTCTAAAAGAAATCTCTTCCAGCCAACCAATGGAAGTGGGTGACTGTCAAATAGCGGGAAGAGAGTACAGTGCAGTTATCAAAGGAGAAAAATCACTAAGAATTTAAATAAAAAATAATAATCACAAAAAAGAGTAAATACATATCCAAATACATAAATAGATACATATACACTAAATTTATAAATACAAACTATATATAATACATATATACTAAATCTATGACAATATACTAATATACATATATAAATAAACATATATATATATATATATATATATATAAATACGTGAAGTGCGGCTGTCATGCTCAAGAAAAAAAAAAAAAAAAAAACTGTCTGAATAAAATTAGGTACTAGTTCATACTAGCAAATAAATGTTTTTTTAGCTGGGATTTGAAGGACAGTAAGGAAGGACTTCTTTGGATAGGGATGGGAAGTTGGTTCCAAAGTGATGTGGCGTACACAGTGAAAGACTTATGGAAGAATTTGGTACTGCTCATAGGTATCTCGAGCGCCGGAACGACGCACGACCGCCTAGAGCGTGTAGGACGGGGGAGAATATTAAAGCGGGAACGTAGGTAGTTAGGAAAATTTTGGTAATTGAGGATCTTAAAAAGTAAGGTAAGGATGTGCATATCACGGCGAAGACGGATTGGGAGCCAATTAAGTTGAGCACGAAATTGAGAGACGTGGTCATACTTACGCAGGCCAAACACAAAGCGTATGGCGAGATTTTGAAGTCGCTCTAATTTGTCAAGTAGCTCCTCATTCACATCCAAATAGCAAACGTCAGCGTAGTCGAGAATTGGAAGGAGAAGACATTGCGCAAGCATAATTTTTGTTTTGTGAGGGAGGAAATATTGGAGACGCCTAAG
Source organism: Heliconius melpomene rosina (assembly GCF_056956725.1). Classification (NCBI taxonomy): domain Eukaryota; kingdom Metazoa; phylum Arthropoda; class Insecta; order Lepidoptera; family Nymphalidae; genus Heliconius; species Heliconius melpomene. Next base: position 885,415 of record NW_028181865.1, read on the forward strand.
GGAATGGAAGGAGAAGTGCATGCGCTTGCTGATTGCATTGATATGTGGTACCCAAGACATGTTACAATCAATGATAAGACCCAGATTTCTAACTTCACTACAAAAAGGAATCGGTTCTCCAGAGTAGCGAATCGCTGGCACAGAATCCCAGTCGATTTTTTGTCTAAGTCTACTGCTGCCTATAATAATAGTCTGTGACTTTCTAGGGTTGATTAATAGACCAAAAGATTCCGCCCACGATTGAATAGCACTGAGATCGCTATTTATGCTTTCAATGACTTCAGGCAATTCATTTAAATTACTATGGCGATAAAGCTGCAAATCATCCGCATACAGATGGAAAGGAGAAGTAATGACTTTTGAAATATTGTTAATAAAGACAGAAAAAAGAAGTGGAGAAGAACGCCGCCTTGGGGAACGCCAGCAGTGAGCTCAAGCCAAGTCGATGTGATATCGTTTGCTTTTACACATTGCCGGCGGTCGAAGAGATAATAACAGGGTTTCGAATATTATATGCTACTAAAGTAGCAATTTGTTTTTTAAAATATAAAGGTAGATACAATGTATCTTCTGTCAACTTACAACTATTATAAATAAACTTATTTAAATCTGAATAAAAAATCGCGTCACTATGACGTTGAGTCGCATTATACAAGGTCATATTTAAATTATAAATATACCTATTTTGTCTATCTGTAAGGCAAGAAGAATATGGAAAAGAGCATATAACAAATTTACATTTACTTTTACTATGTAATTTAAGCAAGTTTTCTATACTCTTTACCACATCTTGTTTCTTCACTGACAAACTATTTCCATGTAATAGTACAATAGTACTATGCTCATTTACATTCATAGACATTATTTTGTTAATATTAAACTGGTAACTGGCGCCAGGCGAACATGCATTAAAAACATTCGAAAAATGGTAATTAAGTAGGGACCCAAAGCCTTGACTTAATTTATCTGAAATTACAGTAATATTGTTTGGAGAGGAGTGAGAGGAATTTTCTACATGTAAATTCTTATTCAATATAATGTGCATGGCCGAGTCACCCACAACCTCAGAATTACATATCGTTTGAGTGACACTTGACTCAGTGGACTCCGTAACAGCACAACCACAACTATGTTTATTCGTCAAAGATTCAAATCTTTCTACATTATAATTGCACAAGTCAACTAAGTTATTTGCAGCTAGAATATGTTCTCTAATTTCATTCTGTGAGGATTCATACTTCTCACTTAATGCTCTGAGGGAGCTATGTAAGCTGTCTATTTCATTCTGCAGTTGAAGTGTGTCTTGGTCATACATATACCTACTTTGCTTTAGTTTATTATTATAACACTCAAGCTTTTTAATTAATGTTGAATTATCATTTCTTAATGTGATCATTTTTTTTGCAGAAAACTTAAAATTTACCATTTTATTTGTTTTTTTTATAAATTTATTTAATTTAATATATTTCTTTAATTTATTATGTGTAGAAAAGTTTATATTTTGCATAGCATATGAGTCATCCTTCGTCAGGTCTATTACAACTGGTTTAAGGAATTGTTGTGCGTTACAATCAACCAGCTCATCATATAAGCATGAGGTTTTCTGCGATTCATTACATTCTTTTTGTTTATTTAGTGTAAGAATTGAGGCTTTGGCCTCTTGCAACTCAATTTCAAGCTCTGAAATCCGGTCCAGAGCCCTCTCATGTTCAATGCTGCACTGGTCAAATGTACCCACAACATCATTCAGTTGATCCCGCTGTGCTACTACATCTAAATAGTTTGTATACAGCTCAGCAAGCTCATTTTTTAAATCTGAGTTCTTTTTAATGATTGTGGTAATTTCCACCTCACTGTCCTCACGTTCCTGGAGAAGCTGCTTACACAGGTCTTGAGAGGATTTTAGTTTATGTAAGGCTTGCTTCAGCTTGCTTTCTAGGTCTTTTGTAGAGGCTTTACGGGTCATAATTTGTGATTCCATTGTTAATGTATATAAAAATGTATTTTGTGTAATTTAGTATGTTGTAAATATACAATACTGAAAGAAATACTCCCCGGGTTTCACTGAGAAATTCAAAAGTCCTTCCGTTGGCACAATGACAGACGACAGGTCACGGCGGTTGCACACTTGCACAGTCCAACGTTAGTAATCTTACAGTTAGGAGTATTTATAACACTGATAACACGTATTTAGGTGATTTTAGAATATACACAGTGAATCATATGAATTAATATACATTAAATAATCCTTTTTAATAATTTAAATTACGGAGCCACTATATTGACCAATATATATAACTACATGTTTATTTAACAAATAATAGATAATTTGTAATTATTATATATACATATATGAATAAACTACATATTTAATTACAATGGTATACCAGATAGTTGGCTGGGTATAAGAACTTCATTAATTAATAATTTTTCTGACCAACGTGACGAAACAGCCCTTTACAATGACCTCTCTTTGGCCGTGCAGGGAAATAAGTCTCCCCAGGAATTTTATAGCCACTGTCAAACGCTATTCAGTACTATAATGACTTACGTTACACTACATGAAAGTATACCGACTACAATAGAAGCTAAACGCGATCTATATAAGAAAGTTACGACCCAAGCATTTGTACGCGGCTTAAAAGAACCCTTAGGGTCACGAATTCGAAGTATACGACCCGAAAGTATAGAAAAAGCTCTTGAGTATGTGCAGGAGGAATTAAATGTTATATATTTACAGCAACGTACTGACGGACAAAAACAGCAATCAATTGCTAAACCAAACCCTATACCATTTATACCTCCTAGAATACAAAATTCTCAACCTCCAGTTTTTAATTGGCCAACACCTGTAGGACAACGCCCTGTTCAACAATCACAACCATTTAAATTTGATTTTAATCGGAATCAACCCCAATATAATATGCCTATTCAAACGAGAACGCAACAAATGTTTAGCGCATCACCCCCTAATTATAATCCACGTAGCAACGTTTTCCGGTTGCCCCCTAGAAATAATCCACCTCAAAATTCTATGCCTAGACCTATGAGTGGAGTCCAGAATTTTACCCCCAGACCTTTACCCCACACTTTGATGACTGGACATGACTGGCGAAAATCGGGTAATCCGCCACCTACAAATTATTTTAAAGCACGTGAAATGAATATGAACAAATGTTTGCCTTATGAAAATATGCATTATAATTACCCTGAATATTATTACGAGCCAGAGTATAGTTATTATAATGAATATGATATTTATGACAATGACTACAGACCCGACTTTTACGATAATAATTTAATTACATATAATGACACGAATGACGATAATTTATTAAGTGAAACTGAAGCACCATTGGATTCTAATGTTTTAAATCAGGATTTTCGGTCGAAAGAGAAATCACTCAGACCAAAATAGATTTAAATTTACAGACACAGAGACAGCTTCCCTATATTCAAATTAATAATCCCCCACTTAAATTTTTAATAGACACTGGTGCAAACCAATCATTTATTAGCCCCAGTGCTGTAGCGAAATATTTTTCAAATGTTTCCCTTAATTATGACCCTTTTGAGGTCACAAATGTGCATACAATTAGCAGGAATGAGTATTCTATAACTTTACCATGCTTTGAGGAGTTCAAGGATACGGGAAATATAAAATTATTTATATATAATTTTCACGATTATTTTGACGGACTTATAGGACTAGACTTATTAACAGAATGGGAAGCTAAAATCGATTTAAAGGACGGATATTTAATTACTCGCTCTGCTTCGAATCCTATTACTATGTATAATTCGCATAATGTTAATCTTTACGAAGACATAATACCAGCCGGGACCTCGAAAATAATTCGTATTCCCATAAATTCCCCAGACGGCGAAGTTTTTATTAAAGAACAATTTATTTGTAATTGCATTATTCACGAATGTATTACCACTGTAACTAATAACCGCGGCTACCTAGAGGTACATAATCCGACACCGAATGACATCATACTATCTCTCGACCGGCCGGCAAGCGCTGAATTGTTTAATATTGAGAACACTTGCACTCGATATACGACACGCAGACAAGACGTAATATCGCGATTAAGAACCGACCATTTAAATAATGAGGAAAAAGGTAATCTTATTGCTCTCTGTTCTAAATATTCGGATGTTTTTTTATATCGAAGGTGAAGCTTTGACTTTTACTAATAAAATTAAACATAAAATTAGGACAACTGACGAAATTCCCGTACATGCAAGAACTTATCGTTATCCTTTCGTACATAGACAAGAGGTTAGGGACCAGGTCGCGAAAATGCTCGTATAATACATACGACCATACGACTCTGCCTGGAGTTCACCAATCTGGGTAGTACCTAAAAAGACTGATGCTTCCGGTAAACAAAAATGGCGACTTGTAGTTGACTTTCGGAAATTAAATGAAAAAACCATAGATGACGTACTAGACAAGTTAGGGAAATGCCACTACTTTAACACCCTAGATCTCGCGAGCGGATTTTATCAAGTGGAAATGGATCCTCAGGATATTTCTAAAACTGCATTCAATGTAGAGCACGGTCACTTTGAGTTTCTTCGTATGCCCATGGGGTTGAAAAACTCACCCTCTACGTTTCAGAGAGTAATGGATAACGTATTACGAGGTTTGCAAAATGAAATATGTCTTGTTTACCTAGACGATATCATAGTTTTCAGTACATCCTTACAAGAACATATAAATAATTTAGAAAAAGTATTTCAGAGACTCCGTGAGTCTAATTTCAAGATTCAGATGGACAAGTCTGAGTTCCTTAAGCTGGAAACAGCTTACCTTGGACACATAATTAGCAAGGACGGTATCAAACCAAACCCGGACAAAATTTCCGCTATAAAAAAATACCCAATTCCAAAAACCGCCAAAGAAATAAAACAATTTTTAGGACTTCTCGGTTACTACCGTAAATTTATTCCAGATTTTGCCCGCATTTCGAAACCTCTAACGCAATGCTTAAAAAAAGGTAAAAAGGTTACCCTTGACTCTGAATACATAAGCTGTTTTGAAAAATGCAAAACTCTCTTGACTAACGACCCCATTTTACAGTATCCAGACTTTACCAAGGACTTTAACTTGACAACTGATGCATCAAACCTAGCTGTTGGAGCTATCTTATCCCAGGGGCCAATAGGACCTGACAGACCCATATGCTTTGCATCCCGCACTCTAAATGATAAAGAAATTAATTATAGTACGATCGAAAAAGAGCTTCTTGCCATAGTGTGGGCAACTAAATACTTTAGACCATACCTTTTCGGACGAAAGTTTAAAATACTGACAGATCACAAGCCTCTACAGTGGATGATGAATTTGAAGGAGCCGAATTCACGTCTCACTAGATGGCGACTGAAATTAAGCGAGTACGATTTTACAGTAATATATAAGAAAGGAAAAATGAATACCAACGCTGACGCTCTCTCGCGAATTGAAATTCATATTGAGGAAACTAAAACTTTAATTGAGGAAATTGACGAACTAAACTCTCTTTTTGGAAATCCTTCTGAACAGGTACCACTTCTATCAAATTCTTCGACTGACACAGTACACTCTGATAGGGAAAATCCTATATTAAATATACCAATTACAGACGACCCTCTAAATAGATTTAGTAGACAAATATGTTTTACAGTAGTTAGCGACGTTAAAAGAAAACCGACAGTGACCAAACCTTTTGACAACCATACACGAACTTCTGTACAATTATTAGAAACCAATCTGGAAGAAGATGTTATTAACGCTATAAAGGAATATGTTAATCCGAAAATAAAGACTGATATCCTTATTAATCCACCCCTCGCAATGTATTCTATAATTCCTATTATTCAAGATAAATTTAAAAGTTCATCAATGAACCTTGTCTTAGCCAAAATTGAAATAGAAAATATTAGAGACTATTTACGACAACAGGAAATTATATCCCACTATCATAATGGTAAGACAAACCACCGAGGAATAAACGAATGTTACCTTGCTTTATCTCGGAAATATTACTGGCCTAACATGAAAGAACACATTTCCAAATTTATTAATGAGTGCACAATTTGTGGTCAAGCTAAGTATGATAGGAACCCAATAAGACCCCAATTTAATGTTGTACCCCCAGCTACTAAACCTTTTGAAATTATACATCTCGATTTATTTACGGTACAGAATGAAAAATATATAACTTTTATAGATGTTTTTACTAAATATGGGCAAGCCTATCATCTACGCGATGGAACGGCCATTAGCATTTTACAAGCTCTATTAAAATTTTGTACGCACCATGGTGTACCTATGACAATAGTGACTGACAACGGGACGGAATTCACTAATCAATTGTTTTCTGAATTTACAAGATTACATAAAATTAATCATCACAGAATTTTAGCCCACTCCCCTAATGATAATGGTAATATTGAACGTTTCCACTAAACTATATTAGAACACATTCGAATCCTCAAGCTACAGCATAAGGATGAATCGGTAATTAATCTTATGTCGTACGCTATTATAGCTTATAATAGCTCGATACATAGTTTTACTAAATGCAGACCCTTTGACTTACTGAACGGACACTTCGACCCGAGAGACTGTCATGACGTAGACTTTAACCAACATTTATTGCAACAATATATCATTAATCATAAAGAGAGCATGAGGAAAGTTTACGAAATTATAAATAGTACATCCCTTGAGCACCGTAGAACTTTAATAGACAATAGGAATAAAAGTCGCGAGCCAGAAATTGAGTATGCACCCCAACAACAAATTTTTATAAAAAATCCAGTTGCTAGTCGTCAAAAGGTCGCACCTCGATATACGCAGGATACAGTTTTAGCTGACTTACCAATCCATATATACACCTCAAGGAAACGTGGTCCTGTAGCCAAATCCCGCCTAAAACGAGTTCCTAAAGGGGCTAACTTGTTACAGGATACTGGTAGTGCTGACAATCCACACGACGAACCCCTCCGAAATAAGACTTGAGAGCTTGGACAATGGACCTGGAGTGTTACCTTACAAACTTGGACCTATACGACTGACAACTCATTATCATTCTTTCCTACAATATATTAAATTAGACTGTATAGAGGACAAAATAGAACTTTTAATGACCCAGTTAGACAGACTTCAAAGCCTCAGTAATGAAACTTACCTACTCTATGAATTGCAAATAAATTATCTTACTGAAAAGCTTGCCAGGCTTTCTGACCAACTCAAATCATTAGAACCAAGTCGTGTCAAAAGAGGTCTTGTGGACGGCTTGGGTTCCATAATCAAAAGTATAACAGGAAATTTAGATTACAAGGACGCTTTAAATTAAAATAATGCAATAAAATTATTAGAAGATAATCAACACAAAGTAGTATCCGAATTTAATAACCATGCATGCATGCATGCAACCATAGTTTAAGTAAGGAATGGATGTCGAAACATAGTAGCATACTTACTCAATTAGTTGAAAATCAAATTAAAATTAATAACACTTTAGAACTCATTTTAAATTCAAATATCTATAAGAGGGATAGTTTAATGAAATATGCAAAATTTGCGCAGCTTTTGGTAATTATAGGAGAAAATATAGAAGATTTAATGGACGAGTTAATTAGGGTAGAAAATATGTTAGCTTTTATTCGTGTTTCAACTACACACCATTCTATGATAGAGATAAGTGTTTTAGAATTAATGATAGACAAATTAAGGAAAATATATAATAAGGATCAAATTATAGACTTAGAATTAAGAGACTATTATGATATTATAGAACCAGGATGCTATTATATAGATAAGCAAATAGTGATAATTTTTAAATTTCCAATAGTTTCTGCAGATATCTACGACCTCTATAAACTTTCCATTGTACCTAACAAAGCCCAAAATGTCATTATACCTCCATATCCTTTCATAGCAATTAACGAGAACTCGTTCCTGTACATGGAGACTGAATGTCGAAAGGTTAAACACTGGTATCTGTGTGAAAAGGAAGTGAATCAACGTGTTCGTAAGGACACTGACTGCGTGCAGCAACTGATTGTTAATCAAGTTTTAAATGATTTTTGTCAACATACAACGATAACTCTAGCAAAAGAGGCAATGGAAAAGCTAGATGATCAACATTATGTTCTATCCTTCCCGCATCTCAGCAAAGTACAGTTAGTCTGCAACAGAAAAGAAGTTACATCGCTCCAGGGCAGCTATTTAATCAGTATTCCCGTAAAATGTTATATGAAAACTGCGGAGTTCACCATCATAAATGACAGTGATGAAGTAAAAGGACAGCCACTGAAATTGATGCAAATACCGTTCAGCGCAGAGAATCAAAATAATGTTCCTACTCACCTCAACGTTAAATCAATAGATTTACAAGAACTTCATAGCATTCGAGAAAAAATAATTCAGGAAAAACCATTACAACTAGATAAGCTCCATTCAAATACATTTTATCATACTACAATACCCTTATATGTTTTGATATTAGGTGCAGGTGCACTGATTATAGGCATCGCAACCCATCGTTATAAGTTACGGAAAAGCCGAAAACATAATGAAGATACAACCTTAACTTCAAATGATAACATAAATGAGCAGCAAGGTGAAACAGGGACATCAGGGATGCATAGTAAGATGCCAGCAACATTTTATCTCAATATCCTAAAATAGTTGCTGATCTGAGGGTGGAGGAGTTACATATGTATTTTCCAAGAAGATCGCCGATGCAGGAATTCCTTAAAAGGGGAACAGATGTTGAGTGTTGACATCATCAGTGTGGGAATGCATAATTTACATTATTTACTGTTTGGACAGTAAAAGAGTCTCCATAGCATTTAGTGTGACATGAGGGGATTTCTTTCTTTTTCTTCTTTTTCTTTTTTTTTTGTTGTTGCGGGAACGAAGGTGTTGGGAGTGGAGGGCGTTCGACCCCAAGAACTTAAACCGTTCTTTGAGGTACGAAGGAGTGACGGGGTGGTAAAGGATTGTGAAAAGGAGAGTGAGAGAGTGTAATTGTCGTCGGTCTTTTACAGTGAGCCATTTAAGTTGAGTACGGTATTGTGTTACGTGATCAAACTTTCGCAATCCAAAGATAAATCGGATTATAAGATTCTGCATCCGTTCAAGCTTATTTAGTAGTTGTTGAGATAAATCTAAGTAACACGAGTCGGCATAATCAAGTATAGGGAGAAGAAGAGTTTGAGCCAATGAGATTTTAGTCTTTAATGGTAGTAGGTTCTTCCATCTTCTCAAACTTCTTATAGCACAGAAGATCTTACGGCTGAGCTCGGCAATTTGAGGCGACCAAGAAAATGTGCTGTCCATTCCACACTCCTAAGTTCTTGACACTATCACTACCCTCTAAGCAGACATTGTCAAAAAGGATTTGAGGGAGATTTGGTTTTATTTTACTTACATACTTTATATTATGTTACTTACTATGTTATTTCACTTGCTATGTTATATTACTTACTATGTTATTTACTGTGTTATATTGCTTACTGTATTATATTACTTATTTTGTTATGTTTTAATATTAAGTTTTGTACTTCGAGGAGCGAAGAACTGTCAGTATGGCCGTGATAGTATCTTAAAATTATACATTTATTGTATTATTCTAAATTTTATCGTTAAGAATATTATAATACTAAAATAAAAAAATATGAATTTGACAGTATCTTAAAATAATACAATTTATTAGAAGTATTTTGACTAAATTTATGATGGTGGTTCCCCACCATCTTAGGTCGGTAGTTTATAAATCGAGGTGCAGTGCTTTGTAAAGACATTCTGGACGGGCTTCCGGACTGAACAGACGTAAGTGCTGCTTTCTATTGATTTATTTTAAAACGACTATTTACAGATAAATTATTGTGCTTTTGCTTATTATTTCTATTATTTAATTAAATATAAATTATCTTGTGCTTTTATTTAATATTTCTATTATTTAACTAATTATCAAATATATAATGGTGTATGTACTAAATTTATTAAATAAGGGAAATATAATAAATTAGGAAACATAATAAATTAAATTATGAATTATGAAATTGTATTTAATATTCAAGAATATTTAGAGGACAAATATGTATGAAATTAATGTCTATTAAATGTAATAGAATGTAGATAATAAATTGTACCATTGACTTTGAAAAGAGCAACTGTTGAGTTTCTTGCCGGTTCTTCTCGGCAGAACTGCTTTCCGAACCGGTAGTAGCTTTTTGTTCATATGTTCATTCGACAATTCAAAGTGCTTATAATAAAAGTCTATTTGAATAAATATTATTTTGAATTTATTATTTGTTTCTCTTATCCCGTCCATATAAAGCAGTTATAAGAATTTAAATAACTTTTCAGTAATAGATTATTTTTATACATTATAAATTATTAAATACTTAAATATTATAATATTTTAAAAATATATATTTATAAAATATTATATATTATTATTGATATATTTAAGTTTCAGAATGGACTCTGAAGCAATAAGTGCACAGCAGCTAAAGCCGGTAAGGCCCTTAAGGGCTCTGCTTTACTTTGGTTTGCGTCATGGGAGCCTTCGGACGACAGATCTTGGGAAAATCTGCGTCAAGACATTATTGACGCTTACCCTGAGAAAAAAAATCTGTCCGAAAGACTTTCAAGAGCAGTCCTTTATTTATCTGATGCCGTAGAATCCTATGGAGATTATGCCAGAGAAAAAATAAGGTTACTACGCAACACTAAAGTAACCTTTACAGATGAGCAACTGATTGAGCTGATCTGTGGAGGCATAACATATGATGTCACTGGACAATCGTAGAACTTTATTAGATATTCGCTTTGTTTATAAAATATTAAATAATTATATCGACTGTCCTCAATTGTTAAGTAGCTTTAATTTCAAAGTCCCTCGTTGCTATCCTAGGTCTAAAATTGCACCACTATCTATCCCATTTCGTCGCACTGTACTCGGTTCAAATTCAGCAATTCCTCGTTTGAGCAAACTTCTAAACGACTATAGTATGGTTACGGATGTATTTTATGATTCGATAAGTAAATTTCACAATAATATCTTGAAAAATCTCAAATAAGTTTCATCAACTAGTGGCTAGCACTTAAACTGCATACAAGTTGATTAGCATTTAATTTAATAAACATTAGATTTAAGTAAAACAATTGTGTGATTGCATGCTGTGTTTACCTTTGTATAGTTGTACAATTAACTTCTTTTTTTTGTGAAAGTGAATGTGTTAGATTATAAGTATTATTGTAACAACTGCTGGTGAACCTTTTACAAAATAAAATAAAAAATAAAATAACTGATGTTGATGTCAAAATGGCATCTTGAAATAGTGGCGTCACCACTACTGCAGCCCTTATCTCCTTGTTGTCAACCTACATGAAAAACAGGAAAAGAGCTTCAGACAGTAGTAATAAGAATACTGGCACAGGATTCAGTGGAGCTAAACGGTCTAAATTTGACATGGATAGAAAATGTTTTCTTTGTAACCAAACTGGACATGTACAGTCTCAATGTTGGAAAAATGTGAAAAATCAAACGGTTCAGGCTCCACAGGTTTCGAAGCAAAATGATATTCATGTAAAGTCATGTACTTTTTGTAAAAGAGTAGGTCATACCGAAAATCTTAGTTTTTATAAACTAAGGGCAGATTCATAAAGATCTGTAACTTCAATCCCTACTACGGACGTTAATTTTTTAGGAAAACCGAATTAAGCCTCACACCAGTTTCTATTAATGGTTTATTACTAAATTCCCTTAAAAAAATTAATACAGGGGCAAATTGTAGTTTAATTAGAGAATCCGTAGCTAGGAGACTGGGGTGTCGCTTAATTCCTTTATCCTTATATTTAAAAGGAATAGGCAGCAATAATATACATGTATTTGCACTAATTACTGCTTGTGTTCAGTTTGAAGACGTCAATTTAGAACTCGATATACATGTAGTTAGAGATATTGATTTTCAGTATGACCTCCTTATAGGTAGAAATACAGTACAGTACCCGGATATAGAAATTGTTACTGATTCAACTTATTGTCGTTTAATTAGAAAACCTATCAAAAACATACCAGAGGCGAATTTAATTTCTTCTGTAACAGAATTATCTGATTTAGCATCGAAGATTTGTCACTTAGATTTAATTATACAAAATAAAATTTGTAGTGTTTTTCAGAAATATCCCTCTGTCATGGATGAGATAGTTCACTAACTATCCGTTTAAAAAGTAATGAAATTGTCTATTACCGCCCTTATCGGTTGGCCCCTGTCGAAAGAGAGAAAAAAAAGATGGTAATGATAGGTTATGTGTAGATTTTAGAGCATTGAATAAAATTATAGAAAAGGATCGATATCCACTTCCTCTCATCGAAGATCAAATCGATAAGCTTGGGTCAGCAAGGTATTTTATATCACTGGATATGAGAAACGGGTTTTATCAAATACCAGTGGCCTTAGATTCTAGAAAATATACAGCGTTTGTGACGCCAACTGGTCATTACGAATTTATTAAAATGCCATTTGGAATTTGTAATGGTCCAGCTGTGTTTCAAAGATCCATCACGAAGGCTGTGCAACACTTAAAATTTCTCTTAGTATACATTGATGACATCCTTATCCCATTTTCCACAATCGACGAAGGATTAGATTATTTAGAAAAAACAGTTAATGCTCTTAGTTCTGCAGGATTTATTATTAATTTGTCGAAATGTAAATTTTTTGTTGACAGTATTGAATATCTCGGAAGACACATATCACAAGAAGGTGTAAGACCTAGTGAAACAAAAGTATCTGCCCTGGTAAATTATCTAGTACCTAATAATATTAAACAGGTGCGCCAGTTTATGGGGTTGGCTAGTTATTTTAGGAAATTTATTCCAAATTTCGCAACGCGTACGGCCTGTATCACGAATTTAACTAAAAATAATTTCAAATTTCATTGAGGACCCGAACAGGACGAGGCTAGGGATTATGTCATTAAGCATTTGTCATCCAAACCTTTATTAACTGTATTTGACCCAAAATTACTTACAGAACTTTACACTGACGCTAGTTCAATAGGCTATGGAGCAGTTTTGGTGCAAAAAGTAAATAATGTAAAATCAGTTGTAGCTTACTTTAGTAAAAGAACGTCTCCTACAGAATCTAGATATTGTTCGTATGACCTAGAAACTTTAGCTATTTATAACGCCTTAAAACAATTTAGGGTATACCTTGTAGGTATCAAATTTATAATCATTACCGATTGTAATGCTATTAAAGCTACATTTAATAAAAAAGATTTATCTCCACGTGTAGCCCGTGGATCTTTATGCAAGATTTTGAATTTGATATTGTATATAAAAAGGGTAAATGTATTGAACACGTTGATTTCCTTAGTCGCAATCCTGTTGGGAGTCCTGTTTCTGTTAATCTTGCTAAAATTTCCTATCAAAATGCTCCAAGTAATGTTTCTACACTTAAAAATAGTCTATGCTCACCTACTGAATTCTTAAATGTCAATTTTATTAATGAGACGCCATCTTGGTTAGAAATTGCTCAACAAAATGATCCAGAAATTCAAAATTTAATTAGTTGAGTTACAGCTGGTGACCTTGATGAAAACCGTTATCTTTTAGAGAACCATTTATTATTTTATAAAATTAAATCTGGGGAGCCAAAATTGTATGTACCAAAAGGGGCTAGATTTAATCTTTTGCAACTTTATCATGACAACAATTGTCATGTAGGTTCATTCGAGAAAGTTTTACATAAGCTTCGTGAAAATTTCTGGTTTCCGAGAATGATTCCATTCATTAAGAAATACTTAAAACACTGTTTAATTTGTGTAGAACGAAAAAGCCACTCTGGCCCAAAGCAAGGTTTCTTACATCCAATTGAAAAAGCATCCATATTCCTTTTCACACGATTCATTTAGACTGTACGGGTCCATTCGTACAAACAAATGACGGTTACAAATATATTTTGTTACCCTTAGATGCTTTCACCAAGTTTTGTGTGTTAAAACCACTTAAAACGCTCGGTGCTGTAGAATTGGTACCACTTATTCGAGATACCATTACATTGTTCGGTACTCCCTCATTAGTAATAACCGATAGAGGCACTAACTTTAGTTCTCTCCAAATTAGGTCAATGTTTACGGAATTACAATGATATCAACCGGTACGCCAAGGGGAAATGGTCAGGTAGAGCGATATATTGCGACACTTATCAATATGTTGAATACTACCTGTAACGGTTCGTCAGACTGGCCAAGCGGTTTATGGAAGGTCCAACAGTCTATTAATACCACTGTCCAAAAATCAACTGAATTTGCTCCGATTCGCTTACTTATAGGTGTAAATGCTAACATACCTTGTATACAAGCTCGTTTAAATGATGTTAGTGTCCCAGGGTCCAGTATTGATTTAAGAGCCGATCGCGAGTTAGCTACCAGGCGTTTACAATTAGAAGCCGAAAGGTTTAGAAATCGATTTGACAGTGTAAGGCGGGATAATATGTCTTTTGAGGTAGGCAATGATGAGTGATGATAAGTTCCTGACCGATTTCGGCCACAGCGACTGACATCTGGCTATCAAGAGCTTCGTTGATGAGCTCTAATGTGACTGACATAACCGACTTTACCAGAAAAAGTTCGGCCACATTCACTACATGTCAGCACTCCCCCCAAATAATTATAATCAATAGCCTCAGGTCAGCCTTAAGCTCGTCGCGTCTAAGATTGAGCTCATGTCGTCGTTTTATTTCAAACTCCGACACCTTAGTGCTAAGGATGCGTCTCCATTTAAGCCGATCAGCTGCAATTGTCTCCGCACATCCTTGTACCGCAATAATTGGCCGCCATGTTTCCGCTTGCCTACCTGCAGTTCGGAATAAAAGATGCGTTTTGCCATTCTCAGTTCCGTCATTCGGGAGATATGACCAGCCCAACGCAACTGTCTTCGCATCAAGAAGGCTTCCATTCCGTCGATCTTCGCACGTTGTAGAACTTCTGTATTACGAACACGGTCCCACCAACGGATATTCATAATATCGCGTAAACACTTGAGATGGAATCGATCAAGTGTAGTAATATGCTTGCGATAGAGCGGCCATGTTTCAGAGGCATATAAGAGAGACGAAACTACAGCTGTATACAGCTATTTTTGTAACGAGCTTTAAGTCATGCGAGCGGAATACCTTGTTGCGCAGCCTGCCAAAGGCTGCGGCAGCAGCTCCAATTCTGCCGTTAATTTCGGTATCAAGGAGGTATTTCGATGTAATGGTGCTACCCAGATATCTGAAATGGTCTACCTGTTTAAGCGGGTAATCATCGAGCTTTATCTCAGCTGAGCCTCCGTTCAGTGTGTCATGTACCATCACTTCAGTTTTCTTTACACTGATCTTGAGGCCAAATCTTCGACATGACTCAGCAAGACTCGTGATAAGTCTTTGAAGACCCATTGGAGATTCCGCTACGAGACACAGGTCATCTGCATACACTAACTCGGTGACAGTTGCATAAGACACTTTGGTGCGAGCGTTTAGTCTAGTCAGATTAAAGATACCGCCGCCATCAGTACGACAACGAATATGAATTCCTTCTGATAAAGTTTGCAAAGCCTCCCGAACTACAACTGCAAAGTACAGTGCGAACAGAGTTGGTGCAAGCACGCAGCCCTGTTTGACGCCACATCTTACCGAGAAGAACTCAGAGTTTTCACTTTGCATTCTAACACAGCATCGCATGCCATCATGGAGGAGACGAATCATTCTCACAAACTTATCTGTGCATCCAAGTTTCTCCATTACCACCCATAAGGCTTCACGAGGCACGCTATCAAAGGCCTTCTCTAAGTCGACAAAGCATAGATATAGAGGTTGACCCTGTTCACGACTCTTCTTTTGTAGTTGTCGCACTGCAAAAATAGCCTCACACGTGCCTCGGTTCGGTCGAAAGCCGTATTGGGTTTCGGGCAATATAGATTCAGATAGGGGCAACAAGCGGTTAAGTAAAATTCACCCAAAAACTTTTCCGGATGAAGTAACCAAAGAGATTCCTCTATAAGAATTGCAATCTGCTCTGTTGCCCTTGTTCTTGAATAGAGGACAAACACGCGATGTACGGAAAGTATCAGGTACTTGCTCTTTTTCCCACATTTGTGCAAAAAGCTCCCACATATATATATGTAATTCTGGGCCCCCGTACTTCATTAACTCCCCCGGTACACCGTCAATGCCAACCGCTTTTCCATTCCGCAATTGTTGAATGGCAACATTTACCTCACGCAGAGATAGTGGCTCATCCAGCTCATTGAGTTTGGGAAGTGGTATAATCGATTTTATGTGAGTAATATCCACAATTCGATCAACATTGAGCAATGTGTTGAAATGCTCTTCCCATCTTTTAAGCATGTCCTGTTTGCTAGTTAACAAAAGTGTGCCATCGAGAGATTTCAAGGGTACTCTAGTAAGAGGGCTAACGCCAATAAGTTTGCGGATCTCATCATAAAAAAATCCCAACTGATTAGTATCTGCGAGCCACTGTATGCGTTCCGCTTTTTCACGCCACCACTTGTCTTTTATTTCTCGCACATATCTCCGTAGGTCATCGCCAACCTGCTTAACCTGCCTTACCTGATGGTCGTCTTGGTGGCAGCGCAATAGAATTCGATGTTTCTGAATGGCCTTGGTCAAAATTTCATCGTTGTCGTCAAACCAATCCTCGTGTCTATTAGGTTTAATACCAATTAGCAACGAAGTCACCATCCTCAACATCCATAGTCTTAAGCTTAATGCTGACTGCCTGAGCGTAAATCTCGCGTGACTCTGGGTTTTGTAATTTTTGTATGTCTATTGTCTTAAGCTTAACTCCTCCTGATTTACGAGGAGGTTTTAATCGAAGCCTTATCTTGGTGATGACGAGGCGGTGATCTGAATGACAAATCGCATTAGAGTTGCGCATAACGCGAGTGATATGCACCTGGGAGATATTTCTTTGACGAACCATTATATAGTCAATCAGATGCCAGTGCTTCGATTTCGGATGCATCCATGTGGTTTTATACCTAGCAGGAAGTTTGAACATGATGTTGGTAATGGCTAGTTCAAATTGGGCACACAACGACAGAAGAAGTTGCCCATTACTATTCATATTTCCGACGCCGTGTCTTCCTAAGACTTTTGGCCAAGATTCAAAATCGCGTCCGACACGTGCGTTAAAGTTTTTTTTTTTTTTTATAAATTTGTCCAAGACAGTCTTACTGACAGGTGGAGGAATATACGTTGCACAAAGAGCTATCGTACGACTTTGATTAATATTTACTGTTAGCCACAAATCTTCTCAAGAAATCTCCCATTCCACCAAGCGGAGGAAGCCATTAATATTTCTCCACCGTCTTTTTTTTTTTTTAGCAATGATCCTTACCTCTTCGATAAACAGTATAATTATCACTAAACAATTAAGAGCCTAAAACACCACTATTTAATCAGGTTTCAGTTATAATAATAATATCATAGCTATTACAGTTTACGTTTCTGTAGAAATCATGTGTTTTGGTGCGCAGACCTTTTACATTCTGATAATACACATTTAATAGATTATATAAATAATTGCATGCAATATTGTATGTTTTACGTAAGTTTGTTCAGGGAATCCATGTTGTTAATGAGTTTGTAGTCGCCGTCGTCAGTTTTTCTCATAAATATACGCCCATTTCGAACCCATATATGTTTGTACTGTAACTCTTTTCCTTTTTTACGAGCGGCAGCGTGAAGTGATTTATTTGGTGTCGTTAGATGTTCGCAAACATATACAGGAACCTTGTTTCCACCAATACCAAGATGAGATGAATTAAGTTTGTTGGAGGGGTTACTTTTGTTGTACTTGCTCACAGCTGCTATAAATTGGTCGCGGACCAAGGAAGCACTAAGTTGGACTATAATTGATCTTGGTCTCGTCGATTTTGGATTTATTTTGGCAATGCGAGAACAGTGAGCAATTTCATTATCTTTTATATTGAGGTTTATAGATTTTGAAAGTTCTTTAACTATAGTGATCAGATTTTCAGTTTTAGATTCTGGTACACATTGAATTTCAATATTGTTTATAAAGGGGCTCAGAATAAAAGTACAATTTAGTACAAAGCTTTATTCGACCGTCCACTGCGACGTCTCAGACTAGACTGCCATACCAAATTAAAAACACTTTACAAGAAACCTTAGACAATTATGCTTTTAAGCAGGTAGATAACAATATGACTCACTGACAAATATTGACAAGTCTCGACAAGAATACAAAATAATGTCTATACAATTATATGTAACTTATATAAACTCTAACAGCTCGGCCTTCCTGAAGAGAGGCGAGTCCTCTCGCAACAGCATTAACATTAAATAACTAAGCAACTTATGCATATATTAACTTACATTATACCAAGTATTACATTAATTTATCTGATTAATCATACATAATACAATAGTCGTTATTATTAACGTTAACGTTATTTTATTCATTAGCATCACACACGCTTAATGATTGTTTACTATTTACTCTATGGTCAAAAAAAAAAAAACAAAACAAAGTTGTAAATGAAGCTCTTTTAACCGGACCAATCGCGCATATTTGGAAGTCCGCGGTCACGGGCAGACTGAGGTGGCATTTGTCTGTCAGTTGACTACTGCCAACGATTTCCTAATTTCCTCGCGTACTGCCCTGAACTCCTGCAGAATGAGCTGACTGTATCTGGCCTTCTGGTTTGGTAGGTTTGTGATTTCAAGGATGTTAGTCTTCTGACAACGCTGGCGGTAAACTGGCAGCTTATTCTGATGAAGGGAATTCTTCCCCTGGGGAAACTAGTCCCCTAGGTGATCAGCGTCGCAGATGCTCTCTGAAACAAATATTTGCCAACGGTAGATAACTGTGATAGGGTAGTGGTGCAATTCACCATTGAGGTATCTATTCGTGTGCGTGGTGTCCTATATATTGTGCGGTCTATTCTGTCATTGGGACACATCAAGGGAAGCTAAGGAATTACTTGCCTGTAATTCTATTGTGAATTGAATATTGTTATTAATGAAATGAGATGGTTCAGGAATATGTAAATATTGTCCATACGTAAAATTGTAAAAGTGTCATCTACGTACCACTTAAATATCCTAGGTAGACAAGGCGCAGAGCTAAGAGCCATCTCCTCAAAGTTCTGCCACACAAGCGAACCCATAGCAATTCACCTTCTACCTCCGTATTGACTATCACAGGCCTATGAATGCTGCAATCTACTGGGGATATCCATGACATCAATGTCACTCACCACTCAGCTCACAACATTATAGTCTGCCCTCTACACTGACTAAATCACGGGCCTATGAATGCTGCAATCTGCTGGGGATATCCATGCCATCAATGTCACTCACCACTCAGCTCACAACATTATAGTCTGCCCTCTGCACTGACTAAATCACGAGCCTATGAATGCTGCAATCTGCTGGGGAATATCCATGCCATCAATGTCACTCACCACTCAGCTCACAACATTATAGTCTGCCCTCTGCACTGACTAAATCACGGGCCTATGAATGCTGCAATCTGCTGGGGATATCCATGCCATCAATGTCACTCACCACTCAGCTCACAACATTATAGTCTGCTCTCTGTCATCTGTGCATATAATCATGACTCTGATACATCTGTAGCCTACATCTGCGCATTCTGCTAAAAAAACTATCTGTGCCAACTTCTGGCACTAGCTGTAGTCTGCTACTGTAATCATCTGTAACTAACAATTAGCATGGTACTCATTACTCTGTGTTATTACTGTTTTCTTCAAATTCGAAGCTAGAAACATCTCGTTGAAAAGTTATCCATTGATTATTTTATCGATTGCAACTATGTTTTTATACTTATTGGATTTTCTATAATTCGACTACTAACCTCAACCCTAACCGTTACGAGTGCATTTTCAGACAACCGTTTCTCAGTGTCATAATATATTTCGTTAATTATGTTTTATGTGCTACCAATTATTTATTCAAATTCGATTCAAATTCAAATATTTTTTATTCAAAATAAAGTTACATGTTTTATTCTTTTTGAACGTCAAATAATTTACCACCAGTTCACTTAAGTTAGTGGCTCAGACCTGAGAAGAACCGGAGCAAGAAACTCAGCGGGACATATTTTTTTTTAAATTTTAAACAAATACAAATATTTAATTATTTGTAACAATGATTTCTTTGAAACAGACTGGAGCGAGTATCCCAAGGCGTGTTATCATTTATGAAATCATTAATTTGGTAATAACCTTTAACACACAAATGTCTTTTCACAATTTTTTTTTTAGACCATGATATAGAAAATTCTCTGACGTTTTCTGGGATCTTGTTGTAAACGCGTACACATTGTCCCATAAATGAATTACGGATTTTATAAGCGAATAATAACTTTTTTTTGAGTAGTTTTACGAATAGTTGTATTTAAACCTAACTGAATATCGCCTAAGCATTAATTATAATTAAGATATTGAAACTATATTTAAAATATTGTTTGATTAAATCGTTTGAATTTACCATTTTCTCTCGGTGTTGCCACCGTATTAAGAATATGCTTTATACTACGACTTTTATGAAACGCTTTAAATTGATTGCTAGAAAAACATGATCCTCTATCCGTGCTAAGTCTTAGTGGATTACCAAAAAAGCTAAAATGTTCTTTAAATACGTTAATGGTGGTAGACGTTTTGGTATTCTTCACAGCTGACATATTAATAAATTTTGTAAAAGCGTTAATTATAACCAGTATAGATGTGTTATCCTTTCGACTATAATATGCTACCGGTAACAATAAATTATCAACTCTGTTTGCAATTCAGTTATAAGATTTTGATCATAAAGCACTAATAAAGTCGTTCTACTAATTTTCCTTTTAACATATTAAATGATTCTTCTTGTTCATTAATCCATTACCAAGAGACATTCTGTCTAAAAGATCAGTCACTGTTTTAGCAATAAGTGCAAAGTTTTTAATCAACATTCTCAAAAAAAACTTACCAAATCAATAAATCTTCTCATATCGTGTACATTTTTCGGTATCGGAAATTCTGTGATAGCATTGTGTTTCGTGAACCTGATCTAATACAATTTTTGATAACGTCGAAAATAAATCTAGTAAAACAAATAAATTATTGCCAGCTAACAAATCTAACTGATTATCTATAAGCGGTAACGAATAGTGTTATTTTATAGTTTTATTATTAAGAGCACGATAATCAACACAATCTTTTATCTTATGAAGAATTTGAGCATATGAAGAATTTGACTTTTTAATAACACCGGCAATTAACATATCTTGAACCATTACCCTTACTACTAATAGTAACTACTGATCGTAACTTATGTGGTCGATATTTAACAGGCTTAAAATCAGTTAACTCAATGTCCAAGTCAATAATATCGGTAAACCCTAACTCTTCTAGTCCACTCGACAAACAAGTTTCGAATTCATCATTCTCATTCAAATTCAAAATATTCTTTATTCAAATAAACTTATTATAAGCACTTTTGAATCGTCGAATGAACATATGAACAAAAAGCTACCACCGGTTCGGAAGGCAGTTTTGCTGAGAAGAGCCGGCAAGAAACTCAACAGTTGCTCTTTTCAAAATCAATGGTACAATCTATTACATTAGTTGGCAGCTATCCTGCATTACATTCAATAGACATTAATTCCATACATCTTTATCCTCTAAATATTCTTGAACAGTGTAATAAGCTTTACTTGTCAGATTTTTTTTTTTTTTTTACAGATATGTTAAATTTTCCACGTATGCACAGACCCATAAAAGATTTATTAACTTTTTGGAGGCGAAAACTTGGAGTAACAATCTTATCTTTATTTCTCGTTCCTATCGTATGATTGTCACTATGTATATTATGACAATGTATATTTTGTGGGACAAAGAGAATATTATAGTATAAATACATTATCATTACTTAAACCTTCCCCTATATTAACTTTATCTAAATCTTCTGAATTTATAATATTATTAGGTATTTCTTCGACAATTATCTTAGCTCAGTTTATTTCTTTTCTTTCTTTAATTTTTAAATCATTGAGAGAAATATTTGAGTATTAAAATTGAACCCTGACCATTTTCAAGTTCGTATTGGCCTTAAATAGAATTCACATTTTTGTAAACGTCAACACACACACATTTTTGAACCGCATCTTCACTATACCAACTGTTTACGCGGGTCTATTGGACAATAAACGTAATTTTTCGCTACATTTTGTAAAATGTACTGTAAACCTCTTGGCATTTTAGTAATAACAATACCAAATTGTCCGTAAATAAATGACCTACTAATATAGGATAGCTGATAACGTCATCACTTACAATTAACACTTCAATGGTTTCGCAAATATTTTGTATGTTAATTTTAACTTCAGTCTTACCGAATAGTAAAATAAAATTATTGCTTAGACCTCTTAAATTAGGCAAATTATTTTGATACCATTTTAAATGAAGTTCGATAACAATATTTTCAGGTATTAATTTACACCGACTACCTAAATCCACATAACCTACCAATAATCTATTATTTACCTTCATATTTAAAATAAACTTATTATTATTGTAAGTCTTTATTTATTTTTAATACATTCTTGTAATTATTTATTGCTCTAATTTACCAATTTCTGGCACGTAGTCACTAGATGATCTATTTTGTTACATATTGTACACTAGCGGTCCGCCCGCAGCTTTGCTCGCTTGAACAAGAAATTAGAAGACACTCCGTTTAGTCTCACTCAAGAACAGAATTAACTGACAACTGTCATTATAAAATGATGTCTAGTACATTTTTTATTACTTTTAACGTGTATCAATCTTTTAATATGACTTTGACTCTTTTGCCTAGTACATTATTGTAATTTCTATAAGAAATTTGAATGAATTTTTGAATTTGAATTTCGAATTTAAAAATATGATCAATGTTGATATTTGATATTCATATACTTTTAGAAATAATAATATACTTTGAACTTAATGCTTTAGACTTCCTTACATTCTTTTTATATTTTATATATTACTAGCGGCCCGCTCGCGGTTTCACCCGCGTGAACTGTTATTATTAATTTCTGTCTCCACTACGTCCTAGTGACGTCTATGCAAAATTTGTTACTCCTAGAATTTGTAGTAACGATGTTTCATACAAACTTTCAACCCCAAAAACAACCCCTTAGAAGTCGAATATTGCAAATTCCCGTCTTAGCGAGCACCTACGTCCTATAAATAACTCCTATGCAAAATTTTAGATTCCTAGCACATGTAGTTTCTGAGATTTCGTGATGAGTGAGTGACCTTTCGATTTTATATATATATAAGATATACTAGATAAGATCTTAAAATATGTTTCGTACATTTATAGTATAATATCCTGGTTCATTACAATTATAACAGACTCTCTTTGTGCTCGTTTTGACCTATTCTTATTATTATTAAAATTATGATAAATTTATCTGATAAATTTAGAATTTTATCTGTGAAAAATTTATTACGATTTATCAATTGACTTAAATATCTAAACACTTGTTCGGGCTTCGTAGGATAAGATTCTAATAATTTTTCTTTCCATTCTGTTCAACTAAATAATAAAGAAGGTAATTCTTCGTACTATGATTTAACCAAACCAAATAATTTCGGCAAAGCATAATAAATAATCTGTCTATCAGACCAACCGTATTTCGTGAGCACTCTTCTACTTACAAATCTACGTATTAATTGTTTAATCTTTTGACATAGGGTCAAATTCTAATATAACGTTACCTACCATGGCAATTTATCATCGCGATTCTATGACTTATTCATTGATTGCAACATTTCACGTATGAGTAAATGAGTATCATGCAAATTATCATCAATGTTACTACGTACCCTCTTTCTTTCACTGTTGGCAATGTTGTCACTGCTATGGCGCCATCGTCGGCCACTTCAATTCCTCAAATGGGATGACGTTGAAACTTCACTGCTGCTACTGCGATGACGCCTTCGATTCCGCTTCTAATGGTGACTTCTTAGACCCCGTCGCTTACTTCTAGTAAATCGTGTGTAACTGACATTACTTGCACTGCTTACACTTGTGCCGTCGTTGGATTGGCGACGGCGCCGCACTGAATGTCGTAATTTACTACGAGCAGTACTGCGTACCGCCCTTTGTCTCGAAAAATGTGCACGAGTATCTTCCTGTGATGGTCGTGTTAAATCTTCTCTCATATGGACGGCCGTGCTTATGCCTTGACGACAATTATTTATCGTATCCATTGTAACTGATGTTGATTAGCCGAGTATTTTCTTAGCGGGTACCACTTCTGAGATATAAAGGGGCTCAGAATAAAAGTACAATTTAGTACAAAGCTTTATTCGACCGTCCACTGCGACGTCTCAGACTAGACTGCCATACCAAATTAAAAACACTTTACAAGAAACCTTAGACAATTATGCTTTTAAGCAGGTAGATAACAATATGACTCACTGACAAATATTGACAAGTCTCGACAAGAATACAAAATAATGTCTATACAATTATATGTAACTTATATAAACTCTAACACGACGTAGTGATGCGACAGCTGAAAAAACTTTCCTGCTTACTTCACAGATTTGTGGCTTCCAAGATAGATGTTGGTCGAATATAATTCCTAAATTCTTAACTTTCTCAGTAAAAGGAATTAATACTCCGTCAAGCAATATATCAGGTAAATCGTTAAATGTGATTTGACAAATAAGCCTTGGACTACCTATTATAATAGCTTGCGTTTTCTTAGGATTTATAATTAAGCCTAATGATTTGCTTCGTGTAGAAATATTAGTGAGTTCTTGAGATAATGCTGTTATAGTATTCGGAAGATTATGCAACGGACATTGACGATAAATTGGTGTAATGAAAATCAATTAAAATTGAACTATCAGAGGTGTTTTGCTATTACGTTCAGTAGAAAGGTACATAACTTTAATTTTAATAATAACTTAAATGGAGAGACACTGAATAAGACAAAACATCACAATTGACAATAAGTTAAGCTTTGTACCTCATATTGATAATTTGTTAAAAACAACATTAAAGACTGTAGGATTTATCATAAGAAACAGTAAAGAATTTAAAAAATCAAAGACTAAACTAATATTATTTAATTCAATGGTGAGAAATGGTTGGGAATCCGTTCTATCAAATACATACTGACAGGATAGAGAGAGTACAAAAGAAATTCTTAAAATATTTAAATTATAAGGATAATGGGATAAACAAAAATAAAAGGTATAAAGATATTTTAAAATTTTATAAAACGCTTTCCCTATCCAGCCGTAAACTTATAAATGGAGAAGTGGACTGCAATAAACTGCTTGAAAAAATTATGCTTGCTATACTAAGACAAGAGTACGAACAAAGAAAAATACACTTTTCTAAGTAGAAAAGTAAGATCTAACCTGGGTACAAATGCCCCTATAAACCGAGGCATGAAAAACTGTAACGCAATTTTTAACATGGCAAATATTGATATTTTTAGAGATTCAGGTACATTATTTAAAAAAAAATTGAAAAATATTTTTTACAATGTGAATAGAGAACTGTTTTTTAACATTATTATTTATTTTTTGTTTACTCTTATTATATATTTTTTAACTAATGTAATATCTAGTTATGTTGCCTCATGGCGTGAGAACGGTACCGGTAAACGCCTAATCAGCGTTCGGCGTATGTAACGCGAATCCCTTCATGCCATGGGAAACAAACGTAGTGTTTTAGTATTAATAATTCTATATTTTATTCTTTAGTCGATTAGAGCATGCACTTCTTCTCGGTCGATTCACTAGTTAAGTTAATTTTAAGTTAGTTATAAGAACATAAAACTTTGTTCTTATTTTAAATAAAATAAATTTAAATTTAACTTTCTTAGTTATTTTTAAAAGCCCACTCGCGCTCCCGTAAACATGTCTATCTATATACATATTTTTTATACATAAATTTTGGTAGTATGGTTGTAGAATCATTTTTAATTGTTTTTAAATTAGGTGTAGAATATTAGGTTTTTCGAATACCTGCCTTTAGTTATAATCATATTGAGCTAGCCTGTAAGTGTGATGTACAATGTAAAACCTTTGTACTTTGTTTTTTAAATGTTTGTATCTTTTGTATGTTACGTTGGCTTGCCTTATAAATAAAAAAATATATAAAGGTATGTGTCCACCTCATATCTCCTTAGGTAGCTCTAAAATCTCTACTGAGTTTGTGTATATCTACATAATTTTTATTAGGTATATTATGGCTTACAAGAAATGGCTGGCTATCGTATTGACTTGTGGTGTGACTATGAATTATTTTCATCGGTCTGCTCTGGAAACACGAAACGCAGCGTCGAATTCGGGTATTTACGACGCAACGTCTCACATTCAGTCAGAAGGAAGAATCGAGTGTCTAGGTTACATAGTACACTATTAGATACAGAGTAAAGACGTAAAGCTATAAATAAAAGCTTTTACCATTTACCCTGAGTTCCCCACAAGACAAAGTCTTACAGAAATAAAACATTTAGATAGGTACCTACAACAATACACATAAAATAGATATTTATACTAATATAATAAAGCGTAAGAGTTTATTTGGTTGAACGCGCTAATCTAACAACCTACAGGTACGAAATGAAAAATTATTTTTGCGTTGGATCGTCAATCTATGAAAGAAGACAATAAGTTACATTAAGCAATAAAAATATCCAAAAAATTAAAGAACATTCTTTTTAACTATAAGTTAGCTTTAAGTTACATGTAAACATTTATTACAACGCAAGCATAATTTATTTTATTAAATAAATAAATGTCTTCTTTATCAAATAAATATAGTTCAAGCGGGTGTAGCCGCGGGTGTGTCACTAGTGCAACATGTAGGGAAAAATATTTCAAGCCCATACGTAAAAAAAATATCAAGTTACGTCAACGGTTTAGTTAGACGTAGGATTTTTTTTTTCAGGAGAGCTACGTGATACTTATATGGATGAAGATGAAAATATACAATCTAACACTAAGCCTACCAGTAGCGGTCAAATTGACCGTTTTCAAACTTTTTGTCCAATTTACAGTTTTAATGTTATAATATTGTTATCAAACTATATGATAATTCTTAGAATATGCATATAATATTTTCTTCACTCTTTACTTTAAGGTTTTTTTTTCTTTTTCCAAAAAAAAAATTGTTATGTGGCCTACCTACCGCGGTCGGTCAATATGACCGGTGGGAAAAACTGTTGTAAAGTTATTTCAAAGTAATTTTTTTACGATTATCTCAGAGTCGCTTAGAGTTGAAAAGAGTAGATAACAATAGTATTGATTACAATCTCAAGTAGTGCACTTCTAAACAGAATTTTTGCAATTTTTTTACCATTATTTATTTAAAGAAGAGAAGCTAAAGTATCGTTTGTAGATATTTACCCTAAAAATGTCAAAGCATTTGAAAATTACAAATTACCTAAAAAATATAACGGACATAGAAGAATTTTCAGAACATGATAAACAAGAAACTTCTGTAATTGAAAAAAACATGGAAATAGACCAAGAACTATTTACAAGTGAATTAGAATCAGAAAGCGATAGCGAAGAGGAGAATATTATAAATAAGTTCAGGGCAGAAAAAAAAGAGGGTTTTATTGTCATCCGAAAGTGAAATAGATTTAGAGGATCAACGCATCAAAACTGCTGCTGATGGAACAGTCTGGGAAGAAATAGACGGAAGACCCAATCTTGGCCGGTTACCAGCGCATAATATTTTTAGGGATATGTCAGGACCAACAGGATACGCTAAACGACATATAATGAAAGGACAAATGAAGACGGCATTTAGTCTTATCATTGATCAGCACATAATATGTCATATTATAAAATTTACAGAAGAAGCATTTAAGGTGTTGGGGATTGGTTTTCAATGAACGTGTCTGCCATTTGGTTTGAAGACTTCAGAGAATATTAACTAGTATTATTAGGAAGCATTTCAACAATTTTACAGTAAATTTCATCGATGATATTTTAGTATTTTCTCAGACATTCACTGAACACATGAAACATGAACACATGAAACATGAAGCAAATATCATTACTGTTGGAAGCAATCTCAAAAGAAGGGTTTAGATTAAAATTCTCCAAATTTAAGTACATACAGGACTCTGTAAAGTACTTGGGTCACATCATAACAAATAATACAGTTACTCCACTTAAGGATAATTTAATAGCCATACAATATTTGTAAAGAAATATTATTATCGATGACTAAAATAAAGGTCATATCTTCAGATGGATCAAAAATTTTGAGAGCACTTATCGATCAAGGTTCTCAAATCTCTCTAATTTCCGAAAACGCTGCACAAAGGTTAGGCTTAAAGAGATCACAGTGGCGTAAGGGCGTAATTTTCAAAGTAGGTGAAAAAGAAAACAATTGTAAAGAGATGCTCAATATCAGTTGTTCAATATACAATAGTTTTTCTTTTGATACTGAAGGTTATATTATGAATAATTTAATTAAAAATTTGACGAATAGAAGTTTCATAAAGTCAACGTGGACGCATCTAGAGCACATTCATCTAGCGGATCCAGAATTCCATATTAGCAGCCCAGTAGACCTTTTATTAGGGACCGATATTTATTCAACAATAGTTTTGGCAGGTATTATAAAAAAAACAACAGCGCAAACCAACCAATAGCTCAGCAAACTCAGTTGGTTTGGATCTTATGTGGGAATGCTCATTTTTTTATTGCAACGTCGTTATAACTAACATTGACGACATATAAAAATTTTGGGAAATAGAGGATATTTCCGACGTATCAAATATGTCTTCAGAAGATCTTGAATGTGTAAATAAATATAAATCAACAACGAAACGATTAAAAAGTGGTCGATATGAAGTTCGGCTGCCCTTGAAACCCGAAATTCAGAAGAATTTAGGTTCATCAAAGCAAGTAGCTATAGCACAATTTAAAAATTTAGAGCGTAAATTTGATGAAAATAAGAAATATGCAGAGGATTATAAGCTATTTATAAACGAATATATTAATTTAAAACACATGGTATTGTGTATAGAAAACAATAGTAATACGATATCGGAGTGTTACTTGCCACATCACGGTGTGGAGCGAGTGGAATCTATCACTACGAAACTACGTGTAGTCTTTAACGCCTCAGCGAAAACTTCGAACGGAAGTAACTTAAATGATTGTATGTACCGTGTTCAAGACCAAATAATAGTTTTAAAATAATAGTTTTTAAATTTAAATAATTAACTTTATTGCAGATTATAATTAACATATTATAATTTAAGTAGCAACATTTTATTTGTAAGTTGTTAATAATCTGTCACTGTTGACGTTTGGTTTGTCAATCTCTTCTGGTTAAATCTGTAATAAAGGAAGCGCAGCTCTTATCACCCTTGCAAGTAAATTAATTTCCATCCTTCTGAATCCTGTTTATACATGGTCCATCTCGAGCCGGATGGTAAGGACACCGTCTGGGATTAACGAAAATCAGTTAAATTAAAAGGATTTCAAGAATATTTAATGAAATATTTGTCAACGTGTGCAGAGGTTAAGTAAGCACACGAGATATCATATCACGATTTGAAGTATTCATGATTCAAATCGATCTGGATGTTGAGAACACCATCTGAAATAGAAGAAATAAGGAAAATCTATTAAATTAAAGGATTTCAAGAATATTTAAGGAAATATTTGTCAACGTGTGCAGAGGTCAAGTAAGGTCACGGGGTATCATATCACGATTTGAAGAAGTATTCTTTAGATATTTATTATTAAGTGTTTCTCTTAATACTACCCATCACTCGCAAGGTATTTAATTAAATTAAATGCTGTATCAGGTTAGTAAAATTAAATAGTTAATTTTACACGTGTCATAAACACGATTTTGTTCATGTAACTAGGTAATTGGTAAAGTTTAGTCATTTTTGAGTAAGATTTGAGAAATATATTATAAATGCTGTAATTTTTATAAATTTAATACACTCAAATCTATTAATATTCACTCAAGTAAGACATTAATTTATTAATATAGTTTACTGGTCACATTAGTTCATTGAACTTTCATTCTTTTGGTTTAACAGCATTCATTAACAAACATTGTTACTTTTAATTTAATTAACAAAGTCAGATCATTAAAATACTAGTCAAAGGTTTATAATTTGTACTTACATGTTTTACTGTGCCCTTTTTTTTGGGCAATAATTCCCCTATGTCTCGATTTTGCACTATTGTTAACGAAAGGACCGCTTTGGATCCTTTCGGTGACTTTTTCTTTAAATATCGCCGAAACGTAACACACTGTAGTATTTAATATTTTATTTACTGATGTTTAAGTAACTTAACCTCAATTTTAAATTTAAATTTTTTGTGTATATTATTGTGTAGAATAATTAGGTACATGGCTATACAGTTACATTAATGCATGTGGTATTCACCTTAAAAGGTATGGTAGGTATGCATTTAGCTGTAATAATTTAAATATAAGAAACTTACTGTATGATTAATTTAATGTTATTACCACTGGTGGATCTTAATAAATAAATAAAAAAAAAACTGTAACGTACGGAACTAAAGGAGAGGCTTTCTTAGCACTTATGACATTAAGGCAACTCGCCGACGATGAAAGGCATAATTTAAGAAAATGATTTTTTTGTCGACGATCTAATTAGCGGAGCATATAGTATTCAGCAGGGTCAAGAGCTAGTAAAAAAATTGGACATGCT
Organism: Heliconius melpomene rosina; assembly: GCF_056956725.1. NCBI lineage: Eukaryota > Metazoa > Arthropoda > Insecta > Lepidoptera > Nymphalidae > Heliconius > Heliconius melpomene. The sequence continues at coordinate 916,205 of NW_028181865.1, forward strand.
TTTAAAAACATAAAACATACTTAGATTTATGTTTAGGAAATGGAGGTCAAAGCGGAATTATAATCATAATCAGAATCATGCGGAATTGTAATCATAATCATAATTTATTGGTAATAACAAATACAAGTCAAGCAAACAAAATACATCATACATTAAAAGAACAAGTCATTTCATAATACATAATATTCGCAAAGAAGAAGCGCTCTTGCTTTTTTGTTCGCGTACTTCTAATACTTTTAAAAGAATCTCTCGAACCAGGGACCATTATTAAGCCATAATTAATATTGACGAGGAATGTTAGCTTAGCACGGTATCAAATACATTTAATTTTAAAATAGAAAATACTAAGACTTTAGGCTTATATTGGAATTTGCAACAAGCTAGCTTTTCATTTAACAGAAAAATCACAATCAAAGCCTACTAAACGAATTTTTCTTTCGGAAATATTAAAAATTTTCGATCCGTTAGGCTGGATACTGTGCTTCTGTGCTCCTGGCATACCCACTTTGGCAGTAGACTAGACTAGTAGTGTTCCTATAATCCTATAATCCTGCTAACTATAATACCCCATATTTCATATGAAAACAGCTGCAAGAGTTGGAGTGGAAGAACATTAATAAAATTTAAATCGTCGCCAAATTTTATAAAAATGAAAAAGTATGTACGGTCCAAAATAGGTAACGAGGTAGTGTATGCTGCGACTTTGAGAGCCGCGCCCGAACCACAGTCACATAAACTTAACCCTTCTGGGGTAAATTTACTCCTATCCCGGGGGCTGTTATATACTAGCCATGTATGTAATAACCCTTACTCCTGTAATTCCGTATTTCCCTGTCAGCATCTTTTGCGAGTCTCTCAGATTGAGAGACGTATTAAAGTCAGTCTGGATCTAACGACTCACGACGCGTTCCACGATTGTTCAAAAGTACGAATAAAACAAGACATTAGTGACCCGACCCGAGTCTATAGGTTCGCGCACAAGTACGATAACTCACAACTGGTGGGAGTGTACACGTTCTGTCACAAGTACCATAACTCCGTGTGCACTTATGCTAACTGTAAATATGTGCATGCCTCGGTGTTTGAAGAGAGGAACTTCTACAGGACAGGGATATTGCCGCCACATTCTCTGGCACATCATAAGGTGAACGTGCTGCAGCTTCTACCGCCGCCGCCTCAACCGCCACCTGAGGAGCATTCTAAGGAGTATATTATACCATCTATGTCATTTTCCAACCCTCCGCCACCATTACCTAATAACATCGACATAAATAAATCGATACAAAATTGTCTTCCGATGGATGCCTCGGGATCGGAGGAGCTTCGAACTACACTTACCCAGAAGCTCAATGTCTCCGAAGCGGCCATGGACAGCTATATAATACTTGGGACCGCGCGACATCGATGTCACATACCACCAACACGAGGCTAAGAGGTGCAAGAATTGCGATCTTACGGAGTTCAAATTACAGTACAACGAGGACAAAGTGGAAAAAATGCTGCAATCTAGACAAGAGCTAGAGAAGAGCAAAATCGTGTTAGAAAAGAAGAGTGAGAAGATGTATTCCATCATCATGGCGTTACTTACACCAACGCTAGTGTATTTCATTGTTGCAGTAGTAAGGGAAATGTAAGTAGTGCGTTCCTATTATTGATTGACGATCATATTTTGGAAAATATACGAATTTGTACAGAGTTAGAAGGCTCTCGAGTTTCGGGGAAATCCTGGACAATTACGCAAGAAAAATTGAAGGCATTTCTTGCAATATTGTATGCACGTGGGGCATACGAAGGAAATACTTTGAGACTCCAATATTAGTGGAACAACAAGTGGGGACCATCATTTTTTTCTAGCACTATGAGTAGACGAGATTTTACTGATATTTTACAAAAGAAATGAGAGGAGTCAACGTTTGCAAACAGACAAGTTCGCTTTAGTCCCAGCAGTTTGGGATAAATTTATTGAAAACAGTCAAAATTGCTTCAAACCGGGAGCTTACATTACCGTAGATGAGCACCTTTTTCCGACGAAGGCTAGATACAGATTTACTCAGTATATGCCAAACAAACCCCAAAAATTTGGCATCAAATTTTGGCTGGCCTCTGATGTAAAAACAAAATACGTGGTAAATGGCTTTCCATATTTAGGAAAAGACGAGACTCGAAACTCGTTTTCTTACAGAAGTCGGTTAAAAAAGACGAATCTACCAATATTAATACAAAAAGGAAGGGTAAAGGTAAAAAGTCGAAATTGAATGCAAATCATAATTATTATAAAGAGAATGATGTGCCAAAAAATGAAAATCACTTGAAGATGTAATTGCAAGTTTGCACAACGTTAGTACAAGTTCTTTCGATATAGCTACTCTGCCGCTATTTTTTGAGGATGATCTAAGTGGTATTGGGGACATTGAATCAGTTGTTATGAACAATGAACATTTCATAGAAAACCAGAAAGAAGGTCAACAGAAAAAAACTGAAGTTATTTTACGTTCTACTCAGCAATTATGATTTGAAGAATATATTGTCTACAGGAAATAAACAATCAACGTCTACTAATCAAACAACTGTATGTACAACTGGCCGTTCTAGACGTCCCATTATTTATAAAAATGACGAGGATATTTTGAGGGATTTAATGTGAATTAACTATTAATTATTATTAATATTAAGAATTATGGATTATAAATTATTAATTTTCAATTATCTGTGTAAACAAAAGTCAAAACGTCACTGGCGGAAGTTAAGTCGCGTTATGTTTACCTTGAATTTTGAGTGATATGTAAGTGTTTTAAATTATTTAGATGTTGTTTAATATTAATTTTATCATTAATCAAATTTCTAAAATTGTGTTAAATTTTACATGTGATTACTGAGCATTTTATTTAAATGTAAAATTGTTATGCGCCAGTATTTAAGCGTACTATCAAAATAGATTCTTTCAAGATTGGAAACAAACAAATATTAAGTTTTTAATTTTACTTATGATGAAAATATTACTGGTAATAAAATGAAAAGTACTATCCTAGTTCAATATCATTTTGTTTTCAATTTTGAATAAAGTTTTGTGAATGGTTCTTTTACCATGCATTATTTCAAAATAATTTTTAGAACTTTTTTTAATTGTCACGGATTTTGTGACGATGGATTACTTCGAATAAATTAAAGTTGTTTTGTCACCGTACTGTTGTACCAGTCTTGATCACTTTGAGAATAATTAACAAAAACGAACTAAAATAATAATAGAAAAATAATTATACAAAGATTTTATAATTTTGAAGTCGGTGTCAAGCTAATGCTACAACACCCTTACTACAATATCGAATTACAAAGCCTGTTTGTTTTACTTCTACCGCCGCCGCGCCGCGCCGCGTATAGACGGAAGCCTAACGCTAAAGGATTGCCGAGACGTAGCAAGCGTATAAACGCCGTATCATAAAAACAAAACTACCTTCCGGAAGATTTATCATCAAAAGCATTTTTTCAATTCACCTACATAATATGATGTTTTAATACAGTGAGAGAAGGTGACAAGATAAGACAAGACTCGAATCTCAACTCAAATTTAAAGATAATTAAGTATTTAATTATAATAAAACGTAATAAAGATGCCGCGTCCATACGAAGATATATCATCACGTGATGATAAACATTTTATATGGCTTTATATACGAGTACCTACTAGGTTAGGACACGTGTAATTAGGATTATTCATTGATTTATTCAGAATAATATTTTAATATATAGTAAAACGTATATGTAATATATTTAAAAATCAGATTCACGCGATATACAGCAGGGTAGGCAAATGGAACCTAGCGTTAAGACACTCAGTTCCTCATGAATATATTTAAATTATTTAAAAACGAACAAAGGTTTCTTTCCTAGATTATATAAACGCCTCTACAAATATGTACATTTATTTATATATAAAATTTATGCAACGCATTGTATGGTTTGCTTTGTACTTATACAGTTTGTTAGCGGTAGTATTCATTATGAGTTTATAGTAAAAATGTGAATATGATTAATTAGCATGAAACGAAATGTGTAAGTTGTGTATTTAAATAAGGAGAAGTTGTTATGATGTTATTATGACTGAAGATAAAAATATAAATGAAGTACATACTTTTATTAATATATAATTATAAAATAAATATTGTCAATATGATTTAGTAATTTGACTTCAATTAAATATTTTTGATAGTGATTGTACATTATATTGTTAAAACTATAGGAAGTTACTATGATATGTTATAAATGATGGCAGCACTGAAACTATCTTTATTGTGAAAAAAAAAATAAAAATAGTTTAAACCCTCTAGAATTAGAAAAAAAGGTACCGTGCGAAAAAAAATTTTTTTTCCTTAGGAAATAAAGGTCGCCGCCAAGAGCGACAAAACTTACTCCGAAACGACTACCTGCGGCAAACATAATGGGCCATATGGCACCATAGCCCCCTCCGCCCTATTGTACTATTGTAACCCTATTGTAACCGCCTGTATTGTTGTACCACGTGTCTTTTCGACCCTTTTGAGCATTATGAGCATAAAATTCCGTTAGTTTTGCGACAGCAAGCGCACAGTAAAGAGCGATTGATTGTTCATAAGCGACGATTTTTGCGTGTTTTCCGTGGTTTTTTTACGATTTCACTGTAAAATTTACGAACGCGTTAGTTGAAATGAGTGCTCGAGTGTATCGTGGAACAAAAGGTACGAAAACCTAAAAAAAAAGAAATAAAAATATAAAGATGTAAATTAAAATTTCACTGACTCTAGGATGTGTTTCACTATCACTGAAAACACTTTGCTTTAGTACCGCTGACATATATTTTACTTCATCCAAATTGATTCCTCTCATATTGAGTACGCGTGTACTGGATAATACAGGGGCTCTAGCCATAGGCAGCAATGGCAAAACTAAATCTTGCTTGGTTCCCACAGGATCACTCTCTATGAGGTTGACATGACTACGAATCTTTATATTCTTTACCTCAACATTACATGGTTCGTCTAAGGTCATAACATAAGTCCCAATAATAGAATACTTATTGACATCCCCATTACAGGTTTGAGTTAGGGTGTTTCTAAATTTTGAAAATAGTATCCAACTTGTAGATGTGATTCTTTGGACCCTTATATTCTCTATGTCAATCTCTCTTTGCTCACATTGTGTTAAGTTATCTTCGAATTTTAAGAGCTGCTCGATACAAGTTATCTCAGGATAAAGGGTTTGATGATCTTCGTTACACAAGAATTGTTCTCCAGCAGCAAGTGACCGGCATGGTTTTAGGATCGGTAAGTATTTCGTACCCTTTGCCAAGAGGTAGGGATATTTAGGGATAATGGAAAATGTTTTATTTTCTGATTTACGAAAAATAGGTAAGGAATATAATTTATAATAATTATAAGTAATGTTATCTGTAATTGGAATCTCCATTATAAACGTAATCTGGTTTTGCTTAATATATGATTTAATATTGATTGTTTCCTCTAATTTTACCAAATTTTCCGCACTCGG